>NC_092054.1:113792154-114158680 GCF_003086295.3 Arachis hypogaea | reverse complement strand
AGAGGAAAGCAGAGATTCAGAGGACAAAGCATCTCCAAAACTCCAACATATTCTCCATTACTGCACAACAAGTAACTTTTAATTTATGCTCTACTGGTTATTCACAATTCAACTGATAAACATAATTGACTTCTTGACTAAGAATTACAAGATAACCATAGATTGCTTCAAACCAACAATCTCCGTGGGATTCGACCCTTACTCACGTAAGGTATTACTTGGACGACCCAGTGCACTTGCTGGTTAGTGGTACGCGTTGTGAAAAGTGTGATTCACAATTCATGCACCAGTAACAGCGCCAAAAACTTGGTACGCACGTTCATAATTTTAGTTCTTTGTCACAACTTCGCACAACTAACCAGCAAGTGCACTGGGTCTTCCAAGTAATAAACCTTACGTGAGTAAGGGTCGATCCCACGGAGATTGTCGGCTTGAAGCAAACTATGGTTACCTTGTAAATCTCAGTCAGGCGGATTCAAATGGTTATGGAGATTTGATAATTAAAATATAATTAAAATATAAACTAGGATAGAGATACTTATGTAATTCATTGGTGAGAATTTCAGATAAGCATATGGAGATGCTTTTGTTCCTTCTGAACCTCTGCTTTCCTACTGTCTTCATCCAATCCTTCATACTCCTTTCTATGGCAAGCTGTATGTTGGGCATCACCGTTGTCAATGGCTACATCCCGTCCTCTCAGTGAAAATGGTCCAAATGCACTCTCACCGCACGGCTAATCATCTGTCGGTTCTCGATCATGCTGGAATAGGATCCAGTGATCCTTTTGCGTCTGTCATTATGCCCAGCACTGGCGAGTTTGAAGCACGTCACAGCCATCCCTTCCCAGATCCCACTCGGAATACCACAGGCAAGGTTTAGACTTTTCGGATCTCAAGAATGGCTGCCAATAATTCTAGCCTACACCACAAAGACTTTGATCATAAATCAGGAGGCTAAGAGATATGCATTCAAGCTTGCTTTCATGTAGAATGGAAGTGTTTATCAGGCATGCGTTCATAAGTGAGAATGGTGATGAGCGTCACATAATCATCACATTCATCATGTTCTTGTGTGCGAATGAATATCTTAGAGAAGAAATAGGCTTGAGTTGAATAGAAAAATAATAGTACTTTGACTTAATTCATGAGGAACAACAGAGCTCCACACCTTAATCTATCTGGTGTAGAAACTCTACCGTTGAAAATACATAAGTGAAAATAGGGTAGACATGTCCGAGTGGCCAGCCTCCCATGGAGGTCTAGATATCTAAAATGATCAAAAGATGTTCCAGAGATTCCAAGATGTAAATACAATAGTAAAAAGTTCTATTTATACTAAACTAGTTACTAGGGTTTACAGAAATGAATAAATGATGCGGAAATCCACTTCCGGGCCCACTTAGTATGTGCTTGGACTGAGCATTGAAGCTTTCACGTGTAGAGGTCTTCCTTGGAGTTGAACGCCAGTTTGTAACTTGTTTCTGGCGTTTAATGCTAGAATAGGGAAGAAAGCTGGCGTTGAACGCCAGTTTGCGTCGTCTAAACGTGGGCAAAGTGTGGACTATTATATATTGCTGAAAAGCCCTGGATGTATACTTTCAAACGCAATTGAGAGCGTGCCATTTGGACACCTTTAGCTCAAAAAAATCCACTTTGAGTGCAGAGAGGTCAGAATCCAACAGCATCTGCAGTCCTTTTTCAGCCTCTGAATCAGATTTTTGCTCAAGTCCCTCAATTTCAGCCAGAAATTACCTGAAATCACAGAAAAACACACAAACTCATAGTAAAGTCCAGAAATGTGATTTTTATTTAAAAACTAATAAAAATATACTAAAAACTAACTAAATCATACTAAAAACTATGTAAAAACAATGCCAAAAAGCGTATAAATTATCTGCTCATCGATATGCATGACTCTCAGCATGTGACTCACTTACGTTAACAAGTGGCTTGTGATTTAAAGCCCATTTTGGGCCCAATCCAACTTACTTCTGGAGTATTTGAAGCAAGTAATCAATAGGGGAAGAATAAAGTATTGTAGGGGTAGTTTAGTATGATGTTTTATGTAAACCCCACAAAATTAATAAATAATTAGCTAATAAATTAAATATTATTCAAAGAAGTTAGAAAATTAAATTATATAATTTACAGAGGTAGAAATAATTAAAATACGAATTTTACCACTAATTTTAAAAGTTTATGCCCAAAATTGGGCGTCGGGCCGAACTGGTCGAACCGGGTTCACATTGGGTCCAAGGCCCAACACATTCACCCAACACTTATGAGCTTCAATCCTTCTTCGCTTCATCATAAGAGATTCATGTTGAAGCAAAGGAGGGGGCGAAGCAAGAACAAAGAACAAAATCCCTGTTCTTCAATTCCAATTCATTACAACTTCCAATCTCGAGCTTCGGTCGCCGCACCATTTGTGGCCATACGACCACAGTGTTGAGCATTACAAAGCCATCTAAAAAAAGTGGTAAAAAATTTTCAATTTCTCACTTAGTCTTCCTCTCCTTAATTTCAAAAACTTTGGGTTTGGATTTTGAGATGTTATGTGATTTTGATGTTCTAGGATTGAATTAGCTTGAGAAAATTGTTGGGTTATATCAAATTGACCCATGGATAAGGTAAGAACCCTCAAACCCTCTGTGAATTATTGATTAGTGAGCCTTTGTATTGATTTTTGTGATGTTGTGTGAATTAGAGTAAGTATCATGTTGATTTAAAGTCCAATGGGTGATCGAGCTTGTTAAATTGAACCTTGGAGGATGATGATCCAATTTGGTATGGTTGCGGAGAAGTGAAAGCTTGGGGAACGGTGGAATTTTAGGTGTTCAGGGCTTAGGAAGGAATCAGCCAAGGTATGAAATCAGTTTCTCGTAGATGATGTGTAATGTTACGTGAAAACATAGGCAAGTTGACCGTAGGATAAGTTGAATTATGTGAACTTGTTAAAGTTCAGTGATTCTTGGTGTAAATATTGAGTTTATTATGAGAATTTGATAAATTATGGATGTTGACAAGCATTGATGATGAATATGAGTCATGATAATGATATTTTGATGAATAATGAATTAGGTTGTTTTTATTATGAATTGTTTAGGTTGGAATTGATAAAATTGGATACTGATATATTGTGGAAGGGATGGAAAGGATATGGATATGGTGTGAATATAGTTGGTGTTGTTTTGGGATTGGAAACATTGGTTTTGAATTGAGGTTTTGCTAAAAATAGAGGTTTGATATTTTTTGGTAAAAGACTGAGTTTTTAACAAAATTCGGCGGGCCATAACTTGGCTTCTGGACCCCCAAATTTTGTAGAACTTCATTCAAATAAAAATTGATTCCGTGAAGCTTATGACATTCGAAAAACATACTAAAAGTGATTTTTAAGAAAAAAGTTATGTGCAATTGAAATTTAGTATCAAAATCTGAAATTCTATAAACTTAGCCGCTTTTGAGGAAAAAAAAGGGGGTTATGCGTACGCGAGCAGCACAGGCGATGCAAAAATCAACCGCATTTTGTGATTCTGCATACGCAGACACGGTCTCACGTACGCGGACCTACAAATTTGAACTTTCACGTACGCGAGAAGTACACGCGAAGCGCGAACTCTCATTTATTTTGTAAGTTCGAGTACACGAACCAGGGGTTGCATACGTGAGATTTCCAATTTCATACCCCTGCATACGCGGACATCCCTTATATACGCAGAACCCCTATTTTGACTAAAAGTGATATTTATGAATGTTTAACTAATTCTCTAACTTTCCAATCCTCTATAACTACCTTTTAAGGCCTGATACCTAGTTTCTAAGCATAGGAAGCAAAGTGAACCTATAGAGGAAGGTTGTGAAGTGAAGTGCTTGATTTAAAGGGTGTAAATGAGGTTAAATATGATTTGAAGGATAGTTCTATTACTTTTGATTAGTTGAGAAGTGCATGATTGAGTTGATGAGATATTAAAAGTGATGAATAAGATATGAATGAGAATGATGCATATTGATAATCTATGATTGATGATTGATTTGATATTGAATGAATTATATGACTTATTGCACTTCTGTTATTGGAGACATGAGTTTTCCTGGGTTGTCGCAATGGCTCATCACCACTTGCTCCAGGTTGAGACTCGATACTTTGCTGACCCTTTGTTGCAAGATGTGATTGGGCACTTTAACTCTCTGTGTTCCCCACCCGGCATATAATTGAGCTTGAAATTTGACTCCATGGATATAATTGAGCTTAAAGTTTGACTTTAAGAATATTTTTGAGCTTGTAGATGCACGCACAGAAGGGGACTGTCCAATGGTTCACTACCAGTATATATCGGGTTAGCTATATAATCGACATATGAGACTCATTAGCTGTAGGACATGCATACACCATATGCATTTTATATTTTGCTTGAGTGTGCGTTATCTTGGTTTGCCTAATTATTTAACTATGCTTATCTGCTAATTGTCTATTTGCTGTATTTGTATCCTATCTATGTTTTCTTTGCTTGAATTGTATGTGTATGCTTTCTAAGAGACCTTTCGTATGGAAGAGGCATGACGAGGGTTGTTCTACCAGTGATTTGGAGCGTTAGAGGAGATAGAAAGTGAAATGTTAGGTTAAAGTTAGATTAGAACTTGAATACCTTAGATAATTTACCTAATTTTTGGTTTAGTTGGATCTTTAAGTTTGAATCTGAGTGTCGAAATTCAAGGAATGCTTCTGGCTTTCTCGGGACCTTATATATTACCTATGTAGGCACCTTTACCATGTTGAGAGCTCCCGATCTCATTCTATATACATATATATATATAATATATATATATATATATATATATATATATATATATTGTTGTTTTTCAGATGCAGGTCGAGAGGCACCTCACTGAGCGTCTGGAGTTTCCTGTGCAAGTGAAGTTTTAAATTTTGGGATACTGTATTTTATACTTATGCTATGTATATATGTAAATAGAATCTCCTCTGTATATATTTTATGTTTGTCTCTCCTAGTGGATATTTTGGAGAAACAGGTGTTTATCTTGTCTTTTAGGTTAGACTTTTGGGATATATATATATATATATATGCTCCAGCCAGCCTTAACTTCTCAGGTCAAGTCTGGAGTTTGATATTTTGTATCTTTTGGTACTCTAATCCCTATATATCTATGTTATATTTCCTTACGCACTAATTTATTCTTTTTTTACGTGTATCCTACGTGTGCGATGCGATTTTCTATTTACGCTTTTGCTTAGCTTCTTTTTCAAGGCTCCTAGTTATAATTCCTTTCAAATATACGTCTTTTCTTTTAGAGGTTGTAATACCTTGCCACCTCTGCTTTACGACTTAAGCGCAAGGCTCTGTGTGGCAAGGTGTTACATTTTAGGTAGAATTCTAGACAAAGTAGATCCAACTTCTCTCTAGAATTTAAGGTTTCTTAGTTTAATGTCTCTTTAAATTTAGGTTTTGATTTTGTTTTAGTTTAGTTTTCTTTACATATTCATGTTCTAGTATCTTAATTTAATTAGTTTTACTTGTTAGTTTCTCTATTTTTGTTAATTTTAGTTTACGAATAATTGTTGGATTTTCAATTTCTTTTAATGCAATTTGATGTTTATATGCTTTATTGATGTGTAGTTGAGTTGTTCTTATTGCCTTCTTATTTTGGTTAGTTATAGATTTTATTATTCATGCAATTTATGATATTTTTATTTTATGCCTTCTAAGTGTTTGATGAAATGCTTCTTCTAGCTTTAGAGTAGGTTTTTGTTCTTGGCTTGGTATTGAGGACTTAGGTGACTTTGAGTCATTGATGTCCGGAATTGATTAGTGATTTAGGGTTGTTAGTTGATTTTGTTTCCACTAACACTATCCTTTCACTAAGTCTAATTAGTGAGTTGGTTAGGATTTGTGGATTAAGAATAATTATGCCTATTTGACTTTTTCCTGATGTTTAGGGGTTGACTAAGTGGGATTAGCTCTTTATAATCGCCATGTTTGTGGTCAATGACAAGGATAGTGATCCTTGACTCTCAACCATTGCCAAGATCTATTTAACGTTTGAATTTCCTTTTTTTGCTTTATTTCTCTTAGTTTAATTTCTCTTGCCGTTTAGATATTGTATTGTTCTTTAATTTCTTGCCATTTACATTTCTTGCTTATTGCTATCAAACCCCCCTTTTCCTTCGTAGCCAATGATACGCAACCCGATAGCAATTCTGTGGAAGAACTACCTGTGATTTAAAATTTTCAGTTATTTGAATTGAATTATGGCAATTTTTTTAAACATTGATAGGGTTATTTTTTAGGTTAGGACTATACTTGCAACAAATTTGAGTTTTAAACTTGTAAAAATTTTAAACCGGTATCTAGCCTTCATTAAGTTTTTGGTGCCGTTTGTCAGAAAACTTTGCAAATAAACTTTAAAACCAAGATAAATAATAAATAAATAAATAATAAATTAATTATGACAAAAAAATATTAAAAACTTAAAATTTATAATTCGTGAAAATTCTGGTGAAAATTAACTTAGAAAATAAAATATAGTGCAAAAATATCATTAACTGTGAAAAAATGCATACCGGCATTAAAACTAGATGTACCAGCTTAAATATGTCCGGTACTGCGTGTGAGGCAACTAAAATTGTAAAAATGACAAGAAAAATATTTAGAATAAAAATCCAGACAGTTATCTTAAAGATTTTTTTTTCCAAGATTGGCCAACGGCCTCAAAATTACAAACGGACCTACATTAGCCCCAGGCCCATGATATATAAGCCCTTCACTTAGAGCATTTCAACTCAATTTTTCCCATTTGAGTGAAAGAGAGAGCAGTGGACAGAGAGAAGTGAAGTGAGAGCAAAGCCCTAGCTTTTACTATTTGTCTTGACTCTCTCTTCAATTATATCTAACTATTGTTATAAGGAATTTCAAAATCCTTGCCCCATTTTTAGTTTCTCCTCTAATTTCACATTTTGGAGTTTGAGATGTTGAGAGATTTGTGATTTTTATATTTAGGAGAGACCTAACCTTTAGTCCTAGCGGAATTTTAACCCATGAACACGTGATACAAGATAAGGGAATTTTTTTCTTTTTATTTTTCCTAATTATATATGAAACCCTAGGTTGAAATGTGAATACATTATTTAATTAGATTGAATAAGAGTAATGGTTGGCTTGGGTTGACTTAGTGTTACAGAATCAGAGTTGGGCTTACTTTTGGATCACTTGGTAGAGGCTCGGTAGTGTTGATTAAGGTTCGGGTTCGATTGGAGAGGATATTCAAGGAGTTGGAAAACTGCCATCATAGAGGTACATTTTTGGTTTCGGGTAGACATTATGTAAAGTTATCTAAAAACCTAGGTTAATTGCCTTTAAGATAGTGTTGGATGATGGGTTGTTGTTGATGGTAATTGATTAGTGTGAATGCTTGTATGAAATGATGTGAGTTACCATGATTGTGTTAAATGAAGTATTGATCAGCCATACATGTATATACGAATGAAATTGGATATAAAAATTGTGGTTGATTGCCTATTCAAGGCTATGATATGAGAATTTGGACCAGAGACTATGATTGGGTGAGGTATCCCCATTTTGATAAGTATGAACCTCAATTGATGTATTGAAAGATTGAATTATATGTGGTAATGATTATGGATGCATATGTGTGATGGAGTGTGAAATTGAATAGGATGTTGTTGATTGATGTTAATAATAAGGAATATTGTGGATTAGTCTTTGAATGGGTGGGAAGTGATTGAGAATTGTTAATTTAGTGTTAAGGATGCCTAGGAATGGCTTGGGGTGGTTTTGAAAGGAAAGGAAAAGAGAATTTGAGAAATTGACACTTAAGTGAACTTTTGGTAAAAATAGATTTTTGACCAATGACGTTAGGATTTTTGCCAGTAAAGAATGTCATAAAAACAGTCCCGTTGGCAAAAATCCTAACGTCAAAATGGCGCTGTTGCCGGAAAATTACAAACGTGTGCCTTATCATTGGTTATTGTAAATATTTTTTTTATTTTTGCTTGTTTATTTATTTTTATTTTTGTTTTTATTTTTGCTTTTTCATAAATTAAGAGGTTATTGGTTTTTATTTAGTTATTACAAAATTTTTCAAAAATTTGTTCTTAGTGTTCATCTTGATCTTCGAGTTGTTCTTCGCGTTCATCTTGACCTTCAAGCTGTTCTTTGTTGTTTTCTTCGTTTTGATCTAAAAATTTGAAATTTGGTGTCACTTTATTGTTTTTCTCTTTCCTCATTAAATTTAAAAATATTTTTAATTAATTTTTTTCGGAAAAAAAATTTCAGATTTTTATTTTTTAAAATATTTATCTTATCTTATCTTATTTCAAAAATCAATTTTCAAAATTCAAATTTAAAAATTTTCAAAATTTAAATTTAAAAATTTTCAAATTTCAAATTTCAAATTTCAAATATTCAAAATTAAAAAATTTAAAATTCAAATTTCAAAATTTCAATTCAAATTTCAAAATTTAATTTTCAAATTCAAAATTTAAATAACTTTTTAATTTAAATTTATTTTTATTTTTGTTTTTAATTTTTTATTTGCTACTATGAACTCTCACTCCTTTGGCTATGAGTCTGGTTACAATAATGTTGCAGGAAGAAGAAATTACAATGAGAACATGCATCAAGGTTGGAACAATCAAAGATGGGAGGAGCCACAAGGATTTGATCAACCCTCATGGCAACAACCACCTCCAATGGACTATCAACAACCACCACCATATGCCTATGAACCCTTTCCTCAACACAACTTTGGACCACCATACTCACAAGCCTCTTTCCGCCATTCACCTCCATATGACCCTAACCCTCAACCACCATACCAACCACCTTATGAGCCATATGAACCATATATAGAACCACCCCAATTCCAATCCAATCACTCCCAACCACCACCACTTTCTTTTGTATCATGTCCAAGTCCGGCAACCCGAGAAGCAGAGGATCGCCTAAGGGAAACAGTAATTAAATTTCAGGCAACCGTTCAACAACTGGGGCAAGTATTAATTCAATGGGCTTTTAGACGCTTAAATACACAAGGATCAGCCACAGCCCCATGTGGACAGTCTAGTGAAGAGCATAGCATGAAGGAGATACCAGAAACCCCAGTGGATAAGACAGAGAATGAATTCGTACTAGAACAAGTAGAAGAAACTGTCATTGTTCAAGAAGAAGAAGAAGTGGTTGAAGACTTAGGAGATGCAGAACCTCCATGGAAAAGTCAAGACATAGAGCCTCCTTCCAAGACGGTTGTAATTGATGCTGAGGAGGGTGTACAACCTCCAAAGCATATCATAGTTGAAGACTTGGAAGAGGTTGATCAAGAGATGGAGATTCAAGAAGAAGAAGCACAACCTCCCATGCCCTTGGAAAGCAATGAAGAGGAGATTGAATTGAAAGAGAGCTACCAAGAGGAAGAGGTTGAAATTGAAGAAGCTTGCAAAGAGGTGGTAGTTATCAGAAAAGAGCACAAGGGAGTGGAGCTTGTAATTTCATTAAAAATACCTCCACCTAAGTTGCCATCATCCTTCACAACATTCAAGTGGGCAAAATTCATATCCCATAGCTTTCTAATCCCACTTGAATATGGGCTACTGGAGACGGATGGTCAACTTAGAGCTCTTTGTGGCATTAAGAGTAAGAGGAAGATAGCCAGTGATAAGAATTGTCAATCAAGGTTCATCATGGTTGGAAGCTTTAAGTTCAAACGCAAAGGTTGGTATAAAGCTCAACTGAATAGGTCTATGAAGCTGTTTGGTCACTGCAGTGAGAATTCAGATCACCTTTCACCCGGCTGGAAAAATACAGATCCCGACAGGAATGGGTGTAAAAGCAAGATTTGGGATCCTGGAATCTGCTCTGACACTTGTTACCCCGGGAGCCTAAGAATCTTTTTGAAGCTGCTCAAGGGTTTTACATGCCTAGTTTGGGACCCCGGAGGTTACTGGAATCACAAACACTGGTGGAGATTCCTGGATGAGTTCAAGCATAAGCCACCATAATAGGAAGCTCATCAAATGTCCTACTTAAGGACTTTAACTAAAAGTGCTAGGTGGGAGACAACCCACCATGGTATGATCGTCCTTTTTCATTTTTATTTAGTTTTATTTATTTTTGAATTTTATTTTATTCTGTTATATTGAACCTGGAGTTTTGCATCACATACATATTAACACTGCATTCTGCATCTTTTCAGATTAAAAAAAAAAAAAGAGAGAAGCGAGCACGCGACGCGACCGCATCAGCGATGCGTCCGCGTCGCAAGGAGAGAAGAGAAAATAAAAACGAACAGAGAGTCACGCTGGAGCAAGACTGGAGGCGTGCCAGTAGCACAATTCGTCCCACGCGACCGCATCACTGACGCGTCCACGTCGCAGGGGAATACTGGCCTCCCGCGCGATCGCGTGCCCCACGCGGCCGCGTGACCTGGATTTCGACGTCAAAGGGTGCATGGCCAAAAGTTGAGCTGGAGTTGGGCTGGAATCGTGCTGAAAGCTCAAGCCTCACCACGCGAACGCGTGCCCCATGCGTTCGCATCACATCCCCATGATGGCCACTCACGCGATCGCGTCACCCAGGATTTTGGCAATACTAAGTTTTGAACAGAGAGTTGTGCGACCGCGAGGCTGCACTCGCGCCACTAGCACAAATCAAGTCACGCGATCGCGTACCCCACGCGTCCGCGTCGCCTAACCTTATTGCACACCACGCGACCGCGTCGCCGGCGTCGCACAACCTATCCAGATTAGTGCCAATTTTCTTATCTTTTCTTCTTCGAATCCTTATTCTCTTATCTTTTCTTATTTCTTTCTTCTTCCTTTCTTATTTTTTCTCACTCCCATTCTATTTTATTTAATTTATTTGTATACTCTCATTCATTGCATATTTTTATTTTTCTAAAATTATTATTGGTGTTCAAATATTCTTATTCAACTGTTACATCTTTTCTGGTATTTTCTTGATGCTTAGTGACTTGTTTTAATTCTGATTGAGTAATATTATTTAAACCAATGCCAATCTTTTATACCTGTATTACTTTTACATTGATATGAATTTATATTATCTCTCCTTACCTACACTCTCTCCCTCATTGTTGCAATATTTTGCACCACTAGTATGCCATGTGCTTCTATTGTTTTCTCACTTGCATGTTGTAGCTACCATGTAATTGAGACCCTCACTTTTGGCATTAACCAACCCATGTTTTATTTGTTTTCTATCTTTGTTTTGGGTTACTTTCCTTCCCTTTTTCTTTCAGGATGGCCACCAGGAAGAGAACCGGAAGACGTTCACATAGGAGAGACAAACAAGTTCCTACGCACATTCCTTGATGAGAAAAGCATCAGTTGAAACAACCCATCCACCTGCAAATCTCAGCATGCACCGAGGATGGTGCAATCTTTAAGTGTGGGAAGGTTGATACCGATCTCCATGGGTTAGTTATTTCCTGACTCAACACCAAAATTTTTATTTTATTTGTTTTTTTTATTGCATATTTGTTTGATTTTTTGCATATTTTACCACTTGGTTGAAGTAATATTTTCTTTTTCAAGAAACCTTTTAGAGCATTTCACTAATTTGAATAAAATTTAATATTACACTTGTTTGAAGAAATATTATACTGGAACATGGTTTAGAGCTCGAACACACAAAACCTGTGAGATTTTGAGCCTATTTGAATTGGTTGCATTTTTCAACCAATATTTTATTTTTGATGTGTGTTTTTCTCTCAAAAAATGTGATCTTTGTCTTGCCTAATTCTATATTTCCATAATTTGATGTATACATACGCTTATATGATTGAGGCCTTTATTTCACTGAGCTTACATACCCATATGACCTTACCTTTCATTATCCCTTGCAAACCAATTTTGAGCCTATTGTACCCCTTTTGTTCTTTTTATTTAGCACATCATTAACTCTAAGCGGAAAACAATAATGTCCTTAATTTGAATCCTTAATTAGCTTAGACTAGTGAGAGTGCTTATGATTTAAGTGTGGGAAAAGTGGGTTTCGAAACATTTGGTTTGAGAATTGAGTATGTTAGAATTTTCTGAAAATGTGAAAGAATGTTGAGAATATGTTCATGCATTCAATACTTTAATCATATGCATTGAGAAAAACAAAAGAAAAATAAATAATAATATAAAAAAAAAGAAAAATAAAGGAGAAAAAGAAAAGAAAAAGAGCAAATAATAAAAGGGGACAAAATGCCCCAAAGTAAGTGGTGAAAGCAATGCATATGTACTGTACTTGAAATTAGAATGCATGAATATGTGGAAAACATGGTTAATGGATGGTTAGATGTTGTATTATGATTACATGGATTGTCTAAAGTTAGGTGGAAAGTTTAAGTTAATTTAGGATTCAGATTTTAGTCCACTTGGCCAAATACAATCCTACCTTAACCCTAACCCCATTACAACCCTTAAAAAGACCTCTTGATATGTGTATCTGTGCATTAAATTTTTGTTGATTGGTAGAAGAAGAGCAAGCCTTAGAAAGCAAGGTTAGTAGAGAATTGAGAGATCGAACCTAAAACACTTGAGTGATTAGAGTGTATACACTACCAGTAAAGGTTCGATGCTCAATTCCTTGTTCCCGGCTTTCATGAGCTATTTTCTTCTACAAGTCTATTTGTACTTCATTTTCATGATTTGAATTAGTGAAATCCAATTCATATTTGTTCTTAAAAGATTTGTTTACTTTTAACCAAGTAGGTAGAAACATTTTGCATGTAGTTGCATTCATATAGATAGGTTGCATTTCATACATTCTATCATTCCTCTTCATCTTTATAGTTTCTCTTAAACTTAGCATGAGGACATGCTTTTGTTTAAGTGTGGAGAGGTTGATAAACCACTATTTCATGGTTTATCTTGTGCTCAATTGAGTGGTTTTTATCTACTCTTTACCCACTTATTCATACTATTTGCATGGTTTTACATTTACCTTCCTAATTATGTGCTTTGATTGAAAACATGCTTCTTTAGACTTATAATTGCTAATATTAATCCTCTCTTATTACCATTAGATGCCTTGATATGTGTGTTGAGTGATTTCAGAGATTACAGGGCAGCAATGGCTTGGAGGATGGAAAAGAAGCATGCAAAAGTGGAAGGAATACAAGAAGTTGAAGAAATTGCTATGCTGTCCAGCCTGACCTCTTCGCACTCAAACGGCTATAACTTTAGCCACAGAGGTCCAAACGACGCGGTTCCAGTTGCGTTGGAAAGCTAACGTCTGCGGCTTCGATTTGATATATAATATGTTATGGTTTCCCAGACGCTAGGTGACGCGACCGTGTGATCCATGCGGCCGCGTCGCAGTGACGAAAAACCAGCGTGGCAAAATCCGAAACCAGCGAATTCTGGATTGTTTCTGACCCAGTTTGCGGCCTAGAAAATACAGATTAGAGGCTATAAAGTGGGAGACTGCATCCATTCAAAAGGAGGCTTCCATATTCACAATTTTAGGAGTAGATGTAGTTTTTAGAGAGAGAGGTTCTCTCCTCTCTCTTAGGATTAGGATTTAGGATTTCTCTTAGTTTTAGAGTGACTCTCAATCCCAGGTTCTTTATTTTTATTTAATTTATGAACTCTTTCATGTTACATATAATTTTCTTAATTAATGTTATTTGAGGTATTTTCATTCATGATTGCTTTCTTTTATTTACATGATTACTGCTTCCCATCTGAAGACATTTTTTTTATTAAGTAAATTTACCATTTTCTTCCTTTTGGCTTTGGTTAAGTAATTGGTAACGCTTGAGCTGTCAATAAAGGAGTGGTTGAAATTGGGAGTTGCTCCAATAACTCTAGTCTTTCCATCGGAATTGACTAGGACCTGCGGATTAAGCTAATTAATCCACTTGATCTATCTTCATAGTTAGAGGTTAACAAAGTGAGATTAAAATCCAAATTTCATCACAACTGATAAGGATAGGACCTCCAGTTCTAATACCTTGCCAAGAGTTTATTTTTTTTATTATTATTTTATTTCCTCTGCCATTTACTATTATTGCTTCTTATCTTATACATTAATAGAACCCCCAATTTGCAAGACTCATAACCAATAATAAGAACACCTCCCTGCAATTCCTTGAGAAGACGACCCGAGGTTTAAATACTCGGTTATCAATTTAAAAGGGGCTTGTTACTTGTGACAACCAAAACGTTTGTACGAAGGAATTTTTGTCGGTTTAGAGACTATATCTACAACACGACTATTTTTATGACATTCTTTACTGGCGAAAATCCCAACGTCAAAAGTTAGATTTGAAACCTCTCCCTCCACATCTCAAATATGCTTATCTTGAGGATGAGCATAAGCTTCCGGTTATTATTGCAAGGGAACTGACTTCTCAACAAGAAGAATAGTTACTTGATCTACTGAGGAAGCATAAGAAGGCAATTGGGTGGAGTTTGGCAGACATAGTGGGAATTAACCCTCAAGTATGCGAGCACAGAATATTTTTAGAAGAGGGAGCAAGACTTGTCCGTCAACCACAAAGAAGATTGAATCCCACCATCTTGGAAGTTGTCAAAAAGGAAGTGACCAGACTATTGGAAGCCGGTATCATATATCCCATTTCAGACAGTGAATGGGTAAGCCCAGTACAAGTGGTGTCCAAGAAGGCCGGAGTCACTACAGTGAAGAATGAGCATGGAGAGCTCATAGCAACTAGAGTTCAGAATGCTTGGAGAGTCTGCATTGATTACAGGCGTCTCAACCAAGCTACCCATAAGGATCACTACCCACTTCCATTCATTGATCAAATGCTGGATCGCCTGTCAGGTAAATCACATTATTGCTTTTTAGATGGTTACACAGGTTATTTCCAGATTCATATAGCTCCCGAGGATCAGGAAAAGACTACTTTTACATGTCTTTTTGGGACTTATGCTTATAAAAGAATGCCCTTTGGCTTGTGCAATGCACCAGCTACTTTCTAAAGGTGCATGATGAGCCTTTTCTCTGATCTTATTGAGGACTGTATGGAAGTTTTTATGGACGATTTTAGCGTTTATGGTGATTCTTTTAACCTTTGCTTAGATGGATTATCTAGAGTATTAGATAGATGTGTTAATACAAACCTTGTATTGAATTTCGAAAAATGCCACTTTATGGTAATGCAAGGGATTGTATTAGGATATGTGGTATCTAATAATGGCATTTCTGTAGACCCAGCAAAGGTGAATGTTATTTCTAGTTTACCTTACCCCTCTTCTGTGAGGGAAGTCCGTTCGTTCCTTGGCCATGCAGGTTTCTACAGGAGATTTATTAAGGACTTTAGTAAGGTGGCACTTCCCTTATCCAGATTACTGCAGAAGGACATTGAGTTCGAGTTCAGTGAAGGTTGCAAACAAGCATTTGATAAGCTGAAGACTGCTCTAACTCAAGCCCCAATTGTAAGAGGACCCGACTGGAGCCAGCCATTTGAAATCATGTGCGATGCTTCCAACCATGCAGTAGGAGCAGCGCTTGCTCAGCGTGAAGGTAAGGACCCTTTTGTTATTGCCTATGCGTCTAAGACTTTAGACACTGCCCAGTCCAATTATACTACTACTGAGAAAGAGCTACTTGCTATTGTTTTCGCTCTGGATAAATTCCGAGCCTATTTACTTGGCACTAGAGTAGTAGTGTATTCGGACCATGCAGCTCTAAAGTATCTATTAGCAAAAAAGGATCCAAACCAAGACTTATACGTTGGATACTGCTGTTACAAGAATTTGATTTAGAAATAAAGGATCGGAGTGGTAATCAAAATCTAGTAGCGGACCACTTGAGTCGCCTTGAACATATTAAGGATGATTCTACTCCTATAGATGATAATTTTCCTTTTGAAAACCTGCAAGTAGTATCTGAGGTAGTCCCTTGGTACGCACCTGTTGCTAATTATTTAGTTAGTCGCACATTTCCTCCACATTTCTCTAAACATCAAAGAGACAAGCTGAAAAGCGAGTCTAAATATTATATATGGGATGACCCATATTTATGGAGATGTGGCGCTGACCAAATAATTAGACGTTGTGTACCTCAATCAGAATTCCAGTCCATTTTAGAGGCCTGTCACTCATCTGAGAGTGGAGGACACTTTGGCCCTCAAAGAACAGCTAGAAAGATCTTAGACTGTGGATTCTGGTGGCCTAATCTTTTTAGAGATGCTGCTGAGTTTTGTAAATCTTGTCACCCATGCCAGAAATTTGGTAACATATCCAAGAGGGATGAGATGCCTCAACAATATATGCTTTTCTGTGAAATTTTTGATGTATGGGGCATTGACTTCATGGGTCCATTTCCAAATTCTAGTGGATATTTTTATATATTGTTAGGTGTGGATTATGTTTCCAAATGGGTAGAAGCAATTCCTACCCGTACTGATGATGCTAACACTATTGTTTCCTTTGTGAGAAAGCATATTATATGCCGCTTTGGATCACCACGAGCGATCGTGAGCGATTAAGGCACCCATTTTTGTAATAGGAGACTAACAGGATTGATGAAGAAGCATGGGATAATCCATAAAGTTGCAACAGCTTACCATCCCCAAACCAATGGGCAAGCCGAGGTGTCAAACAGAGAAATTAAGCGTATCTTGCAAAAGATAGTAAAGCCTCATAGAAAAGACTGGAGCACCAGACTACAAGATGCACTGTGGGCATATAGAACAGCATACAAGACACCCATTGGGATGAGTCCCTTCCGCTTGGTTTATGGAAAAGCTTGCCATCTCCCAGTTGAAATAGAACACAGAGCCTTCTGGGCAGTTAAGGAGTGCAACATGGGAATTGAGAATGCTGGAGCTGAAAGAAAGTTGCAACTGCAGGAACTGGAGAACCTTCGCTTGGAAGCTTATGAGAACTCCAGAATATACAAGGAAAAGATGAAAGCTGTGCATGATCAAAACATCAAGAAGAGAGAGTTCCAACCTGGAGATTTTGTTCTCCTTTACAAATCTCGACTGAGGCTCATGCCCGGTAAGTTGAGATCAAAATGGGAAGGTCCATACAGAATAGAGAAGGCTGAACCGTACGGAGTTTATCACCTAAGCCATCCTTCAAGCTCTGAACTTATTAAGGTTAATGGACAACGCCTAAAGCTATACCATGGTGAGAAGGTGCAGAAAAATAAGGAGCTTGAGATCTTCCGCTTGGAAGATCCCCACATCGCAGCAGATTGAGCTAGTGGAGCGTCCAACTTACGGACGTTAAAGCAAAGTGCTTGGTGGGAGACAACCCACCGCGGTATGATCGTTCTTTTCTTTACTTTTAGTTTTTCTTTTTTAATAACTCTTTTCTTTATTAGTACTTCCGTGCTCTTTCACACGCATGTCTTTATATTTCTTTTAAAAAAAAAAATTTCGCCGCACGCCGCGATCGCACCAGCGATGCGTCCGCGTGGCAGGGGGAGTAATGAAAAATAAAAAATGAACAGAAACTTGCGTAGGAGGAGCGCTGGAGTCGTGCCAATGGTACAATTTACTCCACGCGACCGCGTCGCTTGGACATCATGGCCTCCCACGCGACCGCGTCGGCGACGCGGCCGTGTGCCCTGCATTTTCGACGTAAAAGGGTGCACAATGCTATATTGTGCGAGAGTGGTGCTGGATTGGTGCTGGAAGCACAATCGTTGTCACGCGACCGCGTCGCCGACGCGGCCGCATCGATTATTCTCTGACGCACACTCACGCGATCGCATGACCCACGCGATCGCGTCACCCAATTTTGGCAATTAAAATGAATCGAACAGAGAGTTGTGCTGGAGCGAGGCTGCACTCGCGGCAGTAGCGCAACACGGGTCACGCGATCGCGTGACTGACGCGATTGCGTCATCTTACCTGATGCACACCCACGCGAACGCGTGCCTTCCGTAGCCGCGTCGCATGCTCCGCACTGCTAAACCTCTATTGCCAAATTATCTTATCTTTCTTTCCTCCAAATCCTAATTTTTCTTTTCCCTCCTTCTTTCTTCTTTCTCCCTTCCCCTTTTTTTTCTCTCTCTCTCTCCTCCATTAACAAGGTTTTACCTTCTTCTTCCTTCTTCTCTTTTCTATCATTCTTATTATACTATATATATATATATATATATATATATATATATATTATTATATCCTTTTTCTTTTCTTTTTCTTTTCAAACTTTTATTTTTCTTTATTCTTCTTTTCCCTTTTTAGATGGTGTTAGACATTTTTTTTTTAGTCATTATCCCTCATTATATGCTTGTGACTTGTTATAATTTAATTGACGATTATTACTTTTAAGGGATTGCTTGCATGTTTAATTTCATACTTTTTATATCTGGTTTAACATGCACGCCATGTGTTTGTGAAAATACCCATATAGCATTATGCACTTCTCTATGTTACTATACTATTCAATGCTTACTTTTCACAACTTTCCCTTATTATTTTATTAATTGAATTCAATTGTCAATACAAACATGATGGTTTGTTACAAAGTAATGCTTGGTTTACGCTACTCATGCCTTTGCCTGCATGCCAATAAACCTCTTGCATTCCATTGTCCTACATGCACTTGCTATATTGCCAGTGATGAGCTTTTCACATGTAATCTGGACCATGTGTTCATGCCATTTATCTTTATTATGCATTGACTATCACTTACAATACCCTCTTCCTTGCTCTATCTCTTTGAATTTAAATTCTTTTCTCTTCCCTTCTTTCAGGATGGCCACCAAGAAAGGAAAAGAGAAAGCTACTTCGAAACCACCAGCAAGAAGAGGAACTAAAAGAGCATTAGTGGCAGAGCCTTCTTCAACCGCAGTCAAGCCCTCAACAAAAAGAGTTAAGAGGATAATAATGGTTGACGACAAGGAAAAAGCCTTTCCAGCAAAGGACACTGCGCAATTTCCCAATCGCTACTGTGAGCAGATGTTCCCTATCCTAGCCGAAAGGAACTATAACAATGAATACCTTCTTATCCTCCCGTCCAATATTGCGGCCTTTGTTGAGCCGCAAATTGAGTGAAGACAATGGGATTTCCTACGGAGACAGCCAAGGCAGGTCAATCTCTCTTGGGTAGTTGAGTTCTACTCCAACTTCTACATGCCGACCCTACAGTCTGTTTATGTACGGCAGAAGCAAGTCCCCATCACAGAAGAGGCCATTCAGCAAGTTCTGAGTCTTCCCCCTATTCCAGCAGGAATGGACGCTTTTCAAGAAGCCACCCTTCAGCGCCAGAGATACCAATTTGACTGGGACTCCGTTCTCGGAGTCAGTGCATTACCTGGCAGCCGTTGGATCTACGAATACCACCGTACCCGCCCTAAGGAAATCTTGGCTTCTGCACTTACCTTGGTGGTTCGCGTATGGGCACAGATCATGTCCCATTACGTCTTTCCGAGCACTCATGAGTCCTCTTTCACTGCAGACATGGCTGTTCTACTATGGTGCATCCTTACAGACCAACCTCTGAATCTCTCAAGATATATCCGAAATGCTATGGAACACGTACAAATTACGGGAAACTTACCTTTTCCCGCCTTGGTCTCAGATCTTGTCTCAGCAGCCGGAGTCTCCTACAGAGTTGGGGACACTGGTGCGCAAAAATTGTGATTACACTTTGATTATGTAAAATTCATCGCTCTTTCTTTCCCTGGTAATGGCGCCAAAAACATGATGCCAATACCATGGTTCACAACTTCGCACAACTAACCAGCAAGTGCACTGGGTCGTCCAAGTAATACCTTACGTGAGTAAGGGTCGAATCCCACGGAGATTGTTGGTATGAAGCAAGCTATTGTCACCTTGTAAATCTCAGTCAGGCGGATATAAAATAATTATGGAGTTTTCGAAATTAATTAACAAAATAGGGATAAAAATACTTATGTAAATCATTGGTGAGAATTTCCGATAAGCGAATAGAGATGCTTTCGTTTCTCTAAACCTCTGCTTTCCTGCTATCTTCATCCAGTCAGTCTTACTCCTTTCCATGGTTGGCTTTATGTGATGCATCACCATTGTCAAGGGCTACTTTCGGTCTTCTCTCGGGAAAATGATCCAAATGCCCTGTCACGGCACGGCTAATCGTCTGGAGACATCACCCTTGTCAATGGTTATATCCTATCCTCTCAGTGAAAATGGTCAACGCACCCTGTCACGGCACGGCTATTCATCTGTCGGTTCTCGATCATGCTGGAATAGGATTTACTATCCTTTTGCGTCTGTCACTACGCCCAGCAATCACGAGTTTGAAGTTCGTCACAGTCATTCAGTCATTGAATCCTATTCGGAATACCACAGACAAGGTTTAGACTTTCCGGATTCTCTTGAATGCCGCCATCATTCTAGCTTATACCACGAAGATTCCGATTAAGAGATCTAAGAGATACTCATTCAGTCGATGGTAGAACGGAAGTGATTGTCAGGCACACGTTCATAGGGAATGATGATGATTGTCACGTTCATCACATTCAGGTTGAAAAGCGAATGAATATCTTAGAAGCGAAATAAGATGAATTGAATAGAAAACAGTAGTACTTTGCATTAATCCTTGAGGAACAGCAGAGCTCCACACCTTAATCTATGGAGTGCAGAAACTCTACCGTTGAAAATACATAAGTGATAATGGAGTTCATTGGTCTCGGCCCCAGAGGGGAACCGGAGTAACTAAGACTGTGAATACAATGATAAAAAGTTCTATTTATAATAAACTAGTCACTAGGGTTTACAAGAGTAAGTAATTGATGCATAAATCCACTTCCGGGGCTCACTTGGTGTGTACCTGGGCTGAGCTTGAGTGTTGCACGTGTAGAGGTCCTTCTTGGAGTTGAACGCCAGCTTTTGTGCCAGTTTGGGCGTTGAACTCCACTTTGCAGCTTGTTTCTGGCGCTGGACGCTAGAATTGGGCAGAGAACTGGCATTGAACGCCAAGTTGCGTCATCTAAACTTGGGCAAAGTATGGACTATTATATATTTCTGGAAAACCCTGGATGTCTACTTTCCAACGCAATTGAAAGCGCGCCATTTTGAGTTCTCTAGCTCCAGAAAATCCATTTTGAGTGCAGGGAGGTCAGAATCCAACAGCATCAGCAGTCCTTCTTCAACCTCTGAATCTGATTTTTGCTCAAGTCCCTCAATTTCAGCCAGAAAATACCTGAAATCACAGAAAAACACACAAACTCATAGTAAAGTCTAGAAATGTGAATTTAACATAAAAACTAATGAAAACATCCTTAAAAGTAACTAGATCCTACTAAAAATATACTAAAAACAATGCCAAAAAGCGTATAAATTATCCGCTCATCACAACACCAAACTTAAATTGTTGCTTGTCCCCAAGCAACTGAAAATCAAATAGGATAAAAAGAAGAGAATATACTATAAATTCTAAACTACCAATGAAACATGGCTCCAATCATATGAGCGGGACTTATAGCTTTTTGCCTCTTGAATAGTTTTGGCATCTCACTTTATCCATTGAGGTTCAGAATGATTGGCATCTATAGGAACTCAGAGTTCAGATAGTGTTATTGACTCTCCTAGTTCAGTATGATGATTCTTGAACACAGCTTCTTTATGAGTCTTGGCCGTGGCCCTAAGCACTTTGTTTTCCAGTATTACCACCGGATACATAAATGCCACAGACACGTAATTGGGTGAACCTTTTCAGATTGTGACTCAGCTTTGCTAAAGTCCCCAATTAGAGGTGTCCAGGGTTCTTAAGCACACTCTTCTTTTGCTTTGGACCTTGACTTTAACCGCTCAGTCTCAAGTTTTCACTTGACACCTACACGCCACAAGCACATGGTTAGGGACAGCTTGGTTTAGCCGCTTAGACCAGGATTTTATTCCTTTAGGCCCTCCTATCCACTGATGCTCAAAGCCTTGGGATCCTTTTTATTTACCCTTACCTTTTGGTTTTAAGGGTTATTGGCTTTTTGCTCTTGCCTCTTGGTTTTAAGAGCTTTGGCTTTTTCTACTTGCTTTTTTTCTTTTTCTTTCTATTTTTTTTTTTTGCCTATATTTTTTTCTGCAAGCTTTGTTCTTTGCTGCTTTTTCTTGCTTCAAGAATCATTTTTATGATTTTTCAGATTATCAGATAACATGTCTCCTAATCATCATTCTTTCAAGATCCAACATATTTAACATTCTTAAACAACAACTTCAAAGGACATATGCACTGTTCAAGCATACATTCAGAAAACAAGAAGCATTGTCACCACATCAATATAATTAAGCTAAGTTCAAGGATAAATTCAAAACTCATGTACTTCTTGTTCTTTTGAATTAAAACATTTTTCATTTAAGAGAGGTGATGGATTCATAGGACATTCATAACTTTAAAACAAAGTTACTAACTACTAATGATCTTGTAATGAAGACACAAACATAGATAAGCGCATAACCTAGAAAACGAAAAACAGAAGAAATAAGAACAAGGAATGAATCCACCTTAGTGATGGTGGCGTTTCCTTCTTGAGGAACCAATGATGTCCTTGAGCTCTTCTATGTCTCTTCCTTGTCTTTGTTGCTCCTCCCTCATTGCTTTTTGATCTTCTCTTATTTCATGAAGGATGATGGAGTGCTCTTGATGTTCCACCCTTAGTTGTCCCATATTGGAACTCAATTCTCCTAGGGAGGTGTTGATTTGCTCCCAATAGTTTTGTGGAGGAAAATGCATTTGAGGCATCTCCGGGATCTCATGGTGATGAGCTTCATATGCCGCTTGAGCTCCATGAATGGGCTCTCTTGCTTGCTCCATCTTTTTCTTAGTGATGGGCTTGTCCTCTTTAATGAGGATATCTCCCTCTATGTCAATCCCAGCTGAATTGCATAGGTGGCAAATGAGGTGAGGAAAGGCTAACCTTGCCATAGTAGAGGACTTGTCAGCCACCTTGTAGAGTTCTTGATGTATAATCTCATGAACTTCCACCTCTTCTCCAATCATGATGCTATGGATCATGATGGCCCGGTCTATAGTAACTTCAGACCGGTTGCTAGTGGGAATGATTGAGCATTGAATGAACTCCAACCATCCTCTAGCTACAGGCTTGAGGTCCAATCTTCTTAGTTGAACCGGCTTGCCTTTGGAGTCAATCTTCCATTGAGCTCTTTCTACACATATGTCCATCAGGACTTGGTCCAACCTTTGATCAAAGTTGACTCTCCTTGTGTAGGGGCGTGCGTTCTCTTCCATGTTTAGCAAGTTGAACGCCAACCTCACATTTTCCGGACTAAAATCTAAGTATTTCCCCGGAACCATTGTAACATAGTTCTTTGGATCCGGGTTCTTACTTTGATCATGGTTCTTGGTGATCCATGCATTGGCATAGAACTCTTGAACCATTAGGATGCCGACTTGTTGGATGGGATTTGTTAGAACTTCCCAACCTCTTCTTTGAATTTCATGTCGGATCTCCGGATACTCATTTCTTTTGAGTTTGAAAGGGACCTCGGGGATCACCTTCTTCTTGGCCACAACATCATAGAAGTGGTCTTGATGAGCTTTGAAGATGAATCTTTCCATCTCCCATGACTCGGATGTGGAAGCTTTTGTCTTTTCTTTCCCCTTTCTAGAGGATTCTCCGGTCTTAGGTGCCATCAATGGTAATGGAAAAACAAAAAGCTTATGCTTTTACCACACCAAACTTAGAATTTTGCTCGCCCTCTTGCAAGAGAAGAAAGAATAGATGAAGAAGAAGAAAAAATGGAGGAGAGGGAGAAGGGGTTGTGTTTTGGCCAAGAAGAGAAGAGAGGGTTGTGTTGTGTGAAAATGAGGAAGAATGGAAGGCTTTATATAGGGGAGGGAGGGGGGTTAAATTTTGGCCATGTAGGGTGGGTTTGGGTGGGAAATTGATTTTGAATTTTGAAGGTAGGTGGAGTTTATAAGGTAGGTTTATGGGAAAGAGTGGATGGATGTGAGTGGTGAAGAGGTGATGGGGAAGAGGGATTGAGGTGATTGGTGAAGGGTTTTGGGGAAGAGTGTTTATGGGATTGTGTGAAAGAGGGGTGAGAAGAAGTGAGTGGAGGTAGGTGGGGATCCTGTGGGGTCCACAGATCCTGAGGTGATCCTGTGGGATCCACAGATCCTGAGATGATCCTGTGGGGTCCACAGATCCTGAGGTGATCTTGTGGGGTCCACAGATCCTGAGATGATCCTGTGGGGTCCACAGATCCTGAGGTGTTCAAGGATTTACAACCTTGCACCAAATTAGGCATGTAAAATGCCCTTGCACACAACTCTGGGCGTTCAGCGCCAGGTTGGTGCCCATTTTGGGCGTTCAACGCCCATTTGTTGGCCATTTCTGGCGTTGAACGCCAGAACCATGCTTGTTCTGGGCGTTCAGTGCCAGTTCTTCTCCCGGGTGCATTTCTGGCGTTCAAACACCCAGATGATGCCCATTTTGGGCGTTCAGTGCCCAGATACTGCCCATTTTGGGCGTTCAGCGCCAGAACCATTCTCTGTTCTGGCGTTGAACGCCAGACAGGTGCTTCCTCCAGGGTGTGATTTTTCTTCTGCTGTTTTTGATTCCGTTTTCAATTTTTATATTTAGTTTGTGACTCCACATGATCATGAACCTATAAAGACATATAACTAAGAAAAATATAGTTAGATAACTAAAAATTGAGTTGCCTCCCAACAAGCGCTTCTTTAATGTCAATAGCTTTACAGTGGGCTCTCATGGAGCCTCACAGATATTCAGAGCATTGTTGAGACTCTCCAACACCAAACTTAGAGTTTGGATATGGGAGTTCAACACCAAACTTAGAGTTTGGTTGTGGTCTCCCAACACCAAACTTAGAGTCTGACTGTGGGGGCTTTGGTTGACTCTGCTTTGAGAGAAGCTTTTTCTGCTTCCTCTCCATGGATGCAGAGAGAGATCCATGAGTTGTAAACACAAGGTTGTCCTCATTCAATTGAAGGATCACTTCTCCACTGTCCACATCAATCACAGCTCTTGTTGTGGCTAGGAAAGGTCTTCCTAGGATGATGGATTCATCCTCTTCCTTTTCAGTATCCAGGACTATGAAATCGGCAGGGATGTAAAGGCCTTCAACCTTTACTAACATGTCCTCTACTTGTCTATAAGCCTGTTTTCTTGAATTGTCTGCCATTTCTAATGAGATTTTAGCAGCTTGCACCCCATAGATTCCCAGTTTCTCTATTACAGAGAGGGGCATGAGGTTTATTCCTGAACCAAGGTCACACAGAGCCTTAAAGATCATGGTGCCTATGGTACAAGGTATTATGAACTTTCCAGGATCCTGTCTCTTCTGAGGCAATGTCAGTTGATCCAGATCACTTAGTTCATTGGTGAACAAGGGAGGTTCATCTTCCCAAGTCTCAATACCAAATAATTTGGCATTCAGCTTCATGATTGCACCAAGAAACTTGGTAGTTTGCTCTTCAGTAACATCCTCATTCTCTTCAGAAGATGAGTACTCATCAGAGCTCATGAATGGCATAAGGAGGTTCAATGGAATCTCTATGGTCTCTAGATGAGTCTCAGATTCCTTTGGTTTCTCAGAGGGAAGCTCCTTATTGATCACTGGACGTCCCAGGAGGTCTTCCTCCTTGGGATTCACGTCCTCCTCTCCCTCATTGGGTTCGGCCATTTTGGTTATGTCAATGGCCTTGCACTCTCCTTTTGGATTTTCTTCTGTATTGCTTGGGAGAGTGCTAGGAGGGATTTCAGTGATCCTTTTACTCAGCTGACCCACTTGTGCTTCCAAATTTCTAATGGAAGACCTTGTTTCATTCATGAAACTCACAGTGGCCTTAGATAGATCAGAGATTAAGTTTGCTAAGCTAGATGGATTCTGCTCAGAATTCTCTGTTTGTTGCTGAGTGGATGATGGAAAAGGCTTGCTATTGCTAAACCTGTTTCTTCTACCATTATTAAAGCCTTATTGAGGCTTTTGATCCTTCCATGAGAAATTTGGATGATTTCTCCATGATGAGTTATAGGTGTTTCCATAAGGTTCACCTAAGTAATTCACCTCTGCTATTGCAGGGTTCTCAAGATCATAAGCTTCTTCTTCAGAAGATGCCTCTTGAGTACTGTTGGATGCAGCTTGCATTCCATTCAGACTCTGAGAAATCATATTGACTTGCTGAGTCAATATTTTGTTCTGAGCCAATATGGCATTCAGAGTATCAACTTCAAGAACTCCCTTCTTCATAGGCGTCCCATTACTCACAGGATTCCTCTCAGAAGTGTACATAAACTGGTTATTGGCAACCATGTCAATGAGTTCTTGAGCTTCTGCAGGCATTTTCTTTAGGTGAATGGATCCACCTGCAGAAGTATCCAATGACATCTTTGATATCTCAGATAAACCATCATAGAAGATATCTAGGATGGTCCATTCTGAAAGCATGTCAGAAGGACACTTTTTGGTCAGCTGCTTGTATCTTTCCCAAGCTTCATAGAGGGATTCACCTTCTTTCTGTCTGAAGGTTTGAACATCCACTCTAAGCTTGCTCAGCTTTTGAGGAGGAAAGAACTTGGCTAAGAAAGTCGTGACCAGCTTATCCCAAGAGTTCAGGCTGTCTCTGGGTTGAGAGTCCAACCAGATTCTAGCTCTGTCTCTTACAGCAAATGGGAAAAGCATGAGCCTGTAGACTTCAGGATCTACTCCATTAGTCTTAACAGTATCACAGATCTGCAAGAATTCAGTTAAGAACTGAAAAGGATCTTCAGATGGAAGTCCATGAAACTTGCAGTTCTGCTGCATCAGAGAAACTAATTGAGGTTTCAGCTCAAAATTGTTTGCTCCAATGGTAGGAATGGAGATGCTTCTTCCATGTAAATTGGAATTAGGTGCAGTAAAGTCACCAAGCATTCTCCTTGCATTATTGTTGTTGGGTTCGGCTGCCATCTCCTTTACTTGTTCAAAATTTTCAATAAGGTTGTCTCTGGATTGTTGTATTTTAGCTTCTCTTAGTTTCCTTTTCAGAGTCCTTTCAGGTTCTGGATCAGCTTCAACAAGAATGCCTTTTTCTTTGTCCCTACTCATATGAAAGAGAAGAGAAAAAGAAAAGAAGAAGAGAAAAATCCGAACTCAGAAAGAGAGAGAGAGGGTTCGGATTTTTGGTGGGTGAGGGAGAGATGTTAGTAGATGAATAAATAAATAGAATAAGATGAGAAAGGGAAAATTTCGAAAATAATTTTTGAAAAAGAGTTAGTGATTTTTGAAAATAGTTTTTGAAAAAGGTTAGTAATTTTCGAAAATAAAAATCAAAAATTAAAATAATTAGTTAATTAAAAAGAGATTTTGAAAAAGGGGGAAGATATTTTCAAAAATGAAAGAGAGAGAGTTAGTTAGGTGGTTTTGAAAAAGATAAGAAACAAACAAAAAGTTAGTTAGTTAGTTGAAACAAATTTGAAAATCAATTTTGAAAAGATAAGAAGATAAGAAGTTAGAAAAGATATTTTGAAATCAAATTTTGAAAAAGATAAGATAAGAAGATATTTTTGAAAAGATATGATTGAGATTAGTTTTGAAAAAGATTTGATTTTTAAAATCACAATTAATGACTTGATTCACAAGAAATCACAAGATATGATTCTAGAACTTAAAGTTTGAATCTTTCTTAACAAGTAACAAACTTGAAATTTTTGAAACAAAACATTAATTGTTATTGTTATTTTCGATAATTTGATATAAAAATATGAAAAATATTTTTGAAAAATATTTTTTGGAATTTTCGAAAATAACTAAGAAATTTGAAAAATATTTGATTTTTGAAAAAGATTTTGAAAAAGATGAGATTTTTAAATTGAAAGTTTGATTTGACTCATAAAAACAACTAGATTTTTAAAAATTTTTGAAAAAGTCAAATCTAATTTTTGAAATTTTAAGAGATAAAAAAGGGAAAGATATTTTTTTTTTATTTTTGAATTTTTATGATGAGAGAGAAAAATTTAAAACATCATTTTCATGTTTTTGTCTTTTATTTTTGAATCAAAACAAGGAATGCATGCAAGAACACTATGAATGTCAAGATGAACACCAAGAACACTATGAAGATCATGATGAACATCAAGAACATTTTTTTGAAAATTTTTTTATGCAAAGAAAACATGCAAGACACCAAACTTAGAATTCTTTAATGCTTAGACACTAAGAATCCAAGAATGCATATGAAAAACAAGAAAAGACACAAACCATGCAAATGCAAAGATCAAACAAGAAGACTTACCAAGAACAACTTGAAGATCATGAAGAACACTATGAATGCATGAGAATTTTCGAAAAAAATGCAAGATGAACATGCAATTGACACCAAACTTATAACATGACTCAAGACTCAAACAAGAAACACAAAAAATATTTTTTGATTTTTATGATTTTCTAATTTTTTTTGTATTTTTTTTTCGAAAATTATTTGAAAAACAAAAATAAGGATTTCAAAATCTTTAATATGAATTCCAGGAATCTTGTGCTCTTTAGTCTAAAGCTCCAATCAAAGGGTCAGGCATGGCTTAATAGCCAGTCAAGCTTTAGAATGGATCTACATCCATTGAGGTGATTAGTTGAAGACCAATCCCAAAGGAGTTTGGGTATGGCTTTTCAGCCAGATAGGATTCAACATGTTACCATGAAACTCTAGAATTCATCCTTCAAAGTTTTGAAGCCATAGAATAATTTATTTTTGAAAATATTTTTATTTTAAAATTTTTTTCAAATACAAAGAGGAAAATTTTGAAAGATTTTTGAAAAATTTTTGAAGAGAAAACAAAAAGAAAATTACCTAATCTGAGCAACAAGATGAACCGTCAGTTGTCCAAACTCGAACAATCCCCGGCAACGGCGCCAAAAACTTGGTGCGCAGAAATTGTGATTACACTTTGATTATGTAAAATTCATCGCTCTTTCTTTCCCTGGTAATGGCGCCAAAAACATGATGCCAATACCATGGTTCACAACTTCGCACAACTAACCAGCAAGTGCACTGGGTCGTCCAAGTAATACCTTACGTGAGTAAGGGTCGAATCCCACGGAGATTGTTGGTATGAAGCAAGCTATGGTCACCTTGTAAATCTCAGTCAGGCGGATATAAAATAATTATGGAGTTTTCGAAATTAATTAATAAAATAGGGATAAAAATACTTATGTAAATCATTGGTGAGAATTTCCGATAAGCGAATAGAGATGCTTTCGTTTCTCTAAACCTCTGCTTTCCTGCTATCTTCATCCAGTCAGTCTTACTCCTTTCCATGGCTGGCTTTATGTGATGCATCACCATTGTCAAGGGCTACTTTCGGTCTTCTCTCGGGAAAATGATCCAAATGCCCTGTCACGGCACGGCTAATCGTCTGGAGACATCACCCTTGTCAATGGTTATATCCTATCCTCTCAGTGAAAATGGTCAACGCACCCTGTCACGGCACGGCTATTCATCTGTCGGTTCTCGATCATGCTGGAATAGGATTTACTATCCTTTTGCGTCTGTCACTACGCCCAGCAATCATGAGTTTGAAGTTCGTCACAGTCATTCAGTCATTGAATCCTATTCGGAATACCACAAACAAGGTTTAGACTTTCCGGATTCTCTTGAATGCCGCCATCATTCTAGCTTACACCACGAAGATTCCGATTAAGAGATCTAAGAGATACTCATTCAGTCGAAGGTAGAACGGAAGTGGTTGTCAGGCACGCGTTCATAGGGAATGATGATGATTGTCACGTTCATCACATTCAGGTTGAAAAGCGAATGAATATCTTAGAAGCGAAATAAGATGAATTGAATAGAAAACAGTAGTACTTTGCATTAATCCTTGAGGAACAGCAGAGCTCCACACCTTAATCTATGGAGTGCAGAAACTCTACCGTTGAAAATACATAAGTGATAATGGAGTTCATTGGTCTCGGCCCCAGAGGGGAACCAGAGTAACCAAGACTGTGAATACAATGATAAAAAGTTCTATTTATAATAAACTAGTCACTAGGGTTTACATGAGTAAGTAATTGATGCATAAATCCACTTCCGGGGCCCACTTGGTGTGTACTTGGGCTGAGCTTAAGTGTTGCACGTGTAGAGGTCCTTCTTGGAGTTGAACGCCAGCTTTTGTGCCAGTTTGGGCGTTGAACTCCACTTTGCAGCTTGTTTCTGGCGCTGGACGCCAGAATTGGGCAGAGAACTGGCGTTGAACGCCAGTTTACGTCGTCTAAACTTGGGCAAAGTATGAACTATTATATATTGCTGGAAAGCCCGGGATGTCTACTTTTTAACGCAATTGAAAGCGCGCCATTTTGAGTTCTCTAGCTCCAGAAAATCCATTTTGAGTGCAGGGAGGTCAGAATCCAACAGCATCAGCAGTCCTTCTTCAACCTCTGAATCTGATTTTTGCTCAAGTCCCTTAATTTCAGCCAGAAAATACCTGAAATCATAGAAAAACACACAAACTCATAGTAAAGTCCAGAAATGTGAATTTAACTTAAAAAACTAATGAAAACATCCTTAAAAGTAAATAGATCCTACTAAAAATATACTAAAAACAATGCCAAAAAGCGTATAAATTATCCGCTCATCACAACACCAAACTTAAATTGTTGCTTGTCCCCAAGCAACTGAAAATCAAATAGGATAAAAAGAAGAGAATATACTATAAATTCCAAACTACCAATGAAACATGGCTCCAATCATATGAGCGGGACTTATAGCTTTTTGCCTCTTGAATAGTTTTGGCATCTCACTTTATCCATTGAGGTTCAGAATGATTGGTATCTATAGGAACTCAGAGTTCAGATAGTGTTTTTGACTCTCCTAGTTCAGTATGATGATTTTTGAACACAGCTTCTTTATGAGTCTTGGCCGTGGCCCTAAGCACTTTGTTTTCCAGTATTACCACCGGATACATAAATTCCACAGACACGTAATTGGGTGAACCTTTTCAGATTGTGACTCAGCTTTGCTAAAGTCTCCAATTAGAGGTGTCCAGGGTTCTTAAGCACACTCTTCTTTTGCTTTGGACCTTGACTTTAACCGCTCAGTCTCAAGTTTTCACTTGACACCTACACGCCACAAGCACATGGTTAGGGACAGCTTGGTTTAGCCGCTTAGACCAGGATTTTATTCCTTTAGGCGCTCCTATCCACTGATGCTCAAAGCCTTGGGATCCTTTTTATTTACCCTTACCTTTTGGTTTTAAGGGTTATTGGCTTTTTGCTCTTGCCTCTTGGTTTTAAGAGCTTTGGCTTTTTCTGCTTGCTTTTTTTCTTTTTCTTTCTATTTTTTCCGCCTATATTTTTTTTTTCTGCAAGCTTTGTTCTTTGCTGCTTTTTCTTGCTTCAAGAATCATTTTTATGATTTTTCAGATTATCAGATAACATGTCTCCTAATCATCATTCTTCCAAGAGCCAACATATTTAACATTCTTAAACAACAACTTCAAAGGACATATGCACTGTTCAAGCATACATTCAGAAAACAAGAAGCATTGTCACCATATCAATATAATTAAGCTAAGTTCAAGGATAAATTCAAAACTCATGTACTTCTTGTTCTTTTGAATTAAAACATTTTTCATTTAAGAGAGGTGATGGATTCATAGGACATTCATAACTTTAAGACAAAGTTACTAACTACTAATGATCATGTAATGAAGACACAAACATAGATAAGCGCATAACCTAGAAAACGAAAAACAGAAGAAATAAGAACAAGGAATGAATCCACCTTAGTGATGGTGGCGTTTCCTTCTTGAGGAACCAATGATGTCCTTGAGCTCTTCTATGTCTCTTCCTTGTCTTTGTTGCTCCTCCCTCATTGCTTTTTGATCTTCTCTTATTTCATGAAGGATGATGGAGTGCTCTTGATGTTCCACCCTTAGTTGTCCCATATTGGAACTCAATTCTCCTAGGGAGGTGTTGATTTTCTCCCAATAGTTTTGTGGAGGAAAATGCATTTGAGGCATCTCCGGGATCTCATGGTGATGAGCTTCATACGCCTCTTGAGCTCTATGAATGGGCTCTCTTGCTTGCTCCATCTTTTTCTTAGTGATGGACTTGTCCTCTTTAATGAGGATATCTCCCTCTATGTCAATCCCAGCTGAATTGCATAGGTGGCAAATGAGGTGAGGAAAGGCTAACCTTGCCATAGTAGAGGACTTGTCAGCCACCTTGTAGAGTTCTTGAGGTATAATCTCATGAACTTCCACCTCTTCTCCAATCATGATGCTATGGATCATGATGGCCCGGTCTATAGTAACTTCAGACCGGTTGCTAGTGGGAATGATTGAGCATTGAATGAACTCCAACCATCCTCTAGCTACAGGCTTGAGGTCCAATCTTCTTAGTTGAACCGGCTTGCCTTTGGAGTCAATCTTCCATTGAGCTCTTTCTACACATATGTCCATCAGGACTTGGTCCAACCTTTGATCAAAGTTGACTCTCCTTGTGTAGGGGCGTGCGTTCTCTTCCATGTTTAGCAAGTTGAACGCCAACCTCACATTTTCCGGACTAAAATCTAAGTATTTCCTCCGAACCATTGTAACATAGTTCTTTAGATCCGGGTTCTTACTTTGATCATGGTTCTTGGTGATCCATGCATTGGCATAGAACTCTTGAACCATTAGGATGCCGACTTGTTGGATGGGATTTGTTAGAACTTCCCAACCTCTTCTTTGAATTTCATGTCGGATCTCCGGATACTCATTTCTTTTGAGTTTGAAAGGGACCTCAGGGATCACCTTCTTCTTGGCCACAACATCATAGAAGTGGTCTTGATGAGCTTTGGAGATGAATCTTTCCATCTCCCATGACTCGGATGTGGAAGCTTTTGTCTTTCTTTTCCCCTTTCTAGAGGATTCTCCGATCTTAGGTGCCATCAATGGTAATGGAAAAACAAAAAGCTTATGCTTTTACCACACCAAACTTAGAATTTTGCTCGCCCTCTTGCAAGAGAAGAAAGAATAGATGAAGAAGAAGAAAAAATGGAGGAGAGGGAGAAGGGGTTGTATTTCGGCCAAGAAGAGAAGAGAGGGTTGTGTTGTGTGAAAATGAGGAAGAATGGAAGGCTTTATATAGGGGAGGGAGGGGGTTAAGTTTTGGCCATGTAGGGTGGGTTTGGGTGGGAAATTGATTTTGAATTTTGAAAGTAGGTGGAGTTTATGAGGTAGGTTTATGGGGAAGAGTGGATGGATGTGAGTGGTGAAGAGGTGATGGGGAAGAGGGATTGAGGTGATTGGTGAAGGGTTTTGGGGAAGAGTGTTTATGGGATTGTGTGAAAGAGGGGTGAGAAGAAGTGAGTGGAGGTAGGTGGGGATCCTGTGGGGTCCATAGATCCTGAGGTGATCCTGTGGGGTCCACAGATCCTGAGATGATCCTGTGGGGTCCACAGATCCTGAGGTGTTCAAGGATTTACAACCTTGCACCAAATTAGGCATGTAAAATGCCCTTGCACACAACTCTGGGCGTTCAGCGCCAGGTTGGTGCCCATTTTGGGCGTTCAACACCCATTTGTTGGCCATTTCTGGCGTTGAACGCCAGAACCATGCTTGTTCTGGGCGTTCAGCGCCAGCTCTTCTCCCGGGTGCATTTCTGGCGTTCAAACGCCCAGATGATGCCCATTTTGGGCGTTCGGCGCCCAGATACTGCCCATTTTGGGCGTTCAGCGCCAGAACCATGTTCTGTTCTGGCGTTGAACGCCAGACAGGTGCTTCCTCCAGGGTGTGAATTTTCTTCTGCTGTTTTTGATTCCGTTTTCAATTTTTATATTTAGTTTGTGACTCCACATGATCATGAACCTATAAAGACATATAACTAAGAAAAATATAGTTAGATAACTAAAAATTGGGTTGCCTCCCAACAAGCGCTTCTTTAATGTCAATAGCTTGACAGTGGGCTCTCATGGAGCCTCATAGATGTTCAGAGCATTGTTGAGACTCTCCAACACCAAACTTAGAGTCTGACTGTGGGGGCTTTGGTTGACTCTGCTTTGAGAGAAGCTTTTTCTGCTTCCTCTCCATGGATGCAGAGAGAGATCCTTGAGTTGTAAACACAAGGTTGTCCTTATTCAATTGAAGGATCAATTCTCCTCTGTCCACATCAATCACAGCTCTTGCTGTGGCTAGGAAAGGTCTTCCTAGGATGATGGATTCATCCTCTTCCTTTCCAGTATCCAGGACTATGAAATCGGCAGGGATGTAAAGGCCTTCAACCTTTACTAACACGTCCTCTACTTGTCCATAAGCCTGTTTTCTTGAATTGTCTGTCATTTCTAATGAGATTTTAGCAGCTTGCACCCCATAGATTCCCAGTTTCTCTATTACAGAGAGGGGCATGAGGTTTATCCCTGAACCAAGGTCACACAGAGCCTTAAAGATCATGGTGCCTATGGTACAAGGTATTATGAACTTTCCAGGATCCTGTCTCTTCTGAGGCAATGTCAGTTAATCCAGATCACTTAGTTCATTGGTGAACAAGGGAGGTTCATCTTCCCAAGTCTCAATACCAAATAATTTGGCATTCAGCTTCATGATTGCACCAAGAAACTTGGCAGTGTACTCTTCAGTAACATCCTCATTCTCTTCAGAAGAGGAGTACTCATCAGAGCTCATGAATGGCATAAGGAGGTTCAATGGAATCTCTATGGTCTCTAGATGAGTCTCAGATTCCTTTGGTTTCTCAGAGGGAAGCTCCTTATTGATCACTGGACGTCCCATGAGGTCTTCCTCCTTGGGATTCACGTCCTCCTCTCCCTCATTGGGTTCGGCCATTTTGGTTATGTCAATGGCCTTGCACTCTCCTTTTGGATTTTCTTCTGTATTGCTTGGGAGAGTGCTAGGAGGGATTTCAGTGATCCTTTTACTCAGCTGACCCACTTGTGCTTCCAAATTTCTAATGGAAGACCTTGTTTCATTCATGAAACTCACAGTGGCCTTAGATAGATCAGAGATTAAGTTTGCTAAGCTAGATGGGTTCTGCTCAGAATTCTCTGTTTGTTGCTGAGTGGATGATGGAAAAGGCTTGCTATTGCTAAACCTGTTTCTTCCACCATTATTAAAGCCTTGTTGAGGCTTTTGATCCTTCCATGAGAAATTTGGATGATTTCTCCATGATGAGTTATAGGTGTTTCCATAAGGTTCACCTAAGTAATTCACCTCTGCTATTGCAGGATTCTCAAGATCATAAGCTTCTTCTTCAGAAGATGCCTCTTGAGTACTGTTGGATGCAGCTTGCATTCCATTCAGACTCTGAGAAATCATATTGACTTGCTGAGTCAATATTTTGTTCTGAGCCAATATGACATTCAGAGTATCAACTTCAAGAACTCCCTTCTTCATAGGCGTCCCATTACTCACAGGATTCCTCTCAGAAGTGTACATAAACTGGTTATTGGCAACCATGTCAATGAGTTCTTGAGCTTCTGCAGGCGTTTTCTTTAGGTGAATGGATCCACCTGCAGAAGTATCCAATGACATCTTTGATATCTCAGATAAACCATCATAGAAGATATCCAGGATGGTCCATTCTGAAAGCATGTCAGAAGGACACTTTTTGGTCAGCTGCTTGTATCTTTCCCAAGCTTCATAGAGGGATTCACCTTCTTTCTGTCTGAAGGTTTGAACATCCACTCTAAGCTTGCTCAGCTTTTGAGGAGGAAAGAACTTGGCTAAGAAAGCCGTGACCAGCTTATCCCAAGAGTTCAGGCTGTCTCTGGGTTGAGAGTCCAACCAGATTCTAGCTCTGTCTCTTACAGCAAATGGGAAAAGCATGAGCCTGTAGACTTCAGGATCTACTCCATTAGTCTTAACAGTATCACAGATCTGCAAGAATTCAGTTAAGAACTGAAAAGGATCTTCAGATGGAAGTCCATGAAACTTGCAGTTCTGCTGCATCAGAGAAACTAATTGAGGTTTCAGCTCAAAATTGTTTGCTCCAATGGTAGGAATGGAGATGCTTCTTCCATGTAAATTGGAATTAGGTGCAGTAAAGTCACTAAGCATTCTCCTTGCATTATTGTTGTTGGGTTCGACTGCCATCTCCTTTACTTGTTCGAAATTTTCAATAAGGTTGTCTCTGGATTGTTGTATTTTAGCTTCTCTTAGTTTCCTTTTCAGAGTCCTTTCAGGTTCTGGATCAGCTTCAACAAGAATGCCTTTTTCTTTGTCCCTGCTCATAAGAAAGAGAAGAGAAAAAGAAAAGAAGAAGAGAAAAATCTGAACTCAGAAAGAGAGAGAGAGAGGGTTCGGATTTTTGGTGGGTGAGGGAGAGATGTTAGTAGATGAATAAATAAATAGAATAAGATGAGAGAGGGAAAATTTCAAAAATAATTTTTGAAAAAGAGTTAGTGATTTTTGAAAATAGTTTTTGAAAAAGGTTAGTAATTTTCGAAAATAAAAATCAAAAATTAAAATAATTAGTTAATTAAAAAGAGATTTTGAAAAAGGGGGAAGATATTTTCAAAAATGAGAGAGAGAGAGAGTTAGTTAGGTGGTTTTGAAAAAGATAAGAAACAAACAAAAAGTTAGTTAGTTAGTTGAAACAAATTTGAAAATCAATTTTGAAAAGATAAGAAGATAAGAAGTTAGAAAAGATATTTTGAAATCAAATTTTGAAAAAGATAAGATAAGAAGATATTTTTGAAAAGATATGATTGAGATTAGTTTTGAAAAAGATTTGATTTTTAAAATCACAATTAATGACTTGATTCACAAGAAATCACAAGATATGATTCTAGAACTTAAAGTTTGAATCTTTCTTAACAAGTAAGTAACAAACTTGAAATTTTTGAAACAAAACATTAATTGTTATTGTTATTTTCGAAAATTTGATATAAAAATATGAAAAAGATTTTTGAAAAATATTTTTTGGAATTTTCGAAAATAACTAAGAAATTTGAAAAAGATTTGATTTTTGAAAAAGATTTTGAAAAAGATGAGATTTTTAAATTGAAAATTTGATTTGACTCATGAAAACAACTAGATTTTTAAAAAAGTCAAATCTAATTTTTGAAATTTTAAGAGAGAAAAAAGGGAAAGATATTTTTTTTTTATTTTTAAATTTTTATGATGAGAGAGAAAAATTTAAAACATCATTTTCATGTTTTTCTCTTTTATTTTTGAATCAAAACAAGGAATGCATGCAAGAATACTATGAATGTCAAGATGAACACCAAGAACACTATGAAGATCATGATGAACATCAAGAACATTTTTTTGAAAATTTTTTTATGCAAAGAAAACATGCAAGACACCAAACTTAGAATTCTTTAATGCTTAGATACTAAGAATCCAAGAATGCATATGAAAAATAAGAAAAGACACAAACCATGCAAATGCAAAGATCAAACAAGAAGACTTACCAAGAACAACTTGAAGATCATGAAGAACACTATGAATGCATGAGAATTTTCGAAAAAAATGCAAGATGAACATGCAATTGACACCAAACTTATAACATGACTCAAGACTCAAACAAGAAACACAAAAAATATTTTTTGATATTTATGATTTTCTAATTTTTTTGTATTTTTTTTTTCGAAAATTATTTGAAAAACAAAAATAAGGATTTCAAAATCTTTAATATGAATTCCAGGAATCTTGTGCTCTTTAGTCTAAAGCTCCAATCAAAGGGTCAGGCATGGCTTAATAGCCAGTCAAGCTTTAGAATAGATCTATATCCATTGAGGTAATTAGTTGAAGACCAATCCCAAAGGAGTTTGGGTATGGCTTTTCAGCCAGATAGGATTCAACATGTTACCATGAAACTCTAGAATTCATTCTTCAAAGTTTTGAAGCCATAGAATAATTTATTTTTGAAAACATTTTTATTGTAAATTTTTTTTAGAAAACAAAGGGGAAAATTTTGAAAGATTTTTGAAAAATATTTGAAGAGAAAACAAAAAGAAAATTACCTAATCTGAGCAACAAGATGAACCGTCAGTTGTCCAAACTCGAACAATCCCCGGCAACGGTGCCAAAAACATGGTGCGCAGAAATTGTGATTACACTTTGATTATGTAAAATTCATCGCTCTTTCTTTCCCTGGTAATGGCGCCAAAAACATGATGCCAATACCATGGTTCACAACTTCGCACAACTAACCAGCAAGTGCACTGGGTCGTCCAAGTAATACCTTACGTGAGTAAGGGTCGAATCCCACGGAGATTGTTGGTATGAAGCAAGCTATGGTCACCTTGTAAATCTCAGTCAGGCGGATATAAAATAATTATGGAGTTTTCGAAATTAATTAATAAAATAGGGATAAAAATACTTATGTAAATCAATGGTGAGAATTTCCGATAAGCGAATAGAGATGCTTTCGTTTCTCTAAACCTCTGCTTTCCTGCTATCTTCATCCAGTCAGTCTTACTCCTTTCCATGGCTGGCTTTATGTAATGCATCACCATTGTCAAGGGCTACTTTCGGTCTTCTCTCGGGAAAATGATCCAAATGCCCTGTCACGGCACGACTAATCGTCTGGAGGCATCACCCTTGTCAATGGTTACATCCTATCCTCTCAGTGAAAATGGTCAACGCACCCTGTCTCGGCACGGCTATTCATCTGTCGGTTCTCGATCATACTGGAATAGGATTTACTATCCTTTTGCGTCTGTCACTACGCCCAGCAATCACGAGTTTGAAGCTCGTCACAGTCATTTAGTCATTGAATCCTACTCGGAATACCACAGACAAGGTTTAGACTTTCCGGATTCTCTTGAATGCCGCCATCATTCTAGCTTACACCACAAAGATTCCGATTAAGAGATCTAAGAGATACTCATTCAGTCGAAGGTAGAACGGAAGTGGTTGTCAGGCACGCGTTCATAGGGAATGATGATGATTGTCACGTTCATCACATTCAGGTTGAAAAGCGAATGAATATCTTAGAAGCGAAATAAGATGAATTGAATAGAAAACAGTAATACTTTGCATTAATCCTTGAGGAACAGCAGAGCTCCACACCTTAATCTATGGAGTTCAGAAACTCTACCGTTGAAAATACATAAGTGATAATGGAGTTCATTGGTCTCGGCCCTAGAGGGGAACCGGAGTAACCAAGACTGTGAATACAATGATAAAAAGTTCTATTTATAATAAACTAGTCACTAGGGTTTACAGGAGTAAGTAATTGATGCATAAATCCACTTCCGGGGCCCACTTGGTGTGTGCCTGGGCTGAGTTTGAGTGTTGCACGTGTAGAGGTCCTTCTTGGAGTTGAACGCCAGCTTTTGTGCCAGTTTGGGCGTTGAACTCCACTTTGCAGCTTGTTTCTGGCGCTGGACGCCGGAATTGGGCAGAGAACTGGCGTTGAACGCCAGTTTGCGTCATCTAAACTTGGGCAAAGTATGGACTATTATATAGTTCTGGAAAGCCCTGGATGTCTACTTTCCAACGCAATTGGAAGCGCGCTATTTTGAGTTCTGTAGCTCCAGAAAATCCATTTTGAGTGCAGGGAGGTCAGAATCCAACAGCATCAGCAGACCTTCTTCAACCTCTGAATCTGATTTTTGCTCAAGTCCCTCAATTTCAGCCAGAAAATACCTGAAATCACAGAAAAACACACAAACTCATAGTAAATTCTAGAAATGTGAATTTAACATAAAAACTAATGAAAACATCCCTAAAAGTAATTAGATCCTACTAAAAATATACTAAAAACAATGCCAAAAAGCGTATAAATTATCCGCTCATCAGACACCAAAGCCATGCTTCCACGGGATGATCAATATGTCCCTAACGGGAAATACCTCAGACTTTCAGCAGCAACTACAAACCAGCCTACTGAGCCAGTTGAAGATAATCCTTCTTCAACACCACAAGCATCTACAACTGAGAAATTACTCCAGCAGATAATCGAACGGTTGGATCGGCAAGAACAGAAAGCAAAGCTGAGAGAGCGCCGTAACGAGCGCCGATTCAAACACCTCAAGGAGCTACTCAAGGGACGCTTCAGAGACTCAGACACCCCGGACTCCACTTCTTTTACCAGCACCGGGAGCCATGACGGTCCCGACTGTGGAGATACTGCCACCAACCCACCCCTGTTCCTGACAGATGGCACCGAGGACGGTGCAAAGCCTTAAGTGTGGGGAGGTCGGTCAGTACCTGACTTCCGGAGGTAAATTCTCTTCTCTGGCACCAATAATTAGAATATTTTAGTTAGATTTTCTTTCTTTTATAGAATAGAATAAATTGCATAGGTTAGGATAGTTGCATGCATGTTCTACTTGATTAAAAAGACAATAAGTTTCTTTTAAAAATCTATCTTTGGAACAAAATTTCACTAATTTTTCAAAATTTTTATGATAAATCTGCTTGAGTTGTATTTGGAACATGATGTTTGAACTAAAGAACACACAACCTATGAAAGATTTGAACCTTTATGTATGGTTACATCATTTAACCATAATTATTTTATTCTTGTGTGTTTACTTCTCTATGATTGTAATCTATATTTTGTTTTATCTTATATGTCCAGTATTTATTATATTTACATGCTTGCACATGATTGAGGCCATTATTTGTTTAAACTCACTCATCCAAATCAAGCCTACCCTTTTCAATTACCCTTGTTAACCACTTTGAGCCTTTGAACCCCCATTTGTTCTATATTTTACCACATTACTAACCTTAAGCTGAAAAACAATTATATATCCCAAATTGAATCTTTGGTTAGCTTAAGATAGAATTGTGTGTGCTAATAATTAAGTATGGGAAATTGTGGGAACAAAAGTTGTTGAGGGAATGTGTCATGAAAATTTAAAGGGAATTTGGATACCCAATCATGTGAAAATATAAGAATGAAAAATCTATGTGCATTGATAAGCTTTATTTATTCAAATATATATATATATATATATATATATATATAATATCAATAAATAAGGGGACAAAATTACCCCAATGTTAAATTCAGAATTCAAAGATCAATGCACATATGATAGAATTAAAATACAAAGTTGAAACATGAGTACGGGTTGAAAAAGGGAATCGTGGGTAGCTAAGCATAAATTTAAAAGTATATAGAATATACGTATATTAGGTGAGAGCCTAGATTAATTAAAGATTCAATTTATAAAGCTCACTTAGCCATATGTATATCCTTACCTACACCTTGGCCCCATTACAACCCTGAAAAAGACCTCATGATGTTTGCATTGGTATATTAATTGTTGTTGATTGGTTAAGAGAAAAACAAAAATTAGAAACATGACTAGAAAAGAATTGAGTGATTACCCTATACACTAGAGATTAGAGCGTACATACATTATCAGTGAGGGTTCAATGCTTGAATTTTCATGTTTCCTGCCTTCATAAGCTATCTTCTTGCACTTTTATCAGTTTTATTATATAATGATAGAATTAGTGGAATTTGATTTCTAACTGTTTTGAAAGGCTTATTTACTTTTGATCAAGTGGACAATAATCATATAGTTGCATTTATTTATATATGTGGGATTGCATTGCATTTTATGAGTTTCTGCATGTTCATACTTATTTCCTTGTCTCCTTCAATTTAGCATGAGGACATGCTAATGTTTAAGTGTGGGGAGGTTGATAAACCACTATTTTATGGTTTATATTGTGTTTAATTGTGTGATTTTGTCATGATCCTTGCCCACTTATTCATCAATTTAGCATGCATTTAGATCTCCTTCCTAAATTCAGTACATGTTTGAAAATTGCTTCCTAGAGACTTTAATTATTTACTTTTAATTCTCCTTTATTCCATTCGATGACGTGATCTGTGTGTCAAGTGTTTCAGGCCTTATAGGGCATGAATAAGATGGAGATTGGAGAGGAAGCTAGCAAAAATGGAAGGAACACAAGAATTTGAGGAGACAACCAGCGAGAAGTGACGCGGTCGCATGGCTCACGCGACCGCACGAAGGAGTGTAAATCACAGCGACGCGACCGCATGGCTTGTGCAGCCGCGCGGATTGGAAAGCGCTAGTGACGCGGTAGCGTGGACGACGCGAACGCGTGGAGAGAAAAAAGCGCAAGCGACGCGTCTGCATGGACGACGCGATCGCGTGACATGTGCGATCTGCATAATCTGCAGAGTCCGCTAGGGGCAATTTTGGACCTTATTTCGGCCCAATTTTTGGCCCGGAACAGCAGACTAGAGTCAGAGAATATGCAGAAACAAGAGACACATTCATTCAGAGTAGTTTTAGATCTAGTTTTTCACTCTCTTAGGTTTTTTTTCTCTCTAGTTTTTAGGATTTTAATTTTCAATTGATCTTAGCATTGGAACATTGAGAAGAGTTATTTCCTCATCAAGACTTCATCATTCTAGTTTGTTCTCTTAACTTGGATTTAATCTTCCATGTTCTTTGTTATGTTCAATTTTTTCATTTAGATACTTTTATGATTAATTAATGTAAGGATTATTTCTTTTTAATTCAATTTCTATTCCAATAATCATGTCTTCTTTTATTTCCCTTTCATATGCTATGGATTCTTTATTTACAATGCGTGAGTAGTTTCCTTACTTGATGGGGAGTTGATTAAAAGGAACTCTTGAGTTGGAAGGATTGAAGGAAAATTTGTAATTGAGTTAATTGTTGGATTGCTATCCTGTCACCGACGCCAATCCCTTTGAACTAAGTGGGTTGCAACTTGTGAACAGATTTGGCATTCCCACTTGTTTGACTTTCCCTTACCTAGTAAAGGATAACCAAACAGAACAACCATTAATTACAAATTAATCTTACAATCACACCATCAATGATAGAGATTCTAACCAATCAATTCCCAGTCAAGGCTTTTATTTATATTATTTAAAATTCCTCAATTTAATCCCCAATTTACCTAGCTCAACTTCTTGGAACATCTGATTAATAAAACAGCACACTTTTCTGCAACTCGTTGGGAGACGACCTGGGACTTAAAACTCCAGTAATTTTAATTTAAACTTTCTGTGACACATTTCTAAATTGATAGGCAGATTTTCGGTGAGTTAAGAACTATACTTGCAATGTAACCATTTTAATAAATTTTTAATTCACCAGCTTCTGCTTCCCATCAATTTTTATGACATTCTTTACTGGCAAAAATTTCTTCGTACAAATGTTTTGGTTGTCACAAGTAACAAACCCCTTTTAAATTGATAACCGAGTATTTAAACCTCGGGTCGTCTTCTCAAGGAATTGCAGGGAGGTGTTCTTATTATTGGTTATGAGTCTTGCAAATTGGGGGTTCTATTAATGTATAAGATAAGAAGCAATAATAGTAAATGGAAGAGGAAATAAAATAATAACAATAAAAATAAACTCTTGGCAAGGTATTAGAACTGGAGGTCCTATCCTTATCAGTTGTGATGAAATTTGGATTTTAATCTCACTTTGTTAACCTCTAACTATGAAGATAGATCAAGTGGATTAATTAGCTTAATCCGCAGGTCCTAGTCAATTCCGATGGAAAGACTAGAGTTATTGGAGCAACTCCCAATTTCAACCACTCCTTTATTGACAGCTCAAGCGTTACCAATTACTTAACCAAAGCCAAAAGGAAGAAAATGGTAAATTTACTGAATAAAAAAAAATGCCTTCAGATGGGAAGTAGTAATCATGTAAATAAAAGAAAGCAATCATGAATGGAAATACCTCAAATAACATTAATTAAGAAAATTATATGTAACATGAAAGAGTTCATAAATTAAATAAAAATAAAGAACCTGGGATTGAGAGTCACTCTAAAACTAAGAGAAATCCTAAATCCTAATCCTAAGAGAGAGGAGAGAACCTCTCTCTCTAAAAACTACATCTACTCCTAAAATTGTGAATATGGAAGCCTCCTTTTGAATGGATGCAGTTTCCCACTTTATAGCCTTTAATCTGTATTTTCTGGGCCGCAAACTGGGTCAGAAACAGTCCAGAATTTGCTGGTTTCGGATTTTGCCACGCTGGTTTTTCGTCACTACGACGTGGCCGCATGAATCACGCGGTCGCGTTGCCTAGCATCAGGGAAACCATAACATATTATATATCAAATCGAAGCCCCGGACGTTAGCTTTCCAACGCAACTAGAACCGCGTCGTTTGGACCTCTGTAGCTAAAGTTATAGCCACTTGAGTGCGAAGAGGTCAGGCTGAACAGCTTAGCAATTTCTTCAACTTCTTGTATTCCTTCCACTTTTGCAAGCTTCTTTTCCATCCTCCAAGCCATTGCTGCCCTGTAATCTCTGAAATCACTCAACACACATATCAAGGCATCTAATGGTAATAAGAGAGGATTAATATTAGCAATTATAAGTCCAAAGAAGCATGTTTTCAATCAAAGCACATAATTAGGAAGGTAAATGTAAAACCATGCAAATAGTATGAATAAGTGGGTAAAGAGTAGATAAAAACCACTCAATTGAGCACAAGATAAACCATGAAATAGTGGTTTATCAACCAACTTCGACGGGCTATAACTTGGTACCCGAAGCGTGAAATTGTATGAAATTTTTCTTAAATTAAATCCAGTGATAAGAATTAAAATCGTCGAAGAACGGATGAAAAACAAATTTTATAGCAAAAGTTATGAACGTTTGAAAATTCGGGTTAAAAACTGAATTATGTAGAGTTTGTAGAACCTGGGGCAGTAGCAAGTTCCATGCATACGCACAAAGCATGCGTACGTACGAATGTGAATTTTTGCAAAACTAGACTCAGGTTCCGCGCGTACGCACGAGGCATACGTATGCACAACTACCCATTTTTGGCCAAATTACTATTTTTGAACTATTTAACCTTCCCAACATGTTTGTAACCTCCTTTAACCTCCGTATGAAGTCGAATAACTAATTGATAAGCCTTGAACACACTAGGAAGGGATATAATGAAATAAATTGATTAATTCTTGGATATACACTTGGTTAACCAAAAGAAAATGTTGCGAGAATGGAGGCTTGTCCAGCCCGCAGTGAGGATGGTGATTTCATCCTGCTCATGAAATAACAAGGTTGATTGTTAATGAATGAATGTGGTTAATGAATCTAATAAGTTGTAAAATTGATTAAAGTTATGGGTAAGATGCGAGGGTTGTAGTTTGTCCCACTTGCTCCGAGTTGAGAGTTGAAACACCTAGGTAAGAGGTAAGGGTTGTAGTTTGTCCCACTTGCTCTGAGTTCAGAGTTAAGGTACTTGGGTAACATGCAAGGCTTGTGATTTGTCCCACTTGCTCTGGGTTGAGAGTTGAAACACCTAGGTAAGATGCAAGGGTTGTAGTTTGTCCCGATTGCTCTGGATTAGGATTTGGAGCACCTGGATAAGATGCAAGTATTGTGGTCTGTCCCACTTGCTCTGAGTTGAGAGTTGAACCACCTGGGTAAGATGCAAGGGTTATGGTTTGTCCTAATTGTTCTGGATTAGGATTTGGAACACCTGGATAAGATGCAAGGGTTAAACACCTACTTGGATAAGATGCAAGGATCGTGGCTCTATCCCACTTGCTCCAGGTTAAGTGGGGATGGTTGCCTTGTCCCACCCACAGTGAAGACGGGGTGTTATCCTATTCACAAAAAAATGAAATTAATTACTTGATAAAGAATTGAGATTAATGAATCTAAGTTTGATAAATTGATAACGAATTGGGGTTAATGAATATAATAATTTATGAAATTGCTAAAAGACATATGTTGACTATTTATGGCTTGAGTGGTTAGATTGGCGAGGATGGAAGGTTTTCCTGTTCGCATGGCAAGGTCTAGGTGTTGTAATTATGCTTGAAAAGACATTATGATTGATGTGGTGAGGATGGTGGCTTCATCCTACTCACAGATAGACAAGTTGAGGTTGAGGATTCCCTCTCTTATTACGGTGGACAACCGAGGTTGAGGATTTCCTCTCTTGTTACATCAGAGAATTGGATAGAAGGTTGAGGATTCTCTTCTATTCAATTTCTGGCAGTGGTGTGGGCGAGTTAGTTGAGGATTCTCTTTCTTGCTGCATCACGGTTTCTCTCTCTTTGGGAAGTGTGGCGGGCATTATATCCCAAGAGTGTGGCAGGCACTATATCCCTTAAGTGTAAGAGCACTATGCCAAGAAAGGTATCGGGCACGATATCCCAAGAGTGTGGTGAACACTTTATTCCATGAGTGTGGATGCGTAATGGAGAGACGATATCCGAATTAGCTATCGGATGTGTCGGGTTCTGGTAGTTTAACCGATATGTGAGCTCATGGCCAATAAGACAGGCATGTATCATATGCATTTTTGAGTGCACATATTGTATTTTGTTTTCCTATTTGAATATTCTGTTAATTGCTAATTGCATTACTTGCTATACTTGTTCTCTAACTATATTTGCTTTGTACTGCTTATTGTTTATGTTTGGTTTCATTGAGACTTGAGACTTGGGATTAATGGCGAGTATGACTAATGGGAATGAATGAGAATGGTAGTGGTCCAGAGTATGACTAATTAACCCTAAATTGATTAATGTTTGTGATTGAAATTACTGAACAACTGGATATCGGAGTAATGCTGAGATTATATGGGAAATAATTAAGGCTAGAGACAATTAATGAGGGCTGAGACTTAGAGAATAAATCCTTTTTGGATTAGAAGAACCCTAGGCTTGAAATTCTGTGAGTTTGGAGACTAGGATTGCTTATCAGATTTTTATGTAGTTTTATATAGTCTCTATTTAGAATTATTACCATACTAGGAACCGTTGGATTCTCATTCATTGTGGAAACTTTTTATTTTTCAGATAACAGGACGTGACGCATCTTGCTAAGAGTGTGTGACTTGTTGGTAAAGCGAAGAAGAATTTATTTTCGAAGTTTATTCTATACTTAGCATACTTCTCCATTGTTGAACATGTATCTGTATACCTTTCTCTTAGAGGTTGTATTTTGTACTTTTGGTTTTGTAATATTTTCTAGCCGGCCTTGTCTTCGCAGGTCGAGACTAGTGTTTATTATGTATTCTATCCAAACCTATGTATATATATATATATATATTCTACCTTGGCATACGACATTCACTCGTGTTAACATTTTCCGTGTGTGAGTATCGGTCATTCGATGTTTTAATTTCTTCATGGGCTCCTAGTTATGATATTATTCTTCTACATCCATACGTATATTTTTCTTTTAGGTGACATAATGCCTCACTACCTTTGATTTACGAGTTAAGCATAAAGGTCTGTGTGGTAGGGTGTTACATTATGGTATCAGAACGGTTCATTCCTGTAGATCCTGAGGAATGGACTAACTATACTTTTGAGCATACTCTGAGTTGTGTTTATTTGCTATTTAGGATGTATGCTTGACAAATATAGCATAAATGTTCCTGAGCATACCTTTAGGGATTCGAAGCACTAGATTTGAGATATTAAGACTGGTCACCTTAATATGAATTGTTTGGTGTAGACAAGACCCAAATGGTATCTCGTGGATGTAGATGAGGTCGAGGACGAGCACAGAGAGGTAGTGAGAGAACTGATGTGGTAAATAATTCAACCGATTTTGTGGATGCTATGGAGAACATGACAGTTGCCACGAATGCTAGCGTTGCTACTACTAACAAAGTGGTGGAAAGGATAGACAAACAAACTAGGAACGGTGATGGAGGCAGTAATGGACCTGGTGGTGGAGACAACCCAGAAATTAGAACCCGTACAGCTAAAGTAAAGGTTAATTGTATTTAGTTAGTGAGATAAAAGGATTCAAGGAGTTTTCTGTTGACGTGGATGGATAATTAGATTCTTTATGGCAAACAATCAAAGTGGCGCAACGGAAGCATGGTGATTTTGATGGCATTAGGGTTGTTATGATGTGAAAGAGATATGGGTTGGATATGTTATTAGTACATGTGAATGTAATTGGTTCGAATTTGTAGTTTACTGCATTCAAAAGTCTGCAAAGGATTGAGGAACTAGGAGTTGAGTTAAGGAAGAGCTGCTCTTACCTGTTTTCTTTTAGTGATTAAAATTTTGAGGACAAAATTTTTATTAAGGTGGGTAGGATGTAAAATTCAGATAATAAATAATTAATTAATAAATTAATTATGAGCAAAAAAGGATTAAAAGCTTAAAATTTACAATTCGAAGAAATACTGGTGAAAATTTAACTTAGAAAATAAAATTTAGCGCAAAAATATCATTAATTGCAAAAAATGCATACCAGCATTAAAACTAGCTGTACCGGCATAAATCTATTCGGTACTGCATGTGAGGAAACTAAAACTATAAAAATGATAAGAAAAATATTTAGAAAAAAATCTTTACAATTACCTCAAAGATTTTAGCCCAAGGTGGGGCCAACGGGCTCAAAATTGCAAAGGCCCCATATTGGGCCTAAGCCCATGATATATAAGCCCTTCACTTAGAACATTTCAGCTTACTCTTAGGGTGGAAATTGGCCAGGTGGCCTGTCAGGGGCCTACAGCCTGGCTTGATAGAAAATAGGCCCAGACTCAAGCTATTAAAAAGGCCTATATTCTTTAAAAGGCCAGGCCTAGACTTTTGAAATAGCCTGTTGGGCCTGTCAAGCCAGCCTAAGCCTACAAATATATATACATAGAGTTTTATTATACGAGTGTAAAAATATTATTGGAAGGATTTGAACTTGGGTCTTCTATCATATGAAAATACCTTTATCCACTAAGCCATTTGTCTCTTTAATCATCCTAAAAACTTTTCCTCCACATTAATAAAGAAACAAACATACACACGGTCATTTTCTCTTTTCTTCTCCACACTACGCGCTCTTCTACCAGTATCAGACTATCGTCCTCTTCATCTTCCTTCATTTGACTGTACGTACTTCTTCTTCTTTCTCATGTCATTATTTTTTATTTTATTATTTTTTATATTTGTTGTTATAATAATAATAATAATAATTATTTTTCATCAATTAGGGTTTTATTCTATCAAAGATCATTTTTTAAGTTTGATTTTTTTGTTTGTGTTGTGATATTATTTCTACTTTTTCGAACATAAAATTTTATCAAATTTTTTCTTCAATAAAAGGTTCTTACTTTATGCCATTGATATAATAAAAGTAAAAAAAATCATGAGATAATATTGTCTGTTAATTTTTGTTTAGGCATTATAATAGGCTTTAGAAATGAGTGAATCTATATCTCCAAGTGATCTATTGGCCAATTCTATTTCTTTAAATGGAGAAGAAATTAATCGGTCAGTACCAACAATGCCAACAATAGATGCTAACATTGCACCATTACAAACACCAACAACTACATCAGCATCAACACAGACAACAACTATTATAAATCAACTGGTCACTGATGAAAATGGTAGCAATGAAACTGTTATTACACAAAAAAGGAAGAAGACTTCACCAATTTGGGACGATTTTGATCAAGTTGAAAGTTTTGAAGGTACAAAAGCTATTTGCACATATTGTAAATCTATGTTTTCTTACGCTAGAAAAGGAACTAGTACTTCGCATTTATGGAGGCATTCTAGTAGTTGATTACAAAGGAGATTTCATGTTGTTGTACAAAAGAAGCAACCATTGATTCTATTTCAACCTTCCAATTCAAGTGTTAATCCCTTTATGACCACAATTTTATTTTGAACATTCTCTTTTGTACTAATAAAAAATATATTTGTTGTATTTATATTATTTAAAAATCTAATGATATGTGTATGTTTATTTTTTTTCAAGGTGTTGGAACAGGAAGATTAAATCTCTTTCAAGCTTGGAGGGTTAAGCGATTAATTGTCTAACATTCTCTTTACTGTGTTTTGATTTAAGTAGTTATTAGCTTTTATTTGATGTTATGTTTAGTTGTTTTGTTACAACTCTTGATATTGATGAAGTCTTTTATTTTGATATGTTATATATTTTGGAAGTAGTCAAGTGGGAATATATTCATATATATTATCTTTATTTTGTATCAATATTGTCCATAAATTTATTATTTTATATATTATAATTTTAAAAATTAAATTATATCTTAAATTTAATTATTATTAAAAAAAAGGCCTATTGACAGGCTTTAGGCCAGGCCAAATTTAACAACAAGTCAGGCTTAGTACTTATTAAAAAGCCTATAACAGGCTACAGGCCAAGCTTAGGCCAATATACTCTATTATAGGCCTGAACTGTTAAGAGTAAAGCTTGGCCTGGCCTGACATATTTCCAGCCCTACTTACTCTTCTCTATTTGAGTGACAGAGAGTAGCGGATAGAGAGAAGAGAAGTGACATCAAAGCCCTAACTTTTACTATTCATCATACACACTAAAATCCACATAACTTCCAAACTGTAGCTCCGATCGACGATCCATTTGCGGCTACCCACTTGTCTCGACTCCCTCTTTAACTCTATCTAATTATTGTGGTAAGAAATTTTAAAATCCTTTCCCCATTTTTAGTTTCTTTTCTGATTTTGTGTTTTGGTTTTGAGATGTTGAGAGATTTATGATTTTGATATTTGGAGGAGACTTAACCTTGAGTTCTAGCAGGATTTTGACCCATGAATACATGGTACAAGATAAAGAAACTCTTTTCCTTTGATTTTTTCTAATTATGTATGAAACCCTATCTTGAAATGTGAATAAATTGTTTAATTAGATTAAATAAGAGTGATGGTTGGCTTGGGTTGATTTGGTGTTACAGAATTGGATTTGGGCTTGCTTTTGGAGCACTGTAGAGGCTCGGTGGTGTTGATTAAGGTTCGGGTTCGACTAGAGAGGATATTCAAGGAGTTGAAAAACCACTGTCATAGAGGTACGTGTTTGGTTTCGAATGGACATTATGTAAGGTTATGTGAAAACCTTGGTTAATTGCCTTTAAGATAGTGCTGGATGATGGGTTGTTGTTGATGATAATTGATTAGTATGGATGCTTGTATGAAATGACGTGAATTGCCATGATTGTGTTGATGAGCCATAAATGTATATATGAATGAAATTGGATATAAAAATTATGGTTGATTGCCTATTAAAGGCTATGATATGAGAATTTGGGCTGGAGACTATGATTGGGTGAGGTATCCCTATTTTGGTAAGTATGAACCTCAATTGAGGTATTGAAAGATTGAATCGTATGTGGTAATGATTGTGGATGCATATGTGTGATGGATTATGAAATTGAATTGGGTGTTGTTGATTGATGTTAAAAATAAAGAATTTGGTTCATTAGTCTTTGAATGGATAGGAAGTGATTGAGAATTGTTAATTTAGTATTCAGGATGCCTAGGAATGGCTTGGGTGGTTTTGAAAGGAAAGAAAAAGAGAATTTGAGAAACTGACACTTAAGTAAACTTTTGGTAAAAACAGATTTTTGAGCAACTTTGACGGGCCATAACTTAGTGCTTGGAGTGTAAAATTATATGAAATTTATCATAAATTAAAGCCATGGATAAGAACTTTAAAACTGTCAATTAACGGATGAAAAATAAATTTTATAGCAAAAGTTATGAACGTTTGAAAATTGGGGTTTAAAACTGAATTATGGAGACTTTATAGAACTTGGGGCAGTAGCAAGTTCTACTCGTACGCACGCATGGTGCGTACGCATAACCTTAGATTTGTGTATACGCACGAGGCATACATACGCACGAATGTGAATTTTTGCAAAACCAGACTCAGATTCCATGCGTACGCACAAGGCATGGGTACGCACAACTACACAGTTTTTACCAAAATGCTATTTTTGAACTATTTAACTTTTCCAATATGTTTGTAACCCCATTTAACCTCCATATGGAGCCGAATAACTAATTGATAAGCCTTGAATACACTGGAGGGGATCTAATGAAATAAATTTATTAATTCTTAGATAAAGACTTAGTTAACCGGATTAAAATATTGCGGGAACAAAGGCTTGTCCCGCCCACGGTGAAGATGATGGTTTCATCCCGCTCACGGAATAACTGGATTGATTGTTAATAAATGAATGGAGTTAATGAATCTAATAAATTGTGAAATTGAGTAAAGTTAATGATTATTGATTAATTACCTGGGTAAGGTACAAGAGTTATGGTTTGTCCTACTTGCTTCTGGTTGAGAGCTGAAACACCTAGCTAAGAGGCAGGGATTGTAGTCTATCCCACTTGCTTCGGCTTGAGAGTGGAAACACCTGAGTAAGATGCAAGGATTGTGGTTTGTCCCACTTACTCCGGGTTAGGATTTGGAACACCTGAATAAGATGCAAGGGTTGTGGTTTGTCCCCCTTGCTTTGGGTTAAGATTTTAGCCACCTGCCTGCATAAGATGGAAGGATCATGGCTTCATCCCACTTGCTCCAGGTTAAGTAGGGATGGTGGCCTTGTCCAGCCCACGGATACATGCACATCTTTAGTATTTTTCTCTTAAAATTTCAATCAATAAACTAAGAGTTATTACAAGATAAGCAGTGAGTTCATGATTAATCGAGCAATACTTTGAGTTAGTGTGCATTCATTTATTACAGAAGAATTTAGAAGAGAATCAGTGAAGATTGAAGACAAAGGAATCACAACGAACAAAAATGGAGAAACAAACAGAAACTCTTCTGGACTGAACAGAGAGCTTCACGTACAACGTGACCTTGCTCACATTCCACACCAAATCATAGTGCACTCCCAGGGGCACTGAGTCCCTCAGCGTACAATGTGGGAGCATTGGCGTACAACGCCAAACGGAAGCCGTGCGTACACATGACCCCCAGTTCAACGTGGTACGTAGAAGACATCAACGTAGGACGTGAACGTATCAACGTTGTACGCAAACTATCATGCGAACGCATGACCCATGCATACACACAACAAGAAGACTTTGAGCAATTATGCGAACGTATGAGGCATGCATATGCACGATTGCACTTTCACGTAGGCAGTGATATTTTTCACGTACAATGCAATGGAGCAACAGAAGCCATAATTGAGGATTTTTAAGACCACGTACAATGTGGATTTGTTCATATACAACATGAACCAAAGAGAGAGCAATTTGGGCATCAAGAAGGCTTCACGTATAACGTGAATCTCTCACGTATCACGTGAGATTGTTTGCCACTCCTGAGCTTAATATACTCACTAAAAGACCCTCAATTCTTCATCAATTCAAGACTCAACTCAAGCCCACCAATCACAACATTAATTAAGGATTTGCAAGAAGGTAAAAGAGAAAGATTTGATGGAGGCAATTATTTATGAAGAAGATTTGATTTTATTTTAAACTGGATTCTGTTTTAGTTTGAATTCAAATGTGATTAGGGTTAGTAAAGAAGGAGGGAAGTCATACGTTTTGAGATCCTCCCTCCTTTGATAGTTTTTGTTTTTTTCAAGGATTTCTCTGAAGAACATGAGCAACTAATTCTCCTTGGTTAAGGTTAAGAGCTCTGTTGAAATCGATCGAAGAAACTTTACACTCACACTGGAGGTTCTAAAAGTTTAGCAAAGCGAAGGGAAGAAGAGGTGATTTAAGTTTAAATTCATTTTTAACCTGTATTTTGGACTGCATCTTCTTCCATAAAATACTTTAATACGGTTATGGTATAAAATATATTGTTACAGTCAGAACTACAACGGAGAGGAGAACTATGGACCAAAGTGCACAAACGACATAATGGCTCCTATATACATCCTGAAGCTCAGAGGATTGGTGTAAGTACTACGTTTTCATCCATTATATTCTTTCTCGTTGGATTTAATTATATTTTATATTATGTATGCTTATTTATGTCTATAGGAAAAACATGGAGAGGTTGAGTAGCATGATGAATCCAATAGAATATTATATGAAATGATTTCCTTCCCTAAGCTCTTGAAAAAGAGCACTCGGGTAGAGTGCACGGCATAGGTTTTTTATTGACTCCAAGTCAACTCCTCCGTCTAAGTTCGCAACTACCAGTGGATGGAGCTCAAACAGAGGTGGTCCAAAGGATACTGTTTGAACTACAGGCAGAGGTGACTGATGGGTTGAAAATGGATTCCAACACCTAAACTCACCGGCAAGTGTACCGGGTCGCATCAAGTAGTAATTACTCACAAGAGTGAGGTCGATCCCATAGGGATTGATGGATTGAGCAATTTTAGTTAGGTGATGAATTTAGTTAAGCAAACATTTAATGATTTAAGTGGTTTGTAACCAACAGAAGCTAAATTGCATGAAACTAAAAGGGAGAGGGAGAATTGACAGAAAACTAAAGTGCAGAAGAGTAAATTTGCATGAAACTTAAAGTGCAAGTAATGTAAATGACAGAAACTTAAATTTCAAGAAATGTAAATAGCTGAAGCTTAGAGTGCAAGAAATGTAAATTGCTTGAATAGTAAAGGGATGTGGGGTGCTGGGATGCAGAATTTAACAATAGAAAGTAAAGAAGATTAAGTAAGTGCAGTAGATCTAAACAGAAATGAAAAATTGCTTGAAGAACAAGACAGAAAGTAAATTCAGCTCAATTGTAAAAGCTAGGAAAGAAATTCAAGATCTCAGGGGATCAATGAGACTAGAAAATAGGTCTAGATCTCAATTCCTTCTTTGATCCAACAGAGAACAATTTGCAGAAGAAAAGAAGAGAAAAACAGTAAAGAAAACTTGGATCCAATTCTTAGAACAATTGATAAGAGAGGTAAAAGATGATTCTCAAACTTAGAATCAGTGAAGCTCTTCAATCCCAATTCAAATTCCAAGAACAGATAGCAAGAGTTGTAGAAGAAATGAAAATGAAGACAGAAAGCTAAATCAAATTCTCAATCCTTAGAATTATGCAGAAGTAAACAAAGATGAATTGCAGATCAAAGATTGAAACAGAATTCCTTCAATCTCAAATCCAAAATTCATAAACAGAAAGTAAGAAATGCAGAAGTAAGAACAAGTAGGAGAGAACTCTGCTCTCAATCCCAATTCCCCAATTCAAAGCTAAAATGTAAAAGTGAGCTAAAAACAAAACTCAAAATAAAAGAAAGTTCAAAAGTGAAAGTAAAGGTTTTCTTACAAATCAAACTAACTCCTATTTATACACTTTCTAATTTTGATCTTCAGAATTTGGAGTGGGCTATTCAAATTGGTGAAGAATTGGATCCAAATTGGTTTTTGAATTAAAATTGGAACCATGGTGCACCTCCAGGGAACCGCTCGGTTAGCTTCACCAACGAAGCGCTCAAATTCTTGGTCCAGGTTCTTCAATTTGTCTCATGCATGGCTCCAGGGGAGCGCTCAGTTAAGTAAGCTAACTGAGCGCCCAATGTCTTGTCCCAGGCTTATTTTGTCTCATGCCAAGTCTTGGCATAGCGCTCAGTTAACTCAAGTAACGCAACGCTATATGATTGAATGGGACTCCCCCTTCGAATCCTGACCTTGCCAATTTGGTGCACATTTTCCTTGTACTAGCGCTCAGTTGGGACTCTTAACTTAGTACCCTTTTTTTTTGGTGAGAAGCTCCCTTTTCGAATCCTTGCTGAGAAGCTCCCTCATGTGCTTGGTTTCGAAACTTGGTGGCTTCACTCGTTGATTTTGCGCCTTGATTTTCTTTTGGGTGAGGCACGAAAAAGTTAACTTAGTTAACTGAGCGCTATTGATTTTGCCTTGCGTCCTTGGGTTCTTTGTAGCGCTCAGTTAAATGCACCAACGTAGCGCTATGCTTGTTCCCTTGGTGTTTGCTTTGGTGCTGAGTGCTCCTTTATGCGTGACGCTTTTGTGCCTTGCGTCACGCTTTCTAAAGCGTGGCCTAAGGTCCAAAGCGTGCTTTAACTTTAAAAGCATACCAAAAATTCCTTTTTCCACCATTTCTTCATCTACAAGTAATCAAAACAACTAATCAAAGCATCACTATATTCACAAGATTTATAAATCATTCAAAAAAATCAACTAATTCTAGCTTAAACCTCATGATTTAATGTCAAATAAAGGATGGTTTATTGATTCAATAAAACTATGCAAGTCCACTCCAAATTACTTACTTATAATGCAAGAAAGTGCATAAAACCTAATGAAACAAGTGAAAAATACTTGAAAAGCTAGCATAAGATGACTTGTCATCAGTGACGGCCAAGAAATTGAGAAGGAAGGCAATGAAGGATGAAGTAGCAGTAGAGAAATTGAAAAGGAAGGCTGTAACACCCTACTACACAGAGCTTTATGCTTAAATCATAAAACATAGATGGTGTGGCATTACGACCTCTAATATATATATATATATATATATACAGAAAGCAAGAACAGGGGGTCAAGAGTACAAAATGACATGCTCCTAACTCAGCCCACGAAGCTAAGGCTAGACGGAGAATATTTACATACATATATATCAAACCCATAACCCAGAATATACAAAAGAAACCCTAGTTCTCCATACACCTCTAAGAGGTACAAAAGTAAAACAAGGCATTAGGAGAGTTCTATACATATGGTCATATATAAACAGTACACAAAATAATGTTCCAAAAGATCCACTTCGCTGTAAAACTCCAGACGCCTAGCGAGGTGCCTCTCGGCCTGCATCTGAAAAACACAACTATCCATATGCAATGAGAACCAGGGGTTCTCGGCATGGTAAAGGTACCACATATATAAGATATAAGATCCCGGAAAATCCAGAGGCAATCCTAGAATTCCGACACTCAGATTATAACGTTTAAAGAACTAAAGCAAAAACCGTAAATCAGGGTGGTTCTCTATGGATTCCTAACTTAACCAAATCTTAAACCTAACTAAAATCCTTAACTTTTCTGCCTTTCCTCTGATCATCCAACACCGGTGAAACTGCACAAATAAACAAGCAGACAATGGCAAACACAGGTAGAATACAAGTACTGCAAATAGAAAATAGAACAATTAACATAGTAAATTCACTTAGGCATTCCCAATTAACGCACAAACAAGTAATTCAAACAATATGCATATGATGCATGCTTGTCCTATGGCTGATGAGTCTCATCTGTCAGTTATAAAGCCAACCCGAGAAGTCTGGCTGTTAAACCCTGGACTGTCCCCCGTCGCGCATCCCCAAGAGTCTATGCATAGCTTTTTCTCATATATAAAATTTGCTCAATGGGGTATCCTTCCCGGGAATTTATATGTGCCCGGTCACCCTTATGACGTAAGGTCAACAAAGTATCGAGTCTCAACCTGGAACATGTAGTGGCAAGCCACGGTTCTTTACCTAGGAAAACTCGTATCTCAGATAAAAATTGAGTGCATAAGCCACATAAGCATTGATAATCATTCACAATCATTTCACAATCATTCATTATAGCCATGGCATCACATACACTTTATTTCTTTGTACTGTTATACATAATTCATCATTTTTAAGCTTACTTCCTTTCCAAGTTACCCCCTTTCTATAACCTAACCTCTTCACTAGACTTAAAACTGACATTTAAGGTCAAAAGAATAAAAATAGGGGCTTAAAGGATTAAAAATCATGTGTAAAACACTAAAATTCTACTTGCTGAAAAAAAAGGGCTCCGCGTACGCGGACCATGTCACGCGTACGCAGAAGTGCATTTTCCCTTAACTCGCGTATGCACCCCCTATCCGCGTATGTGAGTGCCCCTTTTTGGCCCATGCCACGTACGCAGCACCTGCCTGTGTACACATGTGCACCAAACAAAAATGCACAGGCACGTATAAAGGGGTACACATAGGCAGATGTTGCAGGGAAGTCAAAAATTACTTAAGTGTCAAAATTTTAGTTTTGTACACCGAACTTTCGACGCGCATAACTTCTTCGTTTTAAATCATTTTTCATCCATTCTTTAAACGGCATAAACTTCACGAACTGAATTTTCATATAGAACAAAGTTTGAAAGAATTTAAGGCTCCGGAAGCTGAGTTATGGCTTGCCGAATTTTTGCCAAAAAGTAATTTTTCACAAAATGTTCCAACCTCTATTTTACATCAATTCACCATTTAATATCAACTTCTTATTCTCAAAATCATCACCAACACACACAATATCACAGCAACACAACTCTATACCCCTCCATCATCCATCATACCTCAATTTTAAATAATTCTCATACATAAACTTCACAATTATACCAACAAGATCATCAATAATCCATCATCTATGCCTATTCATTATTATCAACTTGTCAATTATCATTAAATCTTCATTTAGCATTCCATTTCCATCATAAACAAAAATTACCAACAAATACTCAATCCATATCAACAATTATCATCAAAGGTACTAAGCATTTAACATACTCTATCATTCCAACTTATCATATGGCCATCTAGCCTAAGTTTTTACAAGACATTATATAGTAAATACGAGAAACCAAAATCATACCTTGGCTGATTTCTTTGTTTAACCCATAGACAACATTAGGCAAGATTACAAGCTTCACCACCAAATTCAGCAATCCAATGACTCAATCAAGTTTCCGTCTCCTCAATGGTGCTCCAAAACACAATTACACACTACCTATACACATTACCATATCCATATACCAAATTTTAATGCCTAACACACAATAATTCAAGAATCCACAAGGTTTAGAGAACTCTTACATTACCCGTGCCTCAAATGAGCAAAACCCGTTAATCCATCAAGTTTAATTTGAGCCTAAACACCAAGATACCAAGTTTCAACAACCCATCTACAAAGTTTTTGAAATTTAAGGGGAAAGGAAGGCTGAAATGAAATTGAGGTTTCTTACCGAAATTAGTCACTAGGCTTTGTAAAGCACACCGCGGTCACGTGGCCGCAAACGGTGCGACGATCAGAGTTCAGAGTTGGAAGAAATGTGGATTTGAAATTAATGAAAGGTTTGACCTCTTCTCCCTTGCTCTCCCTCCTTGGAACATGTTTCCTTTGGTTTGGGAAGCAATGAGCTGAAACTCATTGTGTTAATGGGATGTGGGTTGGGCCTTGGGCCCAATACGGGCCCGGTTCGTTCGATTCGGCCCGTTCGGTCCAATCTTTGGCTAAATTCTTTAAAATTAGTGTCAAAATTCTTATTTTAATTAGCTCTACCTTATTAAACTATAAAATTCATATTTTCTATTTTTTTCTATTAAAAATTAATTTACTGACTAATTATTTGTTAATTTAATGGGTTTACAAAGGCAATGCAGGATAAAGTAGCAGTAGAGAAATTGAAAAGGAAGGCAGTAGAGGATGATGTAGCAGTAGAGAAGATCAAGAGGCAGGCAAGAAAGAGTGTTTTAAGTTATCTGATTCAACGGCAAGGTGGGCAGCTGGCACTAGACATCGATGCACGGATGAATTCTTTGGATGGAATTAGCGGAAAATAGAAACTAGGATTATATGTTATTTTATTTGAAGTATATATTTTGTTTAAGTTGACTATGCAGCACACTTATTTAGTTAAATACTTTATTAACATTAAATAAATATATTAGTTTTTTTTGCAAATAAATTTTCATGAGTTTTCGTCCTCAATTTAAGATTGTATAGAAAATTGATAAGATTTTAAAATTAAAAAATAATCCAAAAAATTTTTCAGAATATTTAAAGAAAAACAAATTAAAATATTTTATATTAAAAAAATAGCAACAATAAAAAGCGGCAGTTCGTTACCGCTGAAAATAATTTTGAAAAATTAGTAGGTTTAACACAGAATAAAATTTCAAAAAAATCGTGGAACCAATTAGCGACGATTAATAACCATCACAAAATTAGGAAAAAATGACCTTGACGCATAATGCAGCGATTCAAAATCGCCGCAAATCCCATCAATGCTAAATATGTTAATTGCGGCGGTTATACCAACCGTTGCTGGAAACCGCCGCAAAATCCAATTCACATGCCCTTAAAAAGGCGGTCCTTCAATCGCTGGTGTTTTGTGTAGCGGCGGTTTCAAACCGCCGGCGGTTTCAAACCGCCGCAAATCGAGAAAAAATCACCCCTAATCTCCATTTTCCCTGTAGTGCACTCTCTATTTTAAGTTGCTTGCAATATAAAATTGATATATTAGATGATCTTCTAATGGAAGAAAAATAGCAAAACCTTACAAAGAGTTTGGAGAATTAATATCTAAGTTACTAGCTGCTAGGATGTGAAGCATAAAATCTCAGGTTATAGTATTTTTATGGTCAGTAGCAGAACTTGAAGAAGCGGGGCCAAAAATTTGAAGACAAAATTTACGTAATATTTTTAATATAATAAATAAATAATTATACAAATAAAATTATAAAATATTTTAGAATAATACTCTTTGAGTATTGAATGACTTAAAATCTTCAATAATTGAATTAAAACTAAACCTTTCAGTAATTTCTTTTTCAATAATAGAAGTTATAGTTCTTCCTTTTTGAACATTAGTCTTTCTCTTAAAAAATGCATCAGTTCTTTAATTTTGATTCATTATAATTGTAAAAGGTAGAATATATAAATTGTAAAACAAGTAATAAGAAAAATTATAGTTAATTAGCACAATAAATATTAAAAATTATATTACTTATTGAATGCTTGAATTTTGTTTTAGCAAACAAAAATTCAATTAAGGAACTAATAAAATATAAAATAATACTAAATTAAATAGATAAAATGTTATCTAATTTCTCAAAGGTGATATAAAAGGATATAATTGCTTGAAAATTAGTTTGGAAGATTGAAATTTTAAAAGTTATAACTCACAAATTCTCTAGAATACAATAACACTAATATCTATTAAATATTTTAATATTTTTTATAACATAAAAAATTAAATTAAAAAATCAATAAAATATATAATATCACTAAATTAAATAAATAAAAATACAAGAAGGGTTCAAATTTATCATAAGCTCTTTGCAGGGTGGTTTCATTCCAAAAGGGGTCATCAGATAATATTATTGTTACCCAAGAGGTCCTTTATTTTATGAAAAAGACTAAATCTAAGAAGGGTACCTTGGCTTTTAAATAGATCTTGACAAGCCATATGATAGAGTTAATTGGAACTTCTTGGAGAAAACTTAAGATATATTTGGATTCCCTCCATCTATTGTTTATTTGGTTATGCATTGTGTTCAATCTTCTTCTCTAGCTCTGATGTGAAATGGTAATCGCTTAGAAGGTTTTCAACCGAAAAAGGGCTTGAGGCAAGGTGATCTGATGTCTCCTTATCTTTTGAGCTTCATATAGAGCGACTGAGCTATCTAATTACACAGAGGGTACATTCTAAAAATTGGAGTCCAGTAGCTATTTCTAGAGGAAGGCCTATCATCTCTCATTTTTTGTTTACAGATGATCTTATTTTATTTTTTTAGGCTAAGATGTCTCAGGCTATGCATGTTTTGGATACTTTAGCAATGTTTTGTAAGGCATTAGGTATAAAGGTTAACTTTGATAAATCTTGAGTCATATGTATAACACCTTACCGCATAGAGTCTTATGCTTAAGTCATAAAACCGAAGTGGTGAGGTATTACAACCTCTAATATATATATATATATATATATATATATATATATATATATATATATATATAGTTGAAAAAGATTTATAACTAGGACCCTTTGAAGAAAAGAGGTAAGGCAAAGTCGTTAAACCAAAAAGCGCAATGCTCGTGAATAACGTTGCTTGCAAATGAAGAAAGCTTAAGCGCAAATAAATACATACATAAAAAAGGAGTAGAGGATCAAGGATACATAGTAATCAAGATCCAAGCTCAGCCTGCGAAGCTAAGGCTGGCAGGAGAGTATTTATATACACACATATTAAGTCCAAATCCCAAAATACACAAAAGAGTCTCTAGTGCCCCATAAAGCTCTATGAGGTACAAAATAAAACAAGTCTAAAACAGAGTTATATACAGGAGCATGAATCTAAACAGAAACAAATACTAATATCTCGACCTGCATCTGAAAAACACAAATATCCGTATGGAATGAGAACTGAGGGATCTCAGCATGGTAGTGGTGCCGCATACATAAGATATAAGGTCCCGAAAAAGCCAGAGGCAATTCTAGACTCCGACACTTAGATTATAAAACTTAAGAATTAAAACAGAAACCATGAATAAGGGAGGTTTTTTAAGGATTCCTAAACTCTAATTAAAATCCTCAATTCTCCACCTTCCTCCAATCTTCCAAACTCTGATAGAACGACAGACAAACAAACAGGCAAAGCAAGCACAGGTAGAATACAAATACAGCAGGTAAGAATTTAGCAAGTAAGCAAAATAATTACATAGGCAAGCCCAATTAATGACAATCAAACATAATCATAAAAATGTATATGATGAATGTCTATCCAACTGGCCGTGAGCTCATGTGTTAGTTATCTGCCAGAACCCGACACACCCGATAGCTAACCCGGATACCGTCAATCGACTACGCATCTCCAGGAGGTATAAAGTCGGGAGATTAGTTTTCTACCACCTTCTCCTGGAGGCAGACACTAGGGGGAACAAATCGGGGGATTAGTGTCCTACCACCTTCCCCTAGTGAGGCCATGCCATACCGGTCGAGGAATTAGTGCCCTACCACCTTGCAGACAGAGAGAGAAAGAATATGAGAGAATACATCGGGGGATTAGTGCCCTACTGGTGCACGAAATTGTGATCATCAATGGCGCCAAAAACTTGGTACGCACAATTGTAATCTCAACTCTTTTTCACAATTCCACACAACTAACCAGCAAGTGCACTGGGTCGTCCAAGTAATAAACCTTACGTGAGTAAGGGTCGATCCCACGGAGATTGTCGGCTTGAAGCAAGCTATGGTCATCTTGTAAATCTCAGTCAGGCGGATTCAAATGGTTATGGAGAATTGATAATTAAAAGATGAATAAAACATAAAATAAGATAGAGATACTTATGTAATTCATTGGTGAGAATTTCAGATAAGCGTATGGAGTTGCTTTGTTCCTTCTGAATCTCCACTTTCCTACTGCTTTCATCCAGTCCTTCCTACTCCTTTCCATGGCAAGCTTTATATAGGGCATCACCATTGTCAATGGCTACTTCCCGTTCTCTTAGTGAAAATGGTCCAAGATGCGCTGTCACTGCACGGCTAATCATCTGTCGGTTTTCGATCTTACTGGAATAGGATTCAGTAATCCTTTTGCATCTGTCACTACGCCCAACACTCGCGAGTTTGAAGCTCATCACAGCCATCCCTTCCCAGATCCTACTCGGAATACCACAGACAAGGTTTAGACTTTCCAGATCTCAGGAATGGCTGCCAATAATTCTAGCCTATACCACGAAGGTTTTAATCTTAGATTAGAAACCCAAGAGATACACATTCAAGCTTGTTTGCATGTAGAATGGAAGTGGTTGTCAGGCACGCATTCATAGGTGAGAATGGTGATGAGTGTCACATAATCATCACATTCATCATGTTCTTGTGTGCGAATGAATATCTTAGAGAAGAAATAGGCTTGAGTTGAATAGAAAAACAATAGTACTTTGCATTAATTCATGAAGAACAGCAGAGCTCCACACCTTAATCTATGGTGTGTAAAAACTCCACCGTTCAAAATACATTAGAAAAAAAGGTCTAGGCATGGCTGTGAGGCCAGCCCCCAAGAAGGTCTAAGATAGCATAATACTAATCAAAGATGAAAATACAATAGCAAAAGGTCCTATTTATAGAGAACTAGTAACCTAGGGTTTACAAAAATGAGTAAATGATGCAGAAATCCACTTCCGGGCCCACTTGGTGTGTGCTTGGGCTGAACGTTGAAGCTTTCACATGTAGAGACATTTCTTGGAGTTAAACGCCAGCTTTGGTGCCAGTTTGGGCGTTTAACTCCAGCTTTTATGCCAGTTCTGGCGTTTTAACGCCAGAATTTTTATGCTGACTTGGAATACTGGTTTGGGCCATCAAATCTCGGGAAAAGTATGGACTATTATATATTTTTGGAAAGCCCAGGATGTCTAATTTCCAACGCAATTGAGAGCGCGCCAATTGAACTTCTGTAGCTCCAGAAAATCTACTTCGAATGAAGGGAGGTTAGAATCCAACAGCATCTGCAGTCCTTTTTCAGCCTCTGAATCAAATTTTTGCTCAGGTCCCTCAATTTCAGCCAGAAAATACCTAAAATCACAGAAAAATACACAAACGCATAGTAAAATCCAGAAATGTGATTTTTATTTAAAACTAATAAAAATATAATAAAAACTAACTAAAACATACTAAAAACTACCTAAAAACAATGCCAAAAAGCGTATAAATTATCCGCTCATCACAACACCAAACTTAAATTGTTGCTTGTCCCCAAGCAATTGAAAATCAAATAGGATAAAAATAAGAGAATATACAATGAATTCCAAAAATATCTATGAAGATCAGTCTTAATTAGATGAGCGAGGCTATTAGCTTTTTGCTTCTGAACAGTTTTGGCATCTCACTTTATCATTTGAAGTTTAGGATGATTGGCATCTATAGGAACTCAGAATTTAGATAGTGTTATTGATTCTTCGTGAACACAGTTACTTTATGAGTCTTGGCCGTGACCCTAAGCATTTTGTTTTCCAGTATTACCACCGGATACATAAATGCCACAGACACATAAGTGGGTGAACCTTTTCAGAGTGTGACTCAGCTTTGCTAGAGTCCCCAATTAGAGGTGTCCAGAGCTCTTAAGCACACTCTTATTGTTTTGGACCATGACTTTAACCGCTCAGTCTCAAGTTTTTCACTTGACACCTTCACGCCACAAGTACATGGTTAGGGACAGCTTGGTTTAGCCACTTAGGCCAGGATTTTATTCCTGTGGGCCCTTCTATCCACTGATGCTCAAAGCCTTAGATCCTTTTTATTTTACCCTTGCCTTTTGGCTTAAAGGGCTATTGGCTTTTTCTGCTTGCTTTTTCTTTCTCTTTTTTCTTTTTTTTCTTTTACTTTTTTTCTTTATTTTTCGCCTCTTTTTTTTCGCATATATTTTTTTCTGCAAGTTTTTCACTGCTTTTTCTTGCTTCAAGAATCAATTTTATGATTTTTCAGATTATCAATAGCATTTCTCCTTTTTTCATCATTCTTTCAAGAGCCAACAATTTTAACATTCATGAACAACAAATTCAAAAATATGCACTGTTCAAGTATTTATTCAGAAAAATAAAAAGTTTTGCCACCACATCAAAGTAATTAATCTGTTTTAAAATTCGAAATTCATGTACTTCTTTTTCTTTTTGCAATTAAAAACACTTTTTATTTAAGAAAGGTGATGGATTCATAGGACATTCATAGCTTTAAGGCATAGACACTTAGACACTAGTGATCATGTAATAAGACACAAACATAAATAAAACATAAAGCATAGTAAATGAAAAATAGAAAAATAAAGAACAAGAAAATTAAAGAACGGGTCCACCTTAGTGATGGCGGCTTGTTCTTCCTCTTGAAGATCTTATGGAGTGCTTGAGCTCCTCAATGTCTCTTCCTTGCCTTTGTTGCTCCTCCCTCATGACTCTTTGGTCTTCTCTAATTTCATGAAGGAGGATAAAATGCTCTTGGTGCTCCACCCTTAGTTGTCCCATATTGGAACTTAATTCTCCTAGGGAGGTGTTGATTTGCTCCCAATAGTTTTGTGGAGGAAAATGCATCCCTTGAGGCATCTCAGGAATCTCATGATGAGGAATTTCCTCATGCTCTTGGTGAGGTTCATGAGTGGGCTCTCTTGTTTGCTCCATCCTTTTTCTTAGTGATGGGCTTGTCCTCATCAATGAGGATGTCTTCCTCTATGTCAATTCCAGCTGAATTGCAGAGGTGACAAATGAGATGAGGGAAGGCTAACCTTGCCAAAGTAAAGGACTTGTCCGCCACCTTGTAGAGTTCTAGGGATATAACCTCATGAACTTCTACTTCCTCTCCAATGATGCTATGGATCATGATAGCCCGGTCTATAGTAACTTCAGATTGGTTGCTAGTAGGAATAATTGAGCGTTGGATGAACTCCAACCATCTCCTAGCCACGGGCTTGAGGTCATGCCTTCTTAGTTGAACCGGCTTCCCTATTGAATCTCTCTTCCATTGAGCGCCCTCTTCACAAATGTCTATGAGGACTTGGTCCAACCTTTGATCAAAGTTGACCCTTCTAGTGTAGGGGCGTGCATTTCCTTGCATTATGGGCAAGTTGAATGCCAACCTTACATTTTTTTGGACTAAAATCTAAGCATTTCCTCCGGACCATTGTAAGCCAATTCTTTGGGTCCGGGTTCACACTTTGATCATGGTTCTTGGTGATCCATGCATTGGCATAAAACTCTTGAACCATTAAGATTCCGACTTGTTGAATGGGGTTGGTGAGAACTTCCCAACCTCTTCTTCGAATCTCATGTCGGATCTCCGGATATTCACCCTTTTTGAGTTTGAAAGGGACCTCGGGGATCACTTTCTTCTTGGCCACAACTTCATAGAAGTGGTCTTGATGGATCTTTGAGATGAATCTCTCCATCTCCCATGACTCAGAGGCGGAAGCTTTTGCCTTCCCTTTCCTCTTTCTAGAGGTTTCTCCGGCCTTAGGTGCCATAAATGGTTATGGAAAAATAAAAAGCAACACCTTTACCACACCAAACTTAGAAGGTTTGCTCGTCCTCGAGTAAAAGAAGAAAGAAAAGAGTAGAAGAAGAAAATGGAGGAGATGGAGGGGGTTTAGTGCTTCGGCCAAGGGGGAGAAGTAGTGTTTATGTTGAATGGTGAGGTAGTGGGGTTTTATGATGGATGGATGTGGATTGGTGAAGAGATTATGGAGAAGAGGGTAGGTTTTGATAGGTGAGGGGTTTTTGGGGAAGAGGTACTGAGGTGATTGGTGAAGGGTATTTGGGGAAGGGTGTTATGGGAAGGTGTGAAGAAGAGAGAGAGAGAGAGGAGGTAGGTAGGGATCCTGTGGGGTCCACAGATCCTGAAGTGTCAAGGATTTCTCATCCCTGCACCATGTTGGCGTGTAAACGCCCCCTTGATTGCCAATCCTGGCGTTAAACTCCAGGTTCCTGCCCATTTCTGGCGTTTAACGCCAGCTTTTTTCCCCTTTCTGGCGTTTAAACGCCAGCTCTGTGTCCATTTCTGGCGTTAAACGCCCAGAATGGTGCCAAACTTGGTGTTTAACGCCCATTCTGCTACCTTTACTGGCGTTTAAATGCTAGTAAGCTTCTCCTCCAGGGTGTGCTATTTTTAACACTGTTTTTCATTCTGTTTTTGCTTTTTCAGTTGTGTTTGTGACTTCACATGATCATCAACCTACAGAAAACATAAAATAACAATAGAAATTAAATAGATATAATCAAATAAAATTGGGTTGCCTCCCAACAAGCGCTTCTTTAATGTCAATAGCTTGACAGTGGGTTCTCATGGAGCCTCACAGATACTCAGAGCATGATGATAGCCTCCCAACACCAAACTTAGAGTTTGAATGTGGGGGCTCTATTTGACTCTGCATTGAGAGAAGCTTTTCATGCTTCCTCTCCATGGTTACAGAGGGAGATCCTTGAGCCTTAAACACAAGGCAGGACTCTTTCACTTAAATGACCAACTCTCCTCTGTCAACATCAATCACAGCTTTTGCTGTGGCCAGGAAGGGTCTGCCAAGGATGATGGATTCATTCATACACTTCCCAGTGTCTAGGATTATGAAATCAGCAGGGATGTAGTGGCCTTCAACCTTTACCAAGACATCCTCTACAAGTCCATAAGCCTGTTTCCTTGAATTGTCTGCCATCTCTAGTGATATTCTTGTAGCTTGTACCTCAAGGATCCCTAGCTTCTCCATCACAGAGAGTGGCATGAGGTTTATACTTGACCCCAGGTCACACAGAGCCTTCTCAAAGGTTATGGTACCTATGGTACAAGGTATTGAGAACTTTCCAAGATCCTGTCTCTTCTGAGGTAATCTCTGCCTAGTCAAGTCATCTAGTTCTTTGGTGAGCAAGGGGGGTTCATCCTCCCAAGTCTCATTACCAAATAACTTGGCATTTAGCTTCATGATTGCTCCAAGGTACTTAGCAACTTGCTCTTCAGTAACATCTTCATCCTCTTCAGAGGAAGAATACTCATCAGAGCTCATGAATGGCAGAAGTAAGTTTAATATAATCTCTATGGTCTCTATATGAGACTCAGATTCCCATGGTTCCTCATTAGGGAACTCCTTGGAGGCCAAACGTCCATTGAGGTCTTCCTCAGTGGAAATCACTGCCTTTCCCTCCTCTATGCATTCGGCCATGTGGGACGTGTTTATGGCCTTGCATTCTCTCTTTGGGTTCTCTTCTGTATTGCTTGGGAGAGTACTAGGAGGGAGTTTAGTAACTTTCTTACTTAGCTAACCCATTTGTGCCTCTAAATTTCTAATAGAGGACCTTGTTTCAGTCATGAAACTTTGAGTGGTTTTAGAGAGATCAGAGACTACAGTTGCTAAGTCAGAGTGGCTCTGCTTAGAATTCTCTGTCTGTTGCTGAGAAGATGATGAAAAAGGCTTGCTATTGCTGAACCTATTTCTTCCACCGTTATTACTGTTGAAGCCTTGTTGAGGCTTCTGTTGATCCTTCCATGAGAGATTTGGATGATTTCTCCATGAAGGATTATAGGTGTTTCCATAGAATTCTCCCATATAATTCACCTCTTCCATTGCTGGGTTCTCAGGATCATAAGCTTCTTCTTCAGATGAAGCTTCTTTGGTACTGCCTATTGCTGCTTGCATTCCAGACAGACTCTGAGAAATCATATTGACTTGTTGAGTCAATATTTTGTTCTGAGCCAATATGGCATTCAGAGTATCAATCTTAAGAACTCCTTTCTTCTGATTTGTCCCATTATTCACAGGATTCCTTTCAGAAGTGTACATGAATTGGTTATTTGCAACCATCTCAATGAGTTCCTGAACTTTTGCAGGCGTCTTCTTCAGATGAAAAGATCCTCCAGTAGAGCTGTCCAATGACATCTTGGACAGTTCAGACATACCATCATAGAAGATACCTATGATGCTCCATTCAGAAAGCATGTCAGAAGGACACCTTCTGATCAATTTCTTGTATCTTTTCCAAGCTTCATAGAGGGATTCACCTTCTTTCTGTCTGAAGGTCTGGACCTCCACTCTTAGCTTACTCAATTTTTGAGGTGGAAAGAATTTGGCCAGAAAAGCACTGACCAGCTTTCCCAAGAGTTCATGATTTCCTTAGGTTGTGAATCCAACCATATCCTAGCTCTGTCTCTTACAGCAAAAGGTAAAAGCATAAGTCTGTAGACCTCAGGGTCAACCCCATTGGTCTTGACAGTGTCACAGATTTGCAAGAATTCAGCTAAGAACTGATGAGGATCTTCCAATGGAAGTCCATAAAACTTGCAATTCTATTGCATTAGAGAAACTAATTGAGGCTTCAGCTCAAAGTTGTTTGCTCCAATGGCAGGGATAGAGATGCTTCTCCCATAGAAGTCAGGAGCAGGTGCAGTAAAGTCACCAAGCACCTTCCTTGCATTGTTAGCATTGTTGTTGTTTTCGGCTGCCATGGCTTCTTCTTGTTTGAAAATTTCTGTTAGGTCCTCTCCAGAGAGTTGTGCTTTAGCTTCTCTTAGCTTTCTCTTCAAGGTCCTTTCAGGTTCAGGATTAGCTTCAACAAGAATGCCTTTGTACTTGCTCCTGCTCATACAAAAGAGAGGAGAAGAAAGTATGGAATCATATATGTCACAGTATAGAGATTCCTTGAGATGTCAGAGGAAAAGAAGAATAGAAGGAGGAGGTAGAAAGGAGAGAATTCGAACTTATAGAGAGAGGGAGTCCGAATTGCACCTTGAGGAAGAGTGTTACTCCATTAAATAGAAGAATGTGAGATAGGGGGGAAGAATTTTCGAAATTAAATTTAAAAAAATTTGAATTAATTAAAAGAAATTTTGAAAAATTGGTTGATGATTTTCAAAAATTAAAATTGAGAAAGTAGTTAAGTGATTTTGAAAAAGATTTTGAAATTAGGAATCAAAAAGATATGATTGAAAATCATTTTTGAAAAAGATGTGGTTGAGAAGATATGATTGAGAAAATATGGTTTTAAAAAGATATGATTGACAAACAATTAAAAAGATTTTATTTTTAAAACTAATGTCTTGGCTAGAAAGAAATTTAAAAGATATGATTCTAAAATTCAATTATTGAACCTTTCTTAACAAGGAAGAAATTTTTAAATCAAATCACTAATTATTAGCAAGGATTTTAAAAAAAATGGAAAGGATTTGATTTTGAAAAGATATGATTGAAAAGATATGATTTGAAAAAGATTTGATTTTGAAAAATTATGAAAATTTGAAAAAGATTTGAATTAAAAACAAAATCTTCCCTCCTGTGCCATCCTGGCGTTAAACGCCCAAAAATTCTGGCGTTTAACGCCCAAAATACTACCTTTCTGGGCGTTTAACGCCCAACCAGGTACCCTGGCTGGCGTTTAAACGCTAGTTTTTCTTCCTCACTGGGCGTTTTGAACGCCCAGCTTTTTCTGTGTAATTCCTCTGTTGAATGTTCTGAATCTTCAATTCTCTCTATTATTGACTTGAAAAGACATAGTTTTGAAAATTTTTGAATTTTTAGAGAATAATAACAAAATAAAACTAAATTATGAAGAACTAAGATCAAATAAACAATGCATGCAAGACACCAAACTTAGAAATTTTCATATTAGAGACACTAACAAATTTAGAATACATATGAGAAACAACAAAACACACAAAACAAGAGAATTTAAAGATCAGAACAAGGAAATCATCAAGAATAACTTGAAAATTAATGAAGAACATAATGCATATATTCGAAAATGGCAAGAAAGTAAATAAAACATGCAGGACACCAAACTTAAAAATTGACACTAGACTCAAACAAGAAACACGAAATATTTTTGGTTTTAAAGATTTCAAAATTCTTAATAAGAATTCCAGGAATCATGCAATGTTAGTCTAAAGCTTCAGTCTAAAAAGATTAGACATGGCTAGCCAAGCTTCAGCAGACATTACATGCAATAGCCAAATTGATGGGAATCAACTAGCTCCTGTGATGATGAAAGTATCATCTGAAACTCTAGAATTCATTCTTAAAAATTCTGAAGAACATAGAATAATTTTTTTTTTGAATTTTTTTCGAAAATAAAAACCTTAAAAATAAAATAAAATTACCTAATCTGAGCAACAAGATGAACCGTCAGTTGTCCAAACTCAAACAATCCCCGGCAACGGCGCCAAAAACTTGGTGCATGAAATTGTGATCATCAATGGCGCCAACAACTTGGTACGCACAATTGTAATCTCAACTCTTTTTCACAATTCCGCACAACTAACCAGCAAGTGCACTGGGTCGTCCAAGTAATAAACCTTACGTGAGTAAGGGTCGATCCCACGGAGATTGTCGGCTTGAAGCAAGATATGGTCATCTTGTAAATCTCAGTCGGGCGGATTCAAATAGTTATGGAGAATTGATAATTAAAATATGAATAAAACATAAAATAAGATAGAGGTACTTATGTAATTCATTGGTGAGAATTTCAGATAAGCGCATGAAGATGCTTTGTTCCTCCTGAACTTCTGCTTTCCTATTGTCCTCATCCAATCATTCATACTCCTTTCTATGGAAAGCTGTATGTTAGGTTTCACCGTTGTCAATGGCTACCTCCCGTCCTCTCAGTGAAAATGGTCCAAATGCGCTGTCACCGCACGGCTAATCATCTGTCGATTTTCGATCATGTTAGAATAGGATCCATTGATCCTTTTGCATCTGTCACTACGCCCAACACTCGCGAGTTTGAAGCTCGTCACAGTCATCCCTTCCCAGATCCTACTCGGAATACCACAGACAAGGTTTAGACTTTCCGGATCTCAGGAATGGCCGCCAATAATTCTAGCCTATACCACGAAGGTTTTAATCTTAGATTAGAAACCCAAGAGATACACATTCAAGCTTGTTTGCATGTAGAACGGAAGTGGTTGTCAGGCACGCGTTCATAGGTGAGAATGGTGATGAATGTCACATAATCATCACATTCATCATGTTCTTGTGTGAGAATAAATATCTTAGAGAAGAAATAGGCTTGAGTTGAATAGAAAAATAATAGTACTTTGCATTAATTCATGAAGAACAGCAGAGCTCCACACCTTAATCTATGGTGTGTAGAAACTCCACCATTGAAAATACATAAGAACAAAAGGTCTAGGCATGGCCGTGAGGCCAGCCTCCAAAAAGGTCTAAGATAGCATAAGACTAATCAAAGATGAAAATACAATAGCAAAAGGTCCTATTTATAGAGAACTAGTAACCTAGGGTTTACAGAAATGAGTAAATGATGCAGAAATCCACTTCCGGGCCCACTTGGTGTGTGCTTGGGCTGAGCGTTGAAGCTTTCACATGTAGAGACGTTTTTTTGGAGTTAAACGCCAGCTTTGGTGCCATTTTGGGCATTTAACTCCAGCTTTTATGCCAGTTCTGATGTTTTGACGCCAGAATTTTTATGCTGACTTGGAACACCGGTTTGGGCCATCAAATATCAGGAAAAGCATGGACTATTATATATTTCTGGAAAGCCCAGAATGTCTATTTTCCAACGCAATTGAGAGCGCGCCAATTGGGTATCTGTAGCTCCAGAAAATCCACTTCGAGTGCAGGGAGGTCAGAATCCAACAACATCTGCAGTCCTTTTTCAGCCTCTGAATCAGATTTTTGCTCAGGTCCCTCAATTTCAGCCAAAAAATACCTGAAATCACAGAAAAATACACAAACTCATAGTTAAGTCCAGAAATGTGATTTTTATTTAAAAAATAATAAAAATATAATAAAAACTAACTAAAACATACTAAAAACTACCTAAAAACAATGCCAAAAAGCGTATAAATTATCCGCTCATCACCTACCACCTTCCTCACATCTCACAAAATACAATCACAAGGAATGCGGGGGAATGAATCGAGGGATTAGCGCCTTTGCCGCCTTCCACAAGTACAAAGAATGTGGGAGAATGAATCGAGGGATTAGCTCAGGTGCGCGAAACTGATTCCACAAGTTTCACACAGATAGACTGGCAAGTGCACCGGGTCGTCCAAGTAATACCTCAGGTGAGTGAGGGTCGATACCACGATGATTTTTGGTTTGAGCAAGCGATGGATACCTTGTAGATCTTAGTCAGGCGGATAGAAAAGATGATTGTTGTTGTGAAAAAATGCATAAAACAATTAAATAAATAAAACGTTACAAGATAGATGTGAAATCAATGGTATGAGAGCGGTTGAGGCTTTAGAGATGCTTCTTCCTTTTGGATCAACTTTTCTCACCATCTACTCCAACTTTTGATTGATTCTTTCCATGGCAGGCTGTAAATGATTAACACCGGGTCAGCGGTCATTAATCTCCACTGCTTCAGATCAAACGCCGGGTCAGCGGTCATCCAATCTGAACAGGGGTGAAGCTCTAGCAGTCCATTCCCTTGGTGATTGATGAGCGGATAATTTATACGCTTTTTGACATTGTTTTTAGTATGTTTTTAGTAGGATCTAGTTACTTTTAGGGATGTTTTCATTAGTTTTTATGTTAAATTCATATTTCTGGACTTTACTATGAGTTTGTGTGTTTTTCTGTGCTTTCAGGTATTTTCTGGCTGAAATTGAGGGACTTGAGCAGAAATCAGATTCAGAGGTTGAAAAAGGACTGCTGATGCTGTTGGATTCTGACCTCCCTGCAATCAAAGTGGATTTTCTGGAGCTACAGAACTCAAAATGGCGCGCTTCCAATTGCGTTGGAAAGTAGACATCCAGGGCTTTTCAGCAATATATAATAGTCCATACTTTGGCCAAGAATTGACGACGTAAACTGGCGTTCAACGCCAGCCTTCTGCCCAAATCTGGCGTCCAGCGCCAGAAAAGGATCCAAAACCAGAGTTGAACGCCCAAACTGGCACAAAAACTGGCGTTCAACTCCACAAATGGCCTCTGCACGTGCTACACTTAAGCTCAGCCCAAACACACACCAAGTGGGCCCCGGAAGTGGATTTATGCATCAATTACTTACTCATGTAAACCCTAGTGACTAATTTATTATAAATAGGACCTTTTACTATTGTATTAGGCATCTTTGGATTACCTTATGATCCTTTGATCACGTTTTGGGGGCTGGCCATCTCGGCCATGCCTGGACCTTCACTTATGTATTTTCATACGGTAGAGTTTCTACACTCCATAGATTAAGGTGTGGAGCTCTGCTGTTCCTCGAAGATTAATGCAAAGTACTACTATTTTCTATTCAGTTCTTCTTATTTCGCTTCTAAGATATCCATTCGCACCCAAGAACGTGATGAAGGTGATGATTATGTGTGACGCTCATCATCCTTCCCCCTTATGAACGCGTGCCTGACAAACACTTCCGTTCTACATGAATTAAGCTAGAATGAGTATCTCTTAGATCTCCTAACCAGAATCTTCGTGGTGTACGCTAGAATGATGGTGGCATTCAAGAGAATCCGGAAGGTCTAAACCTTGTCTGTGGTATTCTAAGTAGGATTCAATGATTGAATGACTGTGACGAGCTTCAAACTCGCGATTGTTGGCGTTAGTGACAGACGCAAAAGGAGGGTGAATCCTATTCCAGCATGATCGAGAACCGACAGATGAATAGCCGTGCCGTGACAGGGTGCGTGAGCATATGATTTACTGAGAGGAGGGGATGTAGCCACTGACAACGGTGATGCCCTTGCATACAGCCAGCCATGGAATGGAGTAAGACTGATTGGATGAAGATAGCAGGAAAGCAGAGGTTCAGAGGAACGAAAAGCATCTCCATTCGCTTATCTGAAATTCCTGCCAATGAATCTACATAAGTATCTCTATCCTTACTTTATGTTTTATTTACATAATATATTGTAGCCCATATGAGTCAACTTAACTGAGATTTACAAGGTGACCATAGCTTGCTTCATACCAACAATCTCTGTGGGATCGACCCTTACTTGCGTAAGGTTTATTACTTGGACGACCCAGTACACTTGCTGGTTAGTTGAACGGAGTTGTGTCCACACATAGTAAAGAGCCATAATAATGATTCCATACAATAACAAAGAGTACTACATTAATGTGATCACAATTTCGTGCACCAAGTTTTTGGCGCCGTTGCCGGGGATTGTTTGAGTTTGGACAACTGACGGTTCATCTTGTTGCTCAGATTAGGTAATTTTCTTTTTGTTTTGTTTTCAAAAATTTTTCAAAAATCTTTCAAAAATCTCTCATCTGTTTTCGAAAAAAATAAAAATGTTTTCAAAAATAAATTATTCTATGGCTTCAGAATTTTTAAGAATGAATTCTAGTGTTTCATGAAGCATGTTGAAGCCTGGCTGGCTGTAAAGCCATGTCTAAATTCTTTTGGACTGAGGCTTCCAACCATCAGCTCTTACACGACTGTAGGGTATGTCAGGCATGTCATGTCTGAATTACATGCTGAAGCTTGGCTGGCCATTGGCCATGTCTAGTGTTTTGGACCGGAGCTTTCATTGAAAGCTTGGCTGGCTAGTGAGCCATGTCTAATTCCTGGACTGAAGCTTTAGACTAAGAATGCAAGATTCCTGGAATTCATATTAAAAATTTTGGAATCCTTATTTTTCTTTTTCAATTAATTTTTCGAAAAATATAAAATAAAAATCCAAAAAAATTAGAAAATCATAAAAATCAAAAATATTTTGTGTTTCTTGTTTGAGTCTTGAGTCATATCATAAGTTTGGTGTCAATTGCATATGCATCTTGCATTTTTCGAAAATATCATGCATTCATAGTGTTCTTCATGATCTTCAAGTTGTTCTTGGTAAGTCTTCTTGTTTGATCTTGATGATTTTTTGTTTTGTGTTGTGTGTTGTTTTTCATATGCATTCTTGAATTCTTAGTGCGTAAGCATTAAAGAATTCTAAGTTTGGTGTCTTGCATGTTTTCTTTGCATTAAAAATTTTTCAAAAATATGTTCTTGATGTTCATCATGGCATTTAAAGTGTTCTTGGTGTTCATCTTGACATTCATAGCATTCTTGCATGCATTCATTGTTTTGATCTAAAAATTTCATGCATTGCATATTTTTCATGTTTTTCATAAAAATTTCAAAAATCAAAAAAATATCTTTCCCTTTTTCTCTCATCAAATTCGAAAATTTGGATTGACTTTTTCAAAAATTTTTAAAATCAAATTGTTTCTCATGAGTCAAATCAAATTTTCAATTTGAAAATCTTATCTTTTTCAAAATCTTTTTCAAAAATCAAATCTTTTTCAAAATTATTAGTTATTTTCGAAAATTCCAAAAATATTTTTCAAAAATCTTTTTCTTATTTTTATACCAAATTTTCGAAAATAACATAATCAATTAATATTTTGATTCAAAAATTTGAAGTTTGTTACTTGCTTGTTAAGAAAGATTCAAACTTTAAGTTCTAGAATCATATCTTATGATTTCTTATGAATCAAGTCATTAATTGTGATTTTAAAAATCAAATCTTTTTCAAAACTAATTCCTATCATATCTTTTCAAAAATATCTTCTTATCTTATCTTTTTCAAAAATATCTTTTCAAAATATCTTTTCTAACTTCCTAACTTCTTATCTTTTCAAAATTTGTTTCAACTAACTAACTAACTTTTTGTTTGTTTCTTAACTTTTTCAAAACTACCTAACTAACTCTCTCTCTCTAATTTTCGAAAATATCTCCCCCTTTTTCAAAAATTTCTTTTTAATTAACTAATTATTTTTATTTTTATTTTTATTTCAAAAAAAAAAATTTTCGAAAAATACTAAACAAATTTTCAAAAACCAATTTTCAAAAATCACTAACTCCTTTTCAAAATAAATTTCGAAAATCATACCTCCCCCATCCTATTCTATTTATTCATTCATATCCTAACATCTCATCTCACATCTCTTCCATTCTCACAGTTGTGTTTCTTCCATTATATTACATTCTTTGTCTCCCCCTTTTCTTCCACTCACAAAGGGATCCCTATACTGTGGTATAAAGGATCCCTATTATTATTATCATTTTTCTGGCCATTCTTCCTTGTCATATGAGCAGGAGCAAGGATAAGAACATTCTTGTGGAAGCAGATCCAGAACCTGAAAGGACTCTGAAGAGAAAATTAAGAGAAGCTAAAATACAACAATCCAGAGATAACCTTTCAGAAATTTTCGAACAGGAAGAGGAGATGGCAGCCGAAAATAATAATAATGAAAGGAGGATGCTTGGTGACTTTACTGCACCTAATTCTAATTTACATGGAAGAAGCATCTCCATTCCTGCCATTGGAGCAAACAACTTTGAGCTGAAACCTCAATTAGTTTCTCTGATGCAGCAGAACTGCAAGTTTCATGGACTTCCATCTGAAGATCCTTTTTAGTTCTTAACTGAATTCTTGCAGATATGTGATACTGTAAAGACTAATAGAATAGATCCTGAAGTCTACAGGCTCATACTTTTCCCTTTTGCTGTAAGAGACAGAGCTAGATTATGGTTGGATTCTCAACCTAAAGACAGCCTGAACTCTTGGGATAAGCTGGTCACGGCTTTCTTAGCCAAGTACTTTCCTCCTCAAAAGCTGAGCAAGCTTAAAGCTGATGTTCAAACCTTCAGACAGAAAGAAGGTGAATCCCTCTATGAAGCTTGGGAAAGATACAAACAGTTGACCAAAAAGTGTCCTTCTGACATGCTTTCAGAATGGACCATCCTGGATATATTCTATGATGGTCTATCTGAGCTATCTAAGATGTCATTGGATACCTCTGCAGGTGGATCCATTCACCTAAAGAAAACGCCTGCAGAAGCTCAAGAACTCATTGACATGGTTGCTAATAACCAGTTCATGTACACTTCTGAAAGGAATCCTGTAAGCAATGGGACGCCTATGAAGAAGGGAGTTCTTGAAATTGATACTCTGAATGCCATATTGGCTCAGAACAAAATATTGACTCAGCAAGTCAATATGATTTCTCAGAGTCTGCATGGAATGCAAGCTGCATCCAACAGTACTCAAGAGGCATCTTCTGAAGAAGAAGCCTATGATCCTGAGAACCCTGCAATAGCAGAGGTAAATTACTTAGGTGAACCTTATGGAAACACCTATAACTCAACATGGAGAAATCATCCAAATTTCTCATGGAAGGATCAAAAGCCTCAACAAGGCTTTAATAATGGTGGAAGAAACAGGTTTGGCAATAGCAAGCCTTTTCCATCATCCACTCAGCAACAGACAGAGAACTCTGAAAAAAATGCTTATAATTTAGCAAATCTAGTCTCTGATCTATCTAAGGCCACTGTAAGTTTCATGAATGAAACAAGATCTTCCATTAGAAATCTGGAAGCACAAGTGGGCCAGCTGAGTAAAAGGATCACTGAAATCCCTCCTAGTACTCTCCCAAGCAATACAGAAGAGAATCCAAAAGGAGAGTGCAAGGCCATTGACATAAGCGCCATGGCCGAACCTGAGAGGAGAGGAGAGGACGTGAATCCCAAGGAGGAAGACCTCCAGGGACGTCCAGTGATCAATAAGGAGCTTCCCTCTGGGGAACCAAAGGACTCTGAGGCTCATCTAGAGACCATAGAGATTCCATTGAACCTCCTTATACCCTTCATGAGCTCTGATGAGTATTCCTCTTCAGAAGAGAATGAGGATGTTACTGAAGAGCAAACTGCCAAGTTTCTTGGTGCAATCATGAAGCTGAATGCCAAATTATTTGGCATTGATACTTGGGAAGTTGAACCTCCCTTGTTCATCAATGAACTAAGTGATCTGGATCAACTGACATTGCCTCAGAAGAGACAGGATCCTGGAAAGTTCATAATACCCTGTACCATAGGCACCATGATCTTTAAGGCTCTGTGTGACCTTGGTTCAGGAATAAACCTCATGCCCCTCTCTGTAATAGAGAAACTGGGAATCTATGGGGTGCAAGCTGCTAAAATCTCATTAGAGATGGCAGACAGCTCTAGAAAACAGGCTTATGGACAAGTAGAGGACGTGTTAGTAAAGGTTGAAGGCCTTTACATCCCTGCTGATTTCATAGTCCTGGATACTGGAAAGGAAGAGGATGAATCCATCATCCTAGGAAGACCTTTCCTGGCCACAGCAAGAGCTGTGATTGATGTTGACAGAGGTGAAATATTCCTTCAATGGAATGAGAAGTCCTTTGTGTTTAAAACTCAAGGATCTCCCTCTGCAACCATGGAGAGGAAGCAGAAAAAGCTTCTCTCCAAGCAGAGTCAACCAGAGCCCCCACAGTCAAACTCTAAGTTTGGTGTTGGGAGGCCACAACTAAACTCTAAGTTTGGTGTTGAACTCCCATATCCAAACTCTAAGTTTGGTGTTGGAGAGTCTCAACAAAGCTCTGCACATCTGTGAGGCTCCATGAGAGCCCACTGTCAAGCTATTGACATTAAAGAAGCGCTTGTTGGGAGGCAACCCAATGTGTATCTAATTCTTATTTTTATTGTTTTTCATGTTTTCTTAGGTTCATGATCATGTGGAGTCACAAAATAAACAAAAAATTCAAAAACGGAATCAAAAACAGCAGAAGAAAAATCACACCCTGGAGGAGCATCTGTCTGGCGTTCAAACGCCAGAACAGAGCATAGTTCTAGCGCTGAACGCCCAGAATAGGGGAATCCTGGCGCTGAACGCCCAGAACAAGCATGGTTCTGGCGTTCAACGCCAGAAATGGCAGCAAATGGGCGTTGAACGCCCAAAATGGGCACCAACCTGGCGCTGAACGCCCAGAGTTGTGTGCAAGGGCATTTTACATGCCTAAATTGGTGCAGGGATGTAAATGCCTTGACACCTCAGGATCTGTGGACCCCACAGGATCATCTCAGGATCTGTGAACCCCACAGGATCCCCACCTACCTCATCATCTCTCTTTCCATTCTTGATCATCCCTTCTATTTTCCATTTACCACTCACATCCTTACACCCACTTACCTTCAAAATTCAACATCTCTTCCCCACCCAATCCCACCCATATGGCCGAATACACACCTCCCTCCATCTCCTCTATATCTTCTTCTTCTTCTATTCTTTCTTCTTTTGCTCGAGGGCGAGCAACATTCTAAGTTTGGTGTGGTAAAAAGCATAGCTTTTTTGTTTTTTTCCATAACCATTGATGGCACCTAAGGCCAGAGAAGCCTCTAGAAAGAGGAAAGGGAAGACAAAAGCTTCCATCAAGGGTCTATAGCTCAGTGGTAGAACATTTGACTGCAAATCAAGAGATCCCTGAGATACCTCAGGGGATACATTTTCTTCCACACAATTATTGGAAGCAACTAAGGGTGGAACATCAAGAGCACTCCATCATCCTTCATGAAATCAGAGAAGATCTAAAAGCAATGAAGGAGTAGCAGCAAAGACAAGGAAGAGACATAGAAGAGCTCAAGGACATCACTAAGGTGGACTCATTCCTTGTTCTTACTTTCTCTGTTTTTTCGTTTTATATGTTATGTGCTTATCTGTGTTTGTGTCTTCATTACATGATCATTAGTAGTTAGTAACTATGTCTTAAAGTTATAAATGTCCTATGAATCCATCACCTCTCTTAAATGAAAAATGTTTTAATTCAAAAGAACAAGAAGTACATGAGTTTTGAATTTATCCTTGAACTTAGTTTAATTATATTGATGTGGTGACAATGCTTCTTGTTTTCTGAATGTATGCTTGAACAGTGCATATGTCTTTTGAAGTTGTTGTTTAAGAATGTTAAATATGTTGTCTCTTGAAAGAATGATGACTAGGAGACATGTTATTTGATAATCTGAAAAATCATAAAAATGATTCTTGAAGCAAGAAAAAGCAGCAAAGAACAAAGCTTGCAGAAAAAAAAAATAGGCGAAAAAAAAATAGAAAGAAAAAGAAAAAGCAAGCAGAAAAAGCCAATAACCCTTAAAACCAAAAGGCAAGGGCAAATAAAAAGGATCCCAAGGCTTTGAGCATCAGTGGATAGGAGGGCCTAAAGGAATAAAATCCTGGTCTAAGCGGCTAAACCAAGCTGTCCCTAACCATGTGCTTGTGGCGTGTAGGTGTCAAGTGAAAACTTGAGACTGAGCGGTTAAAGTCAAGGTCCAAAGCAAAAAAAGAGTGTGCTTAAGAACCCTGGACACCTCTAATTGGGGACTTTAGCAAAGCTGAGTCACAATCTGAAAAGGTTCACCCAATTATGTGTCTGTGGCATTTATGTATCCGGTGGTAATACTGGAAAACAAAGTGCTTAAGGCCACGGCCAAGACTCATAAAGAAGCTGTGTTCAAGAATCATCATACTGAACTAGGAGAGTCAATAACACTATTCGAAATCTGAAGTTCCTATAGATGCCAATCATTCTGAACCTCAATGGATAAAGTGAGATGCCAAAACTATTCAAGAGGCAAAAAGCTATAAGTCCCGCTCATATGATTGAAGCTCTGTTTCATTGATAGTTTGGAATTTGTAGTATATTCTCTTCTTTTTATCCTATTTGATTTTCAGTTGCTTGGGGACAAGCAACAATTTAAGTTTGGTGTTGTGATGAGCGGATAATTTATACGCTTTTTGACATTGTTTTTAGTATGTTTTTAGTAGGATCTAGTTACTTTTAGGGATGTTTTCATTAGTTTTTATGTTAAATTCACATTTCTGGACTTTACTATGAGTTTGTGTGTTTTTCTGTGATTTCAGGTATTTTCTGGCTGAAATTGAGGGACTTGAGCAGAAATCAGATTCAGAGGTTGAAAAAGGACTGCTGATGCTGTTGGATTCTGACCTCCCTGCACTCAAAGTGGATTTTCTGGAGCTACAGAACTCGAAATGGCGCGCTTCCAATTGTGATGGAAAGTAGACATCCAGGGCTTTCCAGCAATATATAATAGTCCATACTTTGGCCAAGAATTGACGACGTAAACTGGCGTTCAACGCCAGTCTTCTGCCCAAATCTGGCGTCCAGCGCCAGAAAAGGATCCAAAACCAGAGTTGAACGCCCAAACTGGCACAAAAACTGGCGTTCAACTCCACAAATGGCCTCTGCACGCGCTACACTTAAGCTCAGCCCAAACACACACCAAGTGGGCCCCGGAAGTGGATTTATGCATCAATTACTTACTCATGTAAATCCTAGTGACTAGTTTATTATAAATAGGACCTTTTACTATTGTATTAGGCATCTTTGGATTACCTTATGATCCTTTGATCACGTTTTGGGGGCTGGCCATCTCGGCCATGCCTGGACCTTCACTTATGTATTTTCATACGGTAGAGTTTCTACACTCCATAGATTAAGGTGTGGAGCTCTGCTGTTCCTCGAAGATTAATGCAAAGTACTACTATTTTCTATTCAGTTCTTCTTATTTCGCTTCTAAGATATCCATTCGCACCCAAGAACGTGATGAAGGTGATGATTATGTGTGACGCTCATCATCCTTCCCCCTTATGAACGCGTGCCTGACAAACACTTCCGTTCTACATGAATTAAGCTAGAATGAGTATCTCTTAGATCTCCTAACCAGAATCTTCGTGGTGTACGCTAGAATGATGGCGGCATTCAAGAGAATCCGGAAGGTCTAAACCTTGTCTGTGGTATTCTAAGTAGGATTCAATGATTGAATGACTGTGATGAGCTTCAAACTCGCGATTGTTGGGCGTTAGTGACAGACGCAAAAGGAGGGTGAATCCTATTCCAGCATGATCGAGAACCGACAGATGAATAGCCGTGCCGTGACAGGGTGCATGAGCATATGATTCACTGAGAGGAGGGGATGTAGCCACTGACAACGGTGATGCCCTTGCATACAGCCAGCCATGGAAAGGAGTAAGACTGATTGGATGAAGATAGCAGGAAAGCAGAGGTTCAGAGGAACGAAAAGCATCTCCATTCGCTTATCTGAAATTCCTGCCAATGAATCTACATAAGTATCTCTATCCTTACTTTATGTTTTATTTACATAATATATTGTAGCCCATATGAGTCAACTTAACTGAGATTTACAAGGTGACCATAGCTTGCTTCATACCAACAATCTCTGTGGGATCGACCCTTACTCGCGTAAGGTTTATTACTTGGACGACCTAGTACACTTGCTGGTTAGTTGAACGGAGTTGTGTCCACACATAGTAAAGAGCCATAATAATGATTCCATACAATAACAAAGAGTACTACATTAATGTGATCACAATTTCGTGCACCAGTGATCCTACTCAAAATGCCATAGACAAGGTTGGATCTTCCAGATTAGAGAATGCTGCTCCTTTGGTTCTAGCCTATACCACAAAGGCCCTAATCGCCCCGGACCTCAGCTGCACTGATGTCTCCAAGTACCCAACAAAGTCGTGGATTAGCCGTCTAAGAGATATATAATCAAGCTTGTGGTTCAATACTATCCCATCAAGGACTTGCAAGAACCCATATGAATAGGGATGACGGTCAAGTTACACTCCCAATCCATTAGGATGAAGAACGAAGATACATCTTAGAATAGAATCAAGTATAGATTGAAGTGAAATAGTGATATTATTAATCCAAAAGAATCAACAAAGCTCCTAACCTTAACCTAGGAGGTTAGTGAGTCATACTGTACAATATGATATTCAAATGTAAAATGGGAGAAGAAGAAAAAGATCCTAAACAAGGGTGATCTCCTCCTATATATACTAATCTGCTAACTAAGAATTATAGAAATAAGATAAACTAGTCTTGTAGTTTGAAAATCCACTTTTTGGGCCCACTTGGTGAGTGTTTGGGCTGAGCTTGAGTGAAGTCATGATTTGGTGCTCCCTTTTGGGCGTCCAACTCCAGCTTTGGGTTCCTGAATGGGTGTTGGACGCCAGCTACTCCCCTTTGGGCATTGGACGCCAGGAATGGAGTGGGTGGCTAGCGTTGAATGCCAGTTTTGGGCCTTCATTTCCAAAGCAAAGTATAGACTACTACATATTTCTGAAAAGTCCTGGATGTTAGCTTTCCATAGCCATTGAGAGCGTGCCATGTGGACTTCTATAGCTGCAGAAATGCTCCTTCGAGTGCATGGAGTTCAGATCCCGACAGAATCTGCAGTCCTTTCTCTATCTCTGAATCAGACTTTGCCAAAACTCCTCAATTTCAGCCAGAAAATATCTGAAATCATCGTAGAACATGCAAACTCAAAGTAGAATCCAAAAATATGAATTTTGCACTAAAACCTATGAAAATATAATAAAACTTAAACAAAACGTAATGAAAAATATATGAAAATGATGTCAAAAAGTGTATAAAATATCCGCTTATCAGAACACCAAACTTAAATTGTTGCTTGTCCCCAAGCAACCAAAACAAAGTAGGATTAAAAAGAAGTGAATGATACAATAAATCTCAGAGTTTTCAATGAAGCTCAGTTTCAATTAGATGAGCAGGACTATTAGCTTTTTGCTTCTGAATAGTTTTGGCATCTCACTTTCCTTTGAAGCTCCGAATAATTGGCATCTTTAGGAACTTAGAATCCAGATGATATTATTGATTCTCCTAGTTTAGTTCTTTTTTTATTCTTGAACACAGCTTCTTTTGAGTCTTGGCTGTGACCCTAAGCGCTTTGTTCTCCAGTATTACCACCGGATACATAAACGCCACAGACACTTAACTGGGTGAACCCATTAGGATTGTGATTCAGCTTTGCTAGAATCCCCAACCAGTGGTGTCTAGAGCTCGTAAGCACACTCTTTTGCTTTGGATCACGACTTTAACTGCTCAGTCTCAAGCTTTTCACTTGACACCTTCACACCACAAGCATATAGTTAGGAAAGCAGCTCATTTGAACTGTTTAGGCCAAGATTTTATTTCTTTTAGGCCCTCCTAACCATTGATGCTCAAAGCCTTGGATCCTTGATCTTGTCTTTTGGTTTTAAGAGCTATTGGCTTTTTCTTTTTTTTCTTTTTCTATAATTTTTTTTGTTTCTTTTATTGCTTCTTGCTTTTTGCTGCTTTTTCTTTCTTCAAGAATCAATTTTAGGATTTTTCAGATCACCAATAATACTTCACTTTTATCATCATTCTTTCAAGAGCCAACATTCTTAACTCCAACATCAAATATGTACTGTTCATTCATACATTCAGAAAGAAAAAGCAATGTCACCACATCAAATAATTGAACCATTTTTAATATATAACTCAAAATTCAAGTATCTCACTTTTCTTTTTCAAATAAAATTCTTTTTTAAGCAAGGTGAGAGATATATGGAATATTTTATAGCTTTAAGACATAAATAAAGATGATCATGCACTAGAAATAGACAATAAAACAAAATACATGGAAAATAGAAAAATAACATAGGCAACATGGGATAAAGGGAATGGATCCACCTTAGTGATGGCGACTATTGCTCCCTTTATAGAAGCTAATGGACCGCTTGATCTCTTTTATGTCACGCCCCTGCCTCTGTTGTTCTTCCCCCATGGCTCTTTGATCTTCTCTTATGTCATGGAGGATGGTGGAGTGTTCTTGGTGTCCCATCCTCAACTCGTCCATGTTGGAGCTCAATTCTCCAAGAGAAGTATGCAATTGGTCCAAATAACCTTGGGGAGGAAAACACATCCCTTGAGGCATCTCAGGAATTTCTTGTTGAGACAGCTCCACATGCTCTTGTTGAGGTGCATGTGTAGGCTCTCTAGTTTGCTCCATCTTTCTTTTAGTGATGGGCTTGTCCTCCTCAATGGGATGTCTCCTTCTATGACAATTTTAGCTGAATTGCATAAGTGACATATAAGGTGGGAAAAAGCCAACCTTGCTAAGGTGGAAGGCTTTTCAGCTTTCTTGTACAGCTCTTAAGGTATCACCTCATGTACCTCCACCTCACTCCCAATCATGATGCACTGAATCATGATGACTCTGTCAATGGTCACTTCTGACCGATTGCTAGTAGGGATGATAGAGCGTTGGATGAATTCCAACCATCCTCTAGCTACGGGCTTGAGGTCAAGCCTTCTTAGTTGGATAGGCTTGCCTCACTACAAGAATTTGACAAATTAGCGATGAATTTTTGCGAGAAATATTTTTTGTCACTAATCCGTCACTAACTTGCGAGGAATTAGTGACGTATTAACGACAAAATTTATGAGCGGTTACAAAATATCCGAACTAGAGAAAAGAGACTAATTAGCGAGAGATTCACAAGTAAGTTTGTTTCTCGCAAATTGAATTTTGTAGCTAAAAAAAGAGCAGAGAAAATTTTCTCGCTAATTTGTCACAAATTAATTAGCGAGTGACAATATTCTAGCAAATCAGTCACTTAGGAGTTCAATCGAATACAATTAAAGTAGCGAGGGATATTATTGTCACTCTTCCGTCGCAAGTATTTGATATACAATTAGCGAGAAACAATTCACACACTAGTTCGTCGCTAAATAAATTTTGTGCAAAAAGGCTAATTAGTGAGGAACAATGTTACTAGCTAATCTATCACAAAGACTTGAAATGCATTTTGCGATGGACAATTTCCTAGCTAATTTGTCACCAAAGTTTTTATTTTTAGCAAGCAACTAGTTTCTCGCTAATTTGTCGCATAATATTGTAAAATTCAAAATTAGGATAGTGACAGAAAACAGTCATCGCTAACTTGTCGCAATAGATGAATCATTCAGCTAGGAAAGTGTTCCTTGCTAATTAGTCGCTAAAGTGGAAATACGGATATTGAGTGCCTAGGACCTAAGTAGCGAGAAATTTGCGACCGTTTAACAACTGACACACTTCATTCGCTGATTTCAAGTCGCTGATTAGCGGGCGAAATACATTTGTCGCGTAAGTTGTCGCAAGTTTAATTTAGCGAGTGACTTGGCAACTGCAATCTTGTCCCAAAACAAAAGTTACATCCTACCTATTTTGTAGCAAATTATTCGCTAATCTTGTTGAAAATCTGTCGCAGAGTTATAACAAATCCAAAGCTAATCGAGAAAATGCTAGAAGTAACTGGTCGCAATTGCGTCACGAATCAAAAACTTATTTAGTGAGGAATTAGCGACTGCTTAACAACTGATAGACTTTCCTCACTTATTTCATGTTGCTACTAATTTGTGAAAAAAAAACATTAGTCCTTATTTCATGTTACTACTAACACTAACCTCTATATAAATCCATAGAAATTTTATGAAAAGTTTGAAGCAAGTTTGTCAAGCACGATAATATAATTTGTCACAATTTTATCACTAATTTAAAGCTATTTTAAACGAGAGAATAATTAACATTCCAAAGTCGTGGATATTTGACTCTAAAATCAAACTCATAAAAATGCAAGCCTAAGCGACTTAGCTTGATTAACCCAAAAAAATAGTGAATTAAGCTGGTTGACTTCCGGGTCAAACGGATATATATATATATATATATTTTGTAGACCCGACTTAAAATCCGACCAACTCCTAAAAAAAAGTAACACGCACTACAAGAAAATCACCCATTCAATAACACTTTTTTAAGCAAATTTAAAAAGCGTAGCCTATTTTATAAATAGGCTACGCTTTTCTTTGTGTTACCCTTTTATAAGAGAATAGGAAACACAATTATAACATCACTTGAAAAGTGTCTCCTTAGATATTAAAAAGATCACTTATAAAGTGTATCCTTATCTTAATATTTATGGATACACTTTTCTAACCAAAAAGAACATTTTTGAAGAGTAACCTATATTGCGTTTATTTATAGGCACGAGATATTGAGAAGGGACATTGAGATACAAAGTCATGTTTGACAGATGAGACATAGACAAAGGCATTGTGTCTAGAGACACTGAATTAGTGTATCTTGTATCCATCCTGACAGGAAGAACACAGAGGCACAAATAAGAGATACAACTTATTTTTTATTTATTCTTTTATTATTCTTATTAATTTTTTCTAATTATATTTTTTATTGTTCTATTTTTCTTCTCAGATTTTTTGAATGAAGAATAGAATAAATTAGACTTTCATAATTTTTTCTAATTTATCACCAAATAAAATACAAGAACATTAATTTTTTTTGTATCTGTCATTTGCGCCATGTTTTCATTGTTTTGTCTTATCTAGTTCTCAGAATCAAATGCAGTCCTAGAATCCATTTGGATTGAATTTTGAAAAAAATATTTATTTTTTTATTTTAATAAAAAAATTTTAATAGACAAAAAGCTATTTCACATTTGGATAAGCTTTTTAAAAAAAATTCAAATATTAAAAACGTCTTTTGTGGTATTGTTTTTCTTTTTTCCAAAGTTAGGAGTGAGAGGTGAGTATGGGGAGACTATGGGTGTATTTGGGATTCACGTTGGAAAAGAGAGAAGCCCATTTGAGTGTCTTGAATGTCCCATTTTTATGTTTGGTAACTTTGTGAAACTCTGAACTCTTGAATGTCCCATTTTTCTAATGTGAGAGTTTTAGGGTTCCGATTTTAGGGTTTTTAATTTGGGGGTTTTAGCTTCTGAATGTGTATTATTTTTTTAATGTGTATTGGCTTCTGAAATGACCTTATCTAATTTAAGGAAGCCATTTGTGGAGCTTTGTATTGCTTTCACTAGATTTGGATAAATTTCTTTTACCAAGATTGAGAAGGAAGATTCTTGGTTCTTGGAGTCGTATCAGAAGAATCCTGGTCAAGCTGCGACTTTCGTGAAATATATTCAAGAAGGGATTGAGATTGCGGGCAGAGATGAGAATTCTCTGCTTTTGTTCAGTGGGGGAGAGACTCGGAAAGATGCGGGACCTCACAGCGAGGCACAGAGTTACTGGGCCGTAGCAGATTACAAGGGATGGTTTGGTGAGTTTTTGCTTTTTCTGGTAACTGTTTTTGTCATCATAGAAGTTGAAATTGGTTGTGTGCTCAATTTAGATATTATATCTGTATATAGATAGTTAGACATCTTAGCCTTCATTTGGAGATTGTCTTAATGATAGGGATAGGTTGGCATTGTGGATACAAGTCTCTATATATGTGCATGACATTAGTATACTATAAGTTATATTTTGAATAGGTTGTTGTCATATAAATAAGAAGCTTGATTTATATTCAAGGTTAGCCAGTTCATGGAATCCACTTAACTAGTGAGGTGAGCTTTAAGATTAGGCTCATTTGTTCTCAAATTCTATTGAACCTAACCTGAGCCATGTTAAGTGGGGACATATTTTCTCTGTTTCTATAATTCTATTGTCAATGTGTCTTTGTAGTTTGTAAGTTTTGATAGTTACCAAACAGGTTAGGGGCAAAGAGAATAAGAGATGTCTTGTGATTATCGAACTCTAAGATGTATATCCTTTAATGTTCAAATGACATTTCTGATTTGGAAAGATATTACATACCTGTGCACATGGCCAAAGGAACTAGGCATGAAATTGAGTGGTTATGCTATTTTTTTCCTCTTATGCTTTACAAAGAATCTTTAAATATCTATCAAATGTGGATTTTACTAAACTGAAGACGTGGTAGATTAGCTAGCAAATTGAGCTGTTATATAGTTGCACTACTGCAACTCATCTGAGAATTGTGGATCAGATATTGAATTGCCGTTTTCCTTGTCTTATGCAAATTTTTTATTTTGTAATTGGGATATCATTTGTATTCTTTTAGCAAATTTTCAAGTTTCATATTTCACAATATAAAACAATTTTGGTATACTACAAATCACCAATCCATGCATAAATAGGATTAGTGCATATATAAAGCATGCAAACTCTAAAAGTTGTTGAGTTGAGAGAAATTAATCTCAATTTCTAACTTTGATTTTATCCATTATCTTAAATCAGTTGTTTCTATTTGAGTCCAATATTGGTTATTTTCAACTAATCTAAATCAGAGCATGTTCCTTTAAAATAGCGAAAGTAAGGAATAGATACATGGACCTTATTTTTATTCTACTTTTTGGTTTCAATATCTTTTTAAGTCTTGTTGTAATTCATCTTATTTTATAAGATTAGCATATATGCTGAGAGATATTGAACTCATTTTAGGGTTCATCGAGCTGGTCCGTGGGAAAAATATATTGTAAACCAAAAGAAGTAAAGGCTGCAGTTGTTACTTGTGGAAGCCTCTGTCCTGGTCTTAATGATGTCATTAGACAGGTTAGCTTGTGATCAATTTGGTCTTTTATTCCAAATCTCCTCCCTGTGGAGTGGCCTTAGTAAATATTGCATTGTAGCTTCTTACTCCCTTTTTACTCATTAGCCACTATGATAGATATCTCAATTTGAAAATGCGAGTCAAGACCTACATTTTTTGTAGAAGTCATTTGCATCAAGTCATTAGTGGATTATTCTGTATCCAGTCATCCTTTTCAGTTGTAAATAAATTTTAATTGTTACATGATTCACAGCATTTTATCTAGCACATGAATTCCTATATTTGTTTCTCTTTTTTGTACATTCTGACATGTAATCTAGACTTAACTTTTTTCCTTTGTTTTCTTTTGGTAGGTTGATGAGCTTGTTGTTAAAGCATTTAACGTCAAGAATTTAAGCAATGAGGGGAGAAAAAGAAATCAAGTCTTTCTTTGATTTCTTGTTTGATATGCATTCATCTTTGAAGGTCAAATCTCTATCTTCTATTGCATACTCCTGTTTCTGTTCATATTTCAAAATTGAATGCTAGGGGTTTGTTGTTTCCAAAAGCAGCCTTGGGTTGAGGTGCAACTAAGTATGTATATATATACTCAAAGATATACATGCAGCCACTGTCATGTTTATTTTGCCTAATATTTTAGCTATACAATTAGGGACATAGATACAACACAACTAACAAAACATGGAAACTATATTATATATACTTAAACATGAAATATTTGTCTATTGAAGATTCACATATTTTTCGTGCCTGTTACATTTTTATCTGCCTTAGTAGTACAATATATTATATATCTGCCTTATTGCTAGCGACGATTTTATAAAGTTTGATGTGATTTTGGGAAGTGAGAAAATCAAGGCAAGTGCATTTTAAACTTAAATGTTAGCTGTATTATGCAAACATTGTTCAAGAAATTAACAATTTAACATATTGTTGTATGTTGTTGATTTCTAATCTTCTTGTTTCATGCAACAGGCTCCACTGCTCTAGTACTTTTCCAGGAGATTAGCCATTCATTAAACCCTTCCAATAACTTGGTATTTTCTTTTCTTTTCCCCTTATGATCTTGTAGTGTGATTATTATCATTAGTCTTGAACCAGGCATAACATGAAGTTGGTTCCTTCATGAAAATGTGTTTAGTTCTCTTTTTGTCTCTTTTTAAATATGTCTTTAATTTCAGATTTTGAAAGTTCTATCGGCATTTCCTTTAGCTTATTCTGCCAAGTCAAATTCAAAGTTAGCTACTCCTCCATCACTTATTGGAACTTCAATGTCATTAGTTTCAATTGTTCAGGTATCCTAACCTTCTTCCTCATTTTTTCTCTCATGTTGTTGCATATATACATATGTTTTGTGTTGTTTGCTGTCCAAATTTTGTATTATTTAAAAATATTTTTTTGGTGGTTAATATTTTTTGGTGGCTAATATATATATATACCCTTACTATTTTTTGGTTTTTCATGGCATTTTTTCCTATTGTGTTTTGCTTCTTGATTTGTTTTGTTCTTGCATTTCTATGTTCTTGCTATAGTTTGTTCTTCACTGCTATTTATTTTTTGTTCGTGGCTTTCTGCTGTTGTTTGTTGTTCTTGATTTTCTGTTCTTAATTTGTTATTTTTCACATTATTGCTAATTTTTTGTTGTTGATTTTTAATTTGTTGTTCTTCACTGTTGGTTACTGCTATTTTTATTTTTATTTTAAATTTGTTAATTGTTATTGATTTTAATTTATTGGTTCTATTATTTTTGTTCTGGATTTAAATTTTTTTATCTTCACTACTGTTCTGATGGCTATTAATTTTTGCGTTTAATTTGTTGTTGATTAAGTAATATATTGATGTTCTGTTTTTTGGTTTTTGATCACAGCATAAGTGACAACATTGGTGAAACTGAAGGTGAAACTAATGGACATGTTCTTTGTGCAATTGATATACCAAGTTTTAGGTGTTGTTTGTAACTGGGTCTTTTTCTTTGTTAGTTTACTAATTTAGTCATGTTTTTTAGAGATATTGAATAGATAGAATAACATTTGATCAAATCCAAACGCTTAGTTATTATTAGGTTAAGCTTTAATATCTAATGTCTTTAAACATGGTTTGAACTTTTTAAACATGTATAATTTTGATGAAATAATTTTATTTGTATGCGTTATTGATGAGCGGATAATTTATACGCTTTTTGGCATTATTTTTAGTATATTTTTAGTAGAATCTAGTTACTTTTAGGGATATTTTCATTAGTTTTTATGTTAAATTCACATTTCTGGACTATACTATGAGTTTGTGTGTTTTTCTGTGATTTCAGGTATTTTTTGGCTGAAATTGAGGGACTTGAGCAAAAATCAGATTCAGAGGTTGAAGAAGAACTGCTGATGTTGTTGGATTCTGACCTCCTTGCACTCAAAGTGAATTTTCTGGAGCTACAGAACTCAAAATGGCGCGCTTCCAATTGCGTTGGAAAGTAGACATCCAGGGCTTTCCAGTAATGTATAATAGTTTATACTTTGACCGAGTTTAGATGACGTAAAAGGGCGTTGAACGCCAGTTCTACGCTGCTGTCTGGAGTTAAACGCCAGAAACACGTCACAAACCAGAGTTGAACGCCAGAAATACGTTACAACCTGGCGTTCAACTCTAGAAAGAGCCTCTACACGTGTAACATTCAAGCTCAGCCCAAGCACACACCAAGTGGGTCCCGGAAGTGGATTTATGCATCAATTACTTACTTCTGTAAACCCTAGTAACTAGTTTAGTATAAATGGGACTTTTTACTATTGTATTAGACATCTTTTGAACATCTTTTGATCATTTTTAGATCTCTAGACCTCCATTGGAGGCTGGCCACTCGGCCATGCTTACCCTGTATTCACTTATGTATTTTTAACGGTAGAGTTTCTACACTCCATAGATTAAGGTGTGGAGCTCTGCTGTTCCTCAAAGATTAATGCAAAGTACTATTGTTTTTCTATTCAATTCAACTTATTCCGCTTCTAAGATATTTATTCACACTTCAACCTGAATGTGATGAACGTGACAATCATCATCATTCCCTATGAACGCGTGCCTGACAACCACTTCCGTTCTACCTTAGATTGAATGAGTATCTCTTAGATCTCTTAATCAGAATCTTCGTGGTATAAGCTAGATTGATGGCGGCATTCATGAGAGTCCGGAAAGTCTAAACCTTGTCTGTGGTATTCCGAGTAGGATATTGAATGACTGTGACGAACTTCAAACTCGCGAGTGCTGGGCGTAGTGACAGACGCAAAAGGAGGGTGAATCCTATTCCAGTATGATCGAGAACCTCAGATGATTAGTCGTGCTGTGACAGAGCATTTGGACCATTTTCACAAGAGGATGGGATGCAGCCATTGACAAGGTTGATGCCTCCAGACGATTAGCCATGCAGTGACAGCGCATCGGACCATTTTCCAGAGAGGATTAAAAGTAGCCATTGACAACGGTGATGTCCTTACATAAAGCCAGCCATGGACAGAAGTAAGATTGATTGGATGAAGACAGCAGGAAAGCAGAGGTTCAGAGGAACGAATGCATCTCTATACGCTTATCTGAAATTCTAACCAATGAATTACATAAGTATTTCTATCCTTATTTTCTATTTATTATTAATATTCGAAAACTCCATAACTATTTGATATCCGCCTGACTGAGATTTACAAGGTGACCATAGCTTGCTTCAAGCCGACAATCTCCGTGGGATCGACCCTTACTCACGTAAGGTTTATTACTTGGATGACCCAATGCACTTGCTGGTTAGTTGTATCGAAATTGTGAATGAAAAACGATTTATTAAGACGTGCATACAGAGTTTCTGGTGCCGTTGCCTGAGATCACAATTTCATGCACCAAGTTTTTGGCGCCGTTTGCCGGGGATTGTTCGAATTTGGACAACTGACGGTTCATCATGTTGCTCAGATTGGGTAATTTTCTTTTTATTTTATTTTCAAAAAGTTTTCAAAAATTTTTCAAAAATCTTTCAAGAATCTCTCCTTTGTTTTCGAAAAAAATTTTAAAATAAAAATATTTTCAAAAATATATTTTTCTTCAGAATTTTTAAGAATGAATTCTAGTGTTTCATGAAGCATGTTAAAGCCTGGCTAGCTGTAAAGCCATGTCTAATTCTTCTGGATAGGGAATGTCGGGCGTGTCATGTCTGAGTTACATACTAAAGCTTGGCTGGCTATTAAGCCATGCCTGCCCTTTGATTGGAGCTTTAGACTAAAGAGCATAAGATTCCTGGAATTCATATTAAAAATTTTGGAATCCTTTTTTTTCTTTTTCAAATGATTTTCGAAAAAAAAATTATTAAAATAAAATCCAAAAAAATAAAAAAATCATAAAAATCAAAAATATTTCATGTTTCTTGTTTGAGTCTTGAGTCAAGTTGAAAGTTTGGTGTCAATTGCTTATTCATCTTGCATTTTTCGAAAAATTCATGCATTCATAGTGTTCTTCATGATCTTCAAGTTGTTCTTGGTAAGTCTTCTTGTTTGATCTTGATGTTTTCATGTTTTGTGTCTTTTCTTGTTTTTCATATGCATTCTTGCATTCATAGTGTCTATACATGAAAAATTTTAAGTTTGGTATTTTGCATGTTTTCTTTGCATTAAAAACTTTTTCAAAAATACGTTCTTGATGTTCATCTTGACATTCAAAGTGTTCTTGGTGTTCATCTTGACATTCATAGCATTCTTGCATGCATTCATTGTTTTGATCCAAAATTTTCATGCATTGAGTCTTTTTCATGTTTTTCCCTCTCATCATAAAAAGTTCAAAAATCAAAAAAATATCTTTCCCTTTTTCACTTAAAATTTCGAAAATTAGATTTGAATTTTTCAAAATTTTTTAAAATCTATTTGTTTTTATGAGTCAAATCAAATTTTCAATTTAAAAATCTTATCTTTTTCAAAATCTTTTTCAAAAATAAAATCTTTTTCATTTTTCTTATCTATTTTCAAAAATTTCAAAAAAATATTTTTCAAAAATCTTTTTCTTAATTTTACATCATAATTTTCGAAAATAACATCATCAATTGATGTTTTGATTCAAAAATTTCAAGCTTGTTACTTACTTGTTAAGAAAGATTCAAACTTTAAGCTCTAGAATCATATTTTGTGATTTATTGTGAATCAAGTCATTAATTGTGATTTTAAAAATCAAATCTTTTTCAAAACTAATTTCAATCATATCTTTTCAAAAATATCTTTTTATCTTATCTTTTTCAAAATCATATCTTTTTCAAAACTTTGATTTTAAAATATCTAACTTCTTATCTTCTTATCTTTTCAAAATTAATTTTCAAATTTGTTTCAACTAACTAACTAACTTTTTGTTTGTTTCTTATCTTTTTCAAAACTACCTAACTAACTCTCTCTCTAATTTTCGAAAATATCTCCCTCTTTTTCAAAATTTCTTTTTAATTAACTAATTATTTTAATTTTTGATTTTAATTTTCGAAAATTACTAACCTTTTTCAAAAACTATTTTCGAAAATCACTAACTCTTTTTCAAAAATTATTTTCGAAAACCTCCCCCTCTCATCTCCTTCTGTTTATTTATTCATCTACTAACACTTCTCTTCATCCCACATCTCTGCTCTCCTTACCCTTGTGTTTCTTTCTTTACATTACATTCTTTTCTTCTTCTACTCACACAGGGGAACCTCTATACCTGTGGTAAAAAGGATCCCTATTATTATTTTTTTGTTCCCTCTTTTTCATATGAGCAGGAGCAAGGACAAGAATATTCTTGTTGAAGCAGATCCAGAACCTGAAAGGACTCTGAAGAGGAAACTAAGAGAAGCTAAATTACAACAATCCAGCAAGCACCTTTCAGAAATTTTCGAACAAGAAGAGGAGATGGCAGCCGAAAATAATAATAATGCAAGGAGGATGCTTGGTGACTTTACTGCACCTAATTCCAATTTACATGGAAGAAGCATCTACATCCCTACCATTGGAGCAAACAACTTTGAGCTGAAACCTCAATTAGTTTCTCTAATGCAGCAAAACTGCAAGTTTCATGGACTTCTATCTAAAGATCCTTTTCAGTTCTTAACTGAATTCTTGCAGATCTGTGATACTGTTAAGACTAATGGAGTAGATCCTGAAGTCTACAGGCTCATGCTTTTTCCCTTTGTTGTAAGAGACAGAGCTAGAGTGTGGTTGGATTCTCAACCCAAAGATAGCCTGAACTCTTGGGATAAGCTGGTCAAGGCTTTCTTAGCCAAGTTCTTTCCTCCTCAAAAGCTGAGTAAGCTTAGAGTGGATGTTCAAACCTTCAGACAGAAAGAAGGTGAGTCCCTCTATGAAGCTTGGGAGAGATACAAGCAACTGACCAAAACGTGTCCTTCTGACATGCTTTCAGAATGGACCATCCTGGATATATTCTATGATGGTCTGTCTGAATTAGCTAAGATGTCATTGGATACTTCTGCAGGTGGATCCATTCACCTAAAGAAAACGCCTGCAGAAGCTCAAGAACTCATTGACATGGTTGCTAATAACCAGTTCATGTACACTTCTGAAAGGAATCCTGTGAATAATGGGACGCCTATGAAGAAGGGGGTTCTTGAAATTGATACTCTGAATGCTATATTAGCTCAGAATAAAATATTGACTCAGCAAGTCAATATGATTTCTCAGAGTCTGAATGGAATGCAAGCTGCATCCAACAGTACTCAAGAGGCGCCTTCTAAAGAAGAGGCCTATGATCCTGAAAACCCTGCAATAGCAGAGGTGAATTACCTGGGTGAACCTTGTGGAAACACCTATAACTCATCATGGAGAAATCACCCAAATCTCTCATGGAAGGATCAACAAAGGCCTCAACAAGGCTTTAATAATGGTGGAAGAAATAGGTTTAACAATAGTAAACCTTTTCCATCATCCACTCAGCAACAGACAGAAAACTCTGAACAAAATACTTCTAATTTAGCAAACTTAGTCTCTGATCTATCTAAGGCCACTGTGAGTTTCATGAATGAAACAAGGTCTTCCATTAGAAATTTGGAGGCACAAGTGGGCCAGCTAAGTAAAAGGATCACTGAAATCCCTCCTAGTACTTTCCCAAGTAATACAGAAGAAAATCCAAAAGGAGAGTGCAAGGCCATTGATATAACCACCATGGCCGAACCTGTAAGGGAGGTTGAGGATGTGAATCCCAGTGAGGAAGACCTCCTGGGACGTCCAGTGATCAATAAGGAGTTTCCCTTTGAGGAACCAAAGGAATCTGAGGCTCAACTAGAGACCATAAAGATTCCATTAAACCTCCTTATGCCATTCATGAGCTCTGATGAGTATTCCTCTTCTGAAGAGAATGAGGATGTTACTAAGGAGTAAGTTACCAAGTACCTTGGTGCAATCATGAAGCTGAATGCCAAATTATTTGGTATTGAAACTTGGGAAGATGAACCTCCCTTGTTCACCAATGAACTAAGTGATCTGGATCAACTGACATTGCCTCAGAAGAAATAGGATCCTGGAAAGTTCATAATACCCTTTACCATAGGCACCATGATCTTTGAGAAGGCTCTATGTGACCTTGGTTCAGGGATAAACCTCATGCCCCTCTCTGTAATAGAGAAACTGGGAATCTATGGGGTGCAAGCTACTAAAATCTCATTAGAGATGGCAGACAATTCAAGAAAACAGGCTTATGGACAAGTAGAGGATGTGTTAGTAAAGGTTGAAGGCCTTTACATCCCTGCTGATTTCATAGTTCTAGATACTGGGAAGGATGAGGATGAATTCATCATCCTTGGAAGACCCTTCCTAGCCACAGCAAGAGCTGTGATTGATGTTGACAGAAGTGAATTAGTCCTTCAATTGAATGGGGACTCCCTTGTGTTTACAACTCAAGGTTATCCTTCTGTAAACATGGAGAGGAAGCATAAAAAGCTTCTCTCAAAACAGAGTCAACCAGAGCCCCCACAGTCAAACTCTAAGTTTGGTGTTGGGAGGCCACAACCAAACTCTAAGTTTGGTGTTGAACTCCCATATCCAAACTCTAAGTTTGGTGTTGGGAAGTCTCAACAATGCTCTGAACATCTGTGAGGCTCCATGAGAGCCCACTGTCAAGCTATTGACATTAAAGAAGCGCTTGTTGGGAGGCAACCCAATTTTTATTTAATTATATTTTTATTAGTTATATGTCTTTATAGGTACATGATCATGTGGAGTCACAAAATAAATCAAAAAATTGAGAATGGAATCAAAAACAGTAGAAGAAAAATCACACCCTGGAGGAAGACCTTTAAACGCCAGTAAGAAGTATCTGGCTGGCGTTCAACGCCAGAATTGCACCCTGGAGAAGAGCTGGCGCTGAACGCCCAGAACAAGCATGGTTCTGGCGTTCAACGCCAGAAATGGGCAACAAATGGGCGTTCAACGCCCAAAACAAGCACCAATCTGGCGCTGAACGCCCAGAGTTGTGTGCAAGGGCATTTTACATGCCTAATTTGGTGCAAGGTTGTAAATCCTTGAACACCTCAAGATCTGTGGACCCCACAGGATCTCCACCTACCTCCACTCACTTCTTCTCACCCCTCTTTCACACAATCCCATAAACACTCTTCCCCAAAACTCTTCACCAATCACCTCAATCTCTCTTCCTTATCACCACTTCACCACTCACATCCATCCACTCTTCCCCATAAACCTACCTCATAAACTCCACCTACCTTCAAAATTCAAAATCAATTTCCCACCCAAACCCACCCTATATGGCCGAACCTTACCCCCCCTCCCTTCCCTATATATAGCCCTCCATTCCTCCTCATTTTCACACAACACACCCCTCTCTTCCCCTTCTTGGCCGAAACACATCTTTCTCTCCCTCTCTTCCATTTCTTCTTCTTCTTCATCTCTTCTTTCTTCTCTTGCTCGAGGGCGAGCAATATTTTAAGTTTGGTTTGATAAAAGTATAAGCTTTTTGTTTTTCCATTACCATTAATGGCACCTAAGACCGGAGAATCCTCTAGAAAAGGGAAAGGGAAGACAAAAGCTTCCACCTCCGAGTCATGGGAGATGGAAAGATTCATCTCCAAAGCCCATCAAGACCACTTCTATGATGTTGTGGCCAAGAAGAAGGTGATCCCCGAGGTCCCTTTCAAGCTCAAGAGAAATGAGTATCCAGAGATCCGACATGAAATACAAAGAAGAGGTTGGGAAGTTCTAACAAACCCCATCCAACAAGTCGGCATCCTAATGGTTCAAGAGTTCTATGCCAATGCATGGATCACTAGGAACCATGATCAAAGTAAGAACCCGGATCCAAAGAATTATCTCACCATGGTTCGGGGGAAATACTTAGATTTTAGTCCGAAAAATGTGAGGTTGGCATTTGACTTGCCTATGATGCAAGGAGATGCACGCCCCTACACTAGAAGGGTCAACTTTAATCAAAGGTTGGACCAAGTCCTCATGGACATATGTGTGGAAGGAGCTCAATGGAAGATTGACTCAAAAGGCAAACCGGTTCAACTGAGAAGACTGGACTTTAAGCCTATAGCTAAAGGATGGTTGGAGTTCATTCAACGCTCAATCATTCCCACTAGCAAACGGTATGAAGTTACTATAGACCGGGCCATCATGATCCATAGCATCATGATTGGAGAAGAGGTGGAGGTTCATGAGATTATACCTCAAGAATTCTACAAGGTGGCTGACAAGTCCTCCACTATGGCAAGGTTAGCCTTTTCTCACCTCATCTGCCATCTATGTTACTCAGTTGGAGCTTTCATAGAAGGAGACATTCCCATTGAGGAAGAGAAGCCCATCACTAAGAAAAGGATGGAGCAAGTAAGAGAGCCCATTCATGTATCTCAAGAGACGCATGAAGCTCATCACCATGAGATCTCGGAGATGCCTCAAATGCATTTTCCTCCACAAAACTATTGGGAGCAAATCAACACCTCCCTAGTAGAATTAAGTTCCAACATGGGACAATTAAGGGTGGAACATCAAGAGCACTCCATCATCCTTCATGAAATAAGAGAAGATCAAAAAGCAATGAGGGAGGAGCAACAAAGACAAGGAAGAGACATAGAAGAGCTCAAGGACATCATTGGTTCCTCAAGAAGGAAACGCCACCATCACTAAGGTGGACTCATTCCTTGTTCTTATTTTCTGTTTTTCGTTTTCTTAATGTTAAGTGCTTATCCATGTTTGTGTCTTATTACATGATCATTAGTAGTTAGTAACTATGTCTTAAAGTTATGAATGTCCTATGAACCCATCACCTCTCTTAAATGAAAACTGTTTTAATTCAAAAGTACAAGAAGTACATGAGTTTTGAATTTATCCTTGAACTTAGTTTAATTATATTGATGTGGTGACAATACTTTTTGTTTTCTGAATGAATGCTTGAACAGTGCATATGTCTTTTGAAGTTGTTGTTTAAGAATGTTAAATATGTTGGCTCTTGAAAGAATGATGATAAGGAGAAATGTTATTTGATAATCTGAAAAATCATAAAAATGATTCTTGAAGCAAGAAAAAGCAGCAAAGAACAAAGCTTGCAGAAAAAAAAAAGAAAAAAATATAGGCGAAAAAAAAAGAGAAAAAGAAAGCAGAAAAAGCCAAAAGCTCTTAAAACCAAGAGGCAAGAGCAAAAATCCAATAACCCTTAAAACCAAAAGGCAAGGGTAAATAAAAAGGATCCCAAGGCTTTGAGCATCAGTGGATAGGAGGGCCTAAAGGAATAAAATCCTAGCCTAAGCGGCTAAACCAAGCTGTCCTTAACCATGTGCTTGTGGCGTGAAGGTGTCAAGTGAAAACTTGAGACTGAGCGGTTAAAGTCAAGGTCCAAAGCAAAAGAAGAGTGTGCTTAAGAACCCTGGACACCTCTAATTGGGGACTTTAGCAAAGCTGAGTCACAATCTGAAAAGGTTCACCTAATTATGTGTCTGTGGCATTTATGTATCCGGTGGTAATACTGGAAAACAAAGTGTTTAGGGCCACGGCCAAGACTCATAAAATAGCTGTGTTCAAGAATCATCATACTGAACTAGGAGAATCAATAACACTATCTGAACTCTGAGTTCCTATAGATGCCAATCATTCTGAACTTCAATGGATAAAGTGAGATGCCAAAACTATTCAAGAGGCAAAAAGCTACAAGTCCCGCTCATTTAATTGGAGCTATGTTTCATTGATAGTTTGGAATTTATAGTATATTCTCTTCTTTTTATCCTATTTGATTTTCAGTTGCTTGGGGACAAGCAACAATTTAAGTTTGGTGTTGTGATGAGCGGATAATTTATACGCTTTTTGGCATTGTTTTTAGTATATTTTTAGTAGAATCTAGTTACTTTTAGGGATGTTTTCATTAGTTTTTATGTTAAATTCACATTTTTGGACTTTACTATAAGTTTGTGTGTTTTTCTATGATTTTAGGTATTTTCTGGCTGAAATTGAGGGACTTGAGCAAAAATCAGATTCAGAGGTTGAAGAAGGACTGCTGATGCTGTTGGATTCTGACCTCCCTGCACTCAAAGTGGCTTTTCTGGAGCTACAAAACTCAAAATGGCGCGCTTTCAATTGCGTTTGAAATTAGACATCCAGGGCTTTCCAGCAATGTATAATAGTCCATACTTTGACCGAGTTTAGACGACGTAAAAGGGCGTTGAACGCCAGTTCTACGCTGCTGTCTGGAGTTAAACGCCAGAAACACGTCACAAACCAGAGTTGAACGCCAGAAATATGTTACAACCTGGCGTTCAACTCCAGAAAGAGCCTCTGCACGTGTAACATTCAAGCTCAGCCCAAGCACACACCAAGTGGGTCCCGAAAGTGGATTTATACATCAATTACTTACTTCTGTAAACCCTAGTAACTAGTTTAGTATAAATAGGACTTTTTACTATTGTATTAGACATCTTTTGAACATCTTTTAATCATTTTTAGATCTCTAGACCTCCATGGGAGGCCAGCCACTCGGCCATGCTTACCCTGTATTCACTTATGTATTTTTAACGGTAGAGTTTCTACACTCCATAGATTAAGGTGTGGAGCTCTGCTGTTCCTCAAAGATTAATGCAAAGTACTATTGTTTTTCTATTCAATTCAACTTTTTCCGCTTCTAAGATATTCATTCGCACTTCAACCTGAATGTGTTGAACATGACAATCATCATCATTCCCTATGAACGCGTGCCTGACAACCACTTCCGTTCTACCTTAGACTGAATGAGTATCTCTTAGATCTCTTAATCAGAATCTTCATGGTATAAGCTAGATTGATGGCGGCATTCATGAGAGTCCAGAAAGTCTAAACCTTGTCTGTGGTATTCCGAGTAGGACTCTGGGATTGAATGACTGTGACGAACTTCAAACTCGCGAGTGCTGGGCGTAGTGACAGACGCAAAAGGAGGGTGAATCCTATTCCAGTATGATCGAGAACCTCAGATGATTAGCCGTGCTGTGACAAAGCATTTGGACCATTTTCATAAGAGGATGGGATGCAGCCATTGACAAGGGTGATGCCTCCAGACGATTAGCCATGCAGTGACAGCGCATCGGACCATTTTCCAGAGAGGATTAAAAGTAGCCATTGACAACGGTGATGTCCTTACATAAAGCCAGCCATGAAAAGGAGTAAGATTGATTGGATGAAGACAGCAGGAAAGCAGAGGTTCAGAGGAACGAATGCATCTCTATACGCTTATCTGAAATTCTAACCAATGAATTACATAAGTATTTCTATCCTTATTTTCTATTTATTATTAATATTCAAAAACTCCATAACTATTTAATATCTGCCTGACTGAGATTTACAAGGTGACCATAGCTTGCTTCAAGCCGACAATCTCCGTGGGATCGACCCTTACTCTCGTAAGGTTTATTACTTGGACGACCCAGTGCACTTGCTGGTTAGTTGTATCGAAGTTGTGAATGAAAAACGATTTATTAAGACGTGCGTACAGAGTTTCTGGCGCCGTTGCCTGAGATCACAATTTCGTGCACCAGTTATAATCTTTTAGTTCAATTACTAAAATAAAAAAATAATATACTGTTTATTTTAGTATAGCGACATACTCGCTGTTGATGATGGTGATAGATTAAAGACTCAATTACGACTAAAACATTCATAAGATACCTATTGATTTGTTACTAGTTCAAAAAGGAATTTGCGATAATATTTGCTATAGTATTACAACTAATTGACTACATATTTTTTAGCAAATTAGCGATTACTTCATAACTCTACTTCTCATTTAGAATAGTTTTGGTTTAGCGACGAAATTTCTACAAATTTGATTAAGGATTTTCAAAGATTAGTTATAAATTTGCTGCAAAATGTGGCAGATTTGCGATCATATTAGCGGACAACTTGCGACGAATTAGGTTCGAAAAAATTCCTTGCTAATTAGCGTCAACTAAGCATTCCATTTTGTCTACGAAGTTAGTTTGAATTTAGCGATGATTTTGGTACAGTAGAGTTTGTCGCTAATTAGCGACTACCTTTTAGTCAATTTCTTCTATGGAATTAGCTTTTACTGTAGTGATGGATTTGCGACTATTTATTCGGTAGCTAAAAAAGTTTTTGATGAATTAGCGACTATTGTGTTTTCCTCACTGATCTGCGACTTGTAATTAGCGAGGAAAGCATTAGTTGCTAGGCAGTAGCTAATCCGTCACAAATTAGATTTGGCAACAGATTAGCGATAATTTTACGACTATTTTTGTGGTAGCTAATCAGCTATATTCTTGTAGTGCCTTGAGCATCCCTCTTCCACTGAACTCCTTCCACAGGAATATCTGAAAGGACTTGGTCCAGCCTCTAATCAAAATTGACTCTTCTAGTGAAAGGATGTGGGTCTCCTTACATTATTTGCAAATGGAGCGCAACCTTACACTTTTTGGGCTGAAACCTAGGAGATGCCCTCGGACCATGGTATGCCAATTTTTGGGACTTGGGTTTACGCTTGTATCATAGTTTTTCGTGACCCATGCATTGGCATAGAACTCTTGTACCATTAAGATTCTAACTTCCTGGATAGGATTGGTTAGAACTTCCCAACCTCTCCTTCGGATTTCTCATCAGATCTCTGGGTACTCATTCTTTTTTAGCCTAAAGGGGACTTCAGGAGTCATCCTCTTCTTTGCCAATACTTCATAGAAGTGGTCTTGATGAGCTTTGGTGATGAATCTCTCCATCTTCCAAGGTTTAAAGGTGGAAGCAACTGCTTTTCCTTTCCTCTTTCTAAAGGATTCTTCGACTTTGGGTGCCATAAGTGTGAATGGAAAGCAAAAAGTAAGGTTTTTCCAAAACCAAACTTAAAAGCTTTGCTCATCCTCAAGCAAAATATGAAGAAAAGTGTAGAAAAAAAAGAGATTTGGTAGAGAAAGGAGGAGAGGAGGATTCGGCCAAGTGGGGCTTTAGTGTATGAAGTGTGTGTTGGAGAGGTGGTATGAGGGGTTATTTATAGGGGTGGGATGGGGTAGGGTTCGGTTATGGAAAGGGTAAATGGGTGGGAAATTTTGAATTTGAAGTGGGTGGGGTTTGTGGGAGTTATGATGGTTTTGGAAAGAGATATGGATGTGATTGGTTGAGGTTTATGGGGAAGAGTGTGTGGGGAAGAGTGAAAGTAAGAGAGAAGAAGGTGGGGTAAGTGGAGATTCTTTGGAACCCATTGATCTTGGGAGGCTAGGGAATTCGAATTTCCTACCCCCTTGTGGGCGATGAACGCCCAGCTCCTGCTCCTAGCTGGCGTTCAACGCAAGCTTTGTGATCCTCTTAGGACGTTAAACGCCCAAAGAAGACCTCCTTCCTGGCGTTCAATGCCAGGTCTCTGCCTCCTGGCTGGCGTTCAACGCCAACAATGCTGCTCTTCTTGGGCGTTGAACGCCCACTCTGGCCCCTTTTCTGGCGTTCAACGCCAGCAAAGTACTGCTCCAAGGTGTTCTATTTCCTGTTCTGACTGTTTTTGTTTCTGTTCTAACTACTACACATGATCACAAACTGAAATGAAATAATTATGTAAAATAAACTTAAAGAAAAACAAATATAACTAATTATGATTGGGTTGCCTCCCAACAAGTGCTTCTTTATCGTCACTAGCTTGACAGTTAGCTCCTTACAGAGATGGATAGGGGCTCAAAATTTTGCCCCTTACTGTGAACTTCTTGCCTGTGCTCTCATGGATAAGTTCCATATGTTCTAGAGATAGGATCCTGTTCACAGTGTGTGGAATGACTGGATTGTCAGTGAAGACAACTCTCATGCTAGGCGAGAGGTCTTCAGTGGGGATTTTCTTATCCCTCCAGCCCTTAGGCACCTTCTTCTTGCTGCCATTCCGCTCAGAGCTTGAGGATGGTTGCCCAATACCAAACTTAGAGTTGGTGTCTGGGTTCTGTACTAAGAGGAGTGGTTAAAGCACTTCATGTTTGTTAGTGGTGCCTCCTTCAACTGAGGTAGAGTAAGGTTTATGAACCTTGAATACAAGATAGTCCTCATCCAATTGTAGGACTAGCTCTCCTTTGTCTACATCAATCACAGCCTTGGCTGTAGCTAAAAAAGGTCTTCCAAGGATGATGGATTCATCCTCTTCCTCCCCAGTATCTAGGATTATGAAATCAGCAAGGATGTAAAGGTCTTCAACCTTCACCAAGACATCCTCTACCAGTTTATAAGCCTTTTTCATGGACTTATCTGCCATCTCTAGTGAGATTCTTGTAGCTTGTACCTCAAAGATTCCCAGCCTCTTTGATGAGCGGATAATTTATACGCTTTTTGGCATTGTTTTTAGGTAGTTTTTAGTATAATTTAGTTAGTTTTTACTATGTTTTTATTAATTTTTATGCAAAATTTACATTTCTGGACTTTACTATGAGTTTGTGTATTTTTCTGTGATTTTAGGTATTTTCTGGATTAAATTGAGGGACTTGAGCAAAAATCTGATTCAGAGGCTGAAAAAGGACTACAGATGCCGTTAGATTTTGACCTCCCTGCACTCGAAGTGGATTTTCTGGAGCTACAAAAACTCAATTGGCAAGGTCTCAATTGCTTTGGAAAGTAGACATCTAGGGCTTTCCAGCAATATATAATAGTCTATACTTTGCCCAAGTTTTGATGACGCAAACTGGCGTTCAGTGTTAAATGCCAGAAACAGGTTACAAACTAGAGTTAAACGCTACAAACAGGCTGCAACCTGGCGTTTAACTCCAAGAGAAGTCTCTACATGTGTAAAGCTCAATTCTCTGTCCAAGCACACACCAAGTGGGCCCCGAAAGTGGATTTCTGCATCATTAACTCATTTCTGTAAACCCTAGTTACTAGTTTAGTATAAAAACTACTTTTAGTGATTTATTTCACATCTTTTGATCATTTTGAGACTATCTTTGTATCACTTTTGATCTCTTGATCACGTTTAGGGGGCTGGCCATTCGGCCATGCTTGGACCTTCATCACTTATGTATTTTCAACGGTGGAGTTTCTACACCCCATAGATTAAGGTGTGGAGCTCTGCTATTCTTCATGAATTAATGCAAAGTACTATTATTTTTCTATTCAATTCAAGCTTATTCTTATTCCAAGATATTCACTCGCACTTCAACCTGATGAATGTGATGATCCGTGACACTTATCATCATTCTCACTATGAACGCGTTCCTGACAACCACTTCCGTTCTATCTGCAATAGCTTGAGTGTGTATCTCTTAGCCTCTTGGTTCACGATCAGAGTCTTCGTGGTATACGCTAGAATTATTGGTGGCTATTCCTGAGATCTAAAAAGTCTAAACCTTGTCTGTGGTATTCTGAGTAGGATTTGGGAAGGGATGACTGTGACGAGCTTCAAACTCACGAGTGTTGGGCGTAGTGACAGACGCAAAAGGATCAATAGATCCTATTCCAACATGATCGAGAACCGACATATGATTAGCCGTGCGGTGATAGCACATTTGGACCATTTTCACTGAGAGGACAGACGGTAGCCATTGACAACGGTGATCCCCCAACATAAAGCTTGCTATGGAAAGGAGTATGAATGATTGAATGAAGACAGTAGGAAAGCAGAGATTCAGAAGGAGCAAAGCATCTCCATACGCTTATCTGAAATTCTCACCAATGGATTACATAAGTATTTCTATCTTATTTTATATTTTAATTATATTTCAATTATCAAAATCCCATAACCATTTGAATCTGCCTGACTGAGATTTACAAGACGACCATAGCTTGCTTCAAGCCGACAATCTCCGTGGGATCGACCCTTACTCACGTAAGGTTTATTACTTGGACGACCCAGTGCACTTGATTAATGTTGACAGAGGAGAGTTGGTCCTTCAGTTGAATGAGGACTACCTTGTATTCAAGACTCAAGGTTCTCCTTCTGTAACCATGGAGAGGAAGCATGAAAAGCTTCTCTCAATACAGAGTCAAGTAAAGCCCCACATTCAAACTCTAAGTTTGGTGTTGGGAGGGCACAACCAAACTTTAAGTTTGTTGTTGGGAAGCCACAGTCAAACTCTAAGTTTGGTTTTGAGAGGCCCCAACCCTGCTCTGATTATCTGTGAGGCTCCATGAGAGCTCACTGTCAAGCTATTGACATTAAAAAATGCTTATTGGGAGGCAACCCAATGTTATTTAATTATTATCTATTTATTTTCCATTGTTATTTTATATTTTTTTGTAGGTTGATGGTCATGTGAAGCTATAAAAACAACTGAAAAATCAAAAATAGAATGAAAAATAGCATAAAAAAATAGCACACCCTGGAGGATAAGCCTACTGGCATTTAAACGCCAGTAAGAAGCATCAGACTGGTGCTTTAACGCCAGAAAGAAGCATCAAGCTAGCGTTAAACGCCAGAAACAGGCACCAGACTGGCGTTTAATGCCAGAACAGGGCACCAAGTTGGCATTAAACGCCAAGAAAGGGAGAAAAGCTGGCAACGCCAGAAACAAGCAGCAGTTTGGCATTAAACGCCAAGATTGCACTCTAAGGGCATTTGCACGCCTAAATGGAGCAGGGATGTTAAAGTCCTTGACCCCTCAGGATCTGTGGACCCCACAGGATCCCCACCTACCCCACCTCTTCTTCTCTCCATTTCACACATCACAAACACCTTATACCCCCTTGGCTGAATTCACCATCTCCCTCCATCTCCTCCATTTTCTTCTTTTTCTCGTTCATTTTCTCTTCTTTGCTCGAGGACGAGCAAAGACTCTAAGTTTGGTGTGGTAAAAGCATTGCTTTTTGTTTTTCCATAATCATTTATGGTACATAAGGCCAAAGAAACCTCTAGAAAGAGGAAAGGGAAGGCAAAAGCTTCCTTCTCTAAGTCATGGGAGATGGAGAGATTCAGCTCACAAGCCCATCACAAAGAAAATGATGAAGCAAACAAGAGAGCCCATTCATGGACCTCAACAAGATCATGAGAAAATTCCTCATCATGAAATTCTTGAGATGTCTCAAAGGATGCACTTCCCTCCATAAAACTATTGGGAGCAAATCAATACCTCCTTAGGAGAATTAAGCTCCAACATGGGACAATTAAGGGTGGAGCACCAAGAGCATTCCATCCTCCTCCATGAAATTAGAGAAGATCAAAGAGCTATGAGGGAGGAGCAACAAAGGCAAGGAAGAGACATAGAGGAGCTCAAGAACACCATTGGCTCTTCAAGAGGAGGAAGACGCCACCCTCACTAAGGTGGACCCGTTCCTTAATCTCCTTGTCTATTTATTTTTTCTGTTTTCATTCTCTATGCTTTATGTTTATTTATGTTTGTGTCTTTATTACATGATCATTAGTGTTTAAGTGTCTATGCCTTAAAGCTATGAATGTCCTATGAATCCATCACTTTTCTTGAATGAAAAATGTTTTAACCATAAAAGAACAAGAAGTACATGATTTCGAATTAATCCTTAAAATTAGTTTAATTATATTGATGTGGTGACAATACTTTTTATTTTCTGAATGAATGCTTGAACAGTGCATATGTCTTGTGAATTTGTTGTTTATGAATGTTAAAACTGTTGGCTCTTGAAAGAATGATGGAAAAGGAGAAATGTTATTGATAATCTAAAAAATCATAAAATTAATTCTTGAAGCAAGAAAAAGCAGTGAAAAACAAGGCTTGCGGAAAAAAATGGCAAAAAAAAAAAAGAAAAAGCAAGCAGAAAAAGCCAAAAGCTCTTTAAACCAAAAGGCAAGAGCAAAAAGCCAGTAACCCTTTAAACTAAAAGGCAAGGGTAAAAAGGATCCAAGGCTTTGAGCATTAATGGATAGGAGGGCCCACGGGAATAAAATCCTGGCCTAAGCGGCTAAACCAAGCTGTCCCTAACCATGTGCTTGTGGCGTAAAGGTGTCGAGTAAAAAGCTTGAGACTGAGCAGTTAAAGTCGTGGTCCAAAGCAAAAAAAGAGTGTGCTTAAGAACCCTGGACACCTCCAATTGGGGACTCTAGCAAAGCTGAGTCACAATCTAAAAAGGTTCACCTAGTTATGTGTCTGTGGCATTTATGTATCCGGTGGTAATACTGGAAAACAAAGTGCTTAGGGCCATGGCCAAGACTCATAAAGTAGCTGTGTTCAAGAATCAACATATTGAACTAGGAGAATCAATAACACTATCTAAATTCTAAGTTCCTAGAGATGCCAATCATTCTGAACTTCAAAGGATAAAGTGAGATGCCAAAACTGTTCAGAGGCAAAAAGCTACTAGTCCCGCTCATCTAATTGGAGCTAAGTTTCATTGATATTTTGGAATTTATAGTATATTCTCTTCTTTTTATCCTATTTGATTTTCAGTTTCTTGGGGACAAGCAACAATTTAAGTTTGGTGTTGTGATGAGCGGATAATTTATACGCTTTTTGGCATTGTTTTTAGGTAGTTTTTAGTATAATTTAGTTAGTTTTTAATATATTTTAATTATTTTTTATGAAAAATTCACATTTTTGGACTTTACTATGAGTTTGTGTGTTTTTCTATGATTTTAGGTATTTTTTGGCTGAAATTGAGGGACTTGAGCAAAAATCTAATTCAGAGGCTGAAAAAGGACTGCAGATGCTGTTGGATTCTGACCTCCCTGCACTCGAAGTGGATTTTCTGGAGCTACAGAAACCCAATTGGCACGCTCTTAATTGCGTTGGAAAGTAGACATTCAGGACTTTCCAGCAATATATAATAGTCCATACTTTATCCAAGTTTTGATGACTCAAACTGGCGTTCAAACGACAACTTCCTACCCTATTTTGGAGTTAAACGCCAGAAACAGGTTACAAACTAGAGTTAAACACCACAAACAGGCTGCAACCTGGTGTTTATCTCCAAGAGAAGTCTCTACATGTGTAAAGCTCAATGCTCAGCCCAAGCACACACCAAGTGGGCCCCGGAAGTGGATTTCTGTATCATTTACTCATTTCTGTAAATCCTAGTTACTAGTTTAGTATAAAAACTACTTTTAGTGATTTATTTCACATCTTTTGATCATTTTGAGACTTTCTTTGTATCACTTTTGATCTCTTGATCATGTTTAGGGGGCTGGCCATTCGGCCATGCATGGACCTTCATCACTTTTCTATTTTTAACGGTGGAGTTTCTACACCCCATAGATTAAGGTGTGGAGCTCTGCTGTTCTTCATGAATTAATGCAAAGTACTATTATTTTTCTATTCAATTCAAGCTTATTCTTATTCCAAGATATTCACTCGCACTTCAACTTGATGAATGTGATGATCCGTGACACTCATCATTATTCTCACCTATGAACGCATTCTTGATAACCACTTCCGTTCTATCTGCAATAGCTTGAGTGTGTATCTCTTAGCCTCCTGATTCACGATCAGAGTCTTCGTGGTATAGGCTAGAATTATTGGCGGCCATTCCTGAGATCCAGAAAGTCTAAACCTTGTCTGTGGTATTCCGAGTAGGATCTGGGAAGGGATGACTATGACGAGCTTCAAACTCGCGAGTGTTGGGTGTAGTGGCAGACGCAAAACGATCAATGGATCCTATTCCAACATGATCGAGAACTGACAGATGATTAGCCGTGCCGTGACAGCGCATTTGGACCATTTTCACTGAGAGGACGGACGGTAGCCATTGACAACAGTGATCCCCCAACATAAAGCTTGCCATGGAAATGAGTATGAATGATTGAATGAAGACAGTAGGAAAGCAGAGATTCAGAAGGAGCAAAGCATCTCCATATGCTTATCTGAAATTCTCACCAATGGATTACATAAGTATTTCTATCTTATTTTATATTTTAATTATATTTCAATTATCAAAATCCCATAACCATTTGAATCTGCCTGACTGAGATTTACAAGACGACCATAGCTTGCTTCAAGCCGACAATCTCCGTGGGATCGACCCTTACTCACGTAAGGTTTATTACTTGGATGACCCAGTGCACTTGCTGGTTAGTTGTGCGGAGTTGTGAAAAAGAGTTGAGATTACGATCATGCGTACCAAGTTGTTGGCGCTGTTTCAGAGATCACAATTTCGTGCACCACTCTCCATTACAGAGAGAGGCATGCATGAGGTTTATGCTTGACCCTAGGTCACATAGAGTCTTGTCAAAGGTCATAGTACCTATGGTGCAAGGAATTAAGAAGCATCCAGGATCCGACTTCTTCTGAGATAACTTCTGCTGAACCAAGGCATTGAGCTCTTTGGTGAGCACTAGAGGTTCTTCCTCCAATGTCTCTGTTCCAAATAACTTGGCATTCAGCCTCATCCGAATTCCTAGGTACCGAGCAACTTGCTCCTCCCTAGTTTCCTCTTCCTCATCAGAGGAAGAGTATTCTTGAGATTCTATGATCTTCAACCAAGCATTCAAGGGAACTTCAATGGGCTCCTCATGAACCTTGGGTTCTATCAGTTCTTCAATAGAGAAGTTCTCAGTGGGCTTAGGGTCGCCAACTACTCCTACTGTGGCATTCAATGCCAGGACTTGTGTCTCTTTGGGCGTTGAACGCCCAGCTTGTATCCCTTTACTGGCGTTCAATGCTGTTGTGCCTCTTTGGGCGTTGAACGCCCAGTAAGGACCTCCTTACTGGCATTCAACGACAGTGATGGTGCTTCCTAGGGCATTAAACGCCCAGTAAGGACTTCCTTCCTGGTGTTCAACGCCAGAGTATCCCCTTCAAATTTGGCCTCAGCTTCTACAGTGATGGCCTTGCACTCTTCTCTTAGGTTTACTTCAGTGTTACTATGGAGAGTGTTAGGAGAGGTCTCAGGGATTCTCTTGCTCAGCTGACCAACTTGTACCTTCAGATTTCTGATGGAGGACCTAGTTTCTGTTATAAAACTATGAGTGGTCTTAGAGAGTTCGGAGACTATGGTTGTGAAGTCAGAAAGGCTCTGCCTAGAAGTCTCCATCTGTTGCTGAGAAGATGGGAATGGTTTATTATTATTAAACCTATTCTGGTTTCTTCCTCCTTGATTATTGCTGAAGCCTTGCTGAGACTTCTGTTGATCCTTCCATGAGAGGTTCGGATGATTCCTCCATGATGGATTGTAGGTGTTTCCATAGGGTTCTCCCATGTAATTCACCTCTTCCATTCTAGGTTGATCCTGATTATAAGCATCTCCTTCATAGGTGGCTTATTGCATGCTGCCAGTTGCAGCTTGTGATCCAGTCAAATGCTGAGAGATCATATTGACCTGTTGGGTCAAGATCTTGTTCTGAGCCAATATGGCATTCAGAGTATCAGCCTCCAGGACTCCTTTCTTCTGAGCTACCCCATTGTTCATAGGGTTCCTCTCAGAAGTGTACATGAATTGGTTGTTGACAACCATTTCAATGAGTTCCTATGCCTCTTCAGGCGTTTTCTTCAAGTGGAATGATCCACCAGCAAAGTGGTCCAATGACATCTTAGACATCTCAGATAGACTATCATAGAAGATACCTAGGATAGACCATTCTGAGAGCATATCAGGAGGACATCTCCTGATCAGTTGCTTGTATCTTTCCCAAGCTTCATAGAGGGATTCACCATCTTTTTGTCTAAAGGTTTGAACTTCCGCCCTGAGCTTGCTCATTTTCTGAGGTGGAAAGAACTTGGCCAAAATAGTATTGACCAACTTTTTCCAAGAGTCTAGGCTTTCCTTAGGTTGAGAATCCAACCATATCCTAGCTCTGTCTCTAACAGTAAAAGGGAAAAACATAAGCCTGTAGACCTCAGAATCCACTTTATTGGTCTTAATAGTATCACAAATTTACAAGAATTTAGATAGGAATTGATGTGGATCTTCCAGTGGAAGTCCATAAAATTTGTAATTCTGTTGCATTAGAGAGACTAACTAAGGCTTAAGCTCAAAGTTATTTGCTCTAATGGCAGGTATGGAGATACTTCTTCCATAGAAGTCAGACGTGGGAGCAGTAAAGTCACCAAGAACCTTCCTTGCATCGCCTCTATTATTCTGCTCGGCTGGCATGTTTGTATTTTTTTATTTCTTGTTCAAAAAGTTCTGTGAGATCTCTTCCAGAGTGTTGTGTTTTAACTTGTTGCAAATGCTTCGTTAGGGTCCTCTCAGGTTCAGGATCACAGTCAAAGAGTGGTTCTTTATCCCTGTTCCTACTCATAAACAAGAAAAAGAAAAACAAGAAAGAAACAGAATGGGACTTTCTATGTCAAAGGATAGGGAACTCCCAGTGAGATATGAAGAAGGAAGAAGAATGAAGATAGAGGAATGAGAAGAAGAATTCGAATAGAAGGGTAGAAGAATTCGAAAATTTAAGAAGTAAAAAGAGAAACTAGAATTAAAATATTTTTGTTTTTAGTTTATTTATTAATTGATAGGAAATTAAAAGCTAATTAACTAAAAAGATTTGAAAATTGAAAGATGATTTTCGAAAAAGAAGAGAGAGAAAGAAGTAAGAAGTTTTCGAAAATAGAAGAGAGAGGAATTAGTTAGGAGGTTTTGAAAAAGATAGAAAGAGAAAACAAGTAACTAATTAAGAAAGATTTGAAAATAAGATAAGATAGGATATTTGAAAAAGATTTGATTTTAAAATTTTGAAATTTAAAATTGGGAAAGAAAAGTCAACAAGATAAGATAGAGATTGAAAAGTTTTGAAAAAGATTTGATTTTGAATTTTGAAATTGAAATAAGATAAGATAAAGATTTGAAAATAAGTTGAAAAGATAAAATATTGTTAAGATTTGAAAAGTTTTTGAATTTTAAAATATAAAAGAAAGATAAGATAAGAAAGAATCAAATTAAAAGAAAAGATTTGAAAAGATTTAAAAAGATAAGATTTTAAATTTGACTTTACTAACAAGAAAACACAAAAAATTTTTAAATAAAAAATAAAAAAGGAGGCAAGATTTTTGAAATTTTTGAATAAAGATAGAAAATATATTTTTTTTGATTTTTTTTAATTAATGAAGAAAGAGAAAAACAACCAAAAGACACCAAACTTAAAAATTTTTAGATCTAAGACACTAGTTTTTCGAAAATTTAAAGAGAAAAACACCAAAAGACACCAAACTTAAAAATTTTAAGATCAAAACAAGAAAAGAAACAAGAACAACTTGAATACCAAGAAGAACACTAAAGAACAGTTTTCGAAAATTAAAGGAAATAAAGAACACACAAAGGACACCAAACTTAACAATTGACACTAAACTCAAACAAAAGACAAAGAAAAGATGGATTTTGAAAAAGTTTTTGAAAAAGAAAACAAAGATACAAACAAAAAAAAAGTACCTAATCTAAGCAACAAGATAATCCGGTAGTTTGTCAAATCCGAACAATTTCCGGCAACGATGCCAAAAACTTGGTGTGCGAAACTGACTCCGCAAGTTTCGCACAAATAGACCGGCAAGTGCACCGAGTCATCCAAGTAATACCCCAAGTGAATGAGGATCGATCCCACGAGGATTGTTGGTCTGAGCAAGCAATGGATACCTTGTAGATCTTAGTCAGGCGGATAGAAAAGATGATTGTTGTTGTGAAAAAATGCATATAACAATTAAATAAATAAAACGTTACTAGATAGGTGTGAAATCAATGGTATGAGAGCGGTTGAGGCTTCAGAGATGCTTCTTCCTTCTGGATAAACTTTTCTCTCCATCTACTCCAACTTCTGATTGATTCTTTTCATGGCAGGCTGTAAATGATTAACGCCAGGTCAGCGGTCATTAATCTCCTCTGCTTCAGATCAAACGCCGGGTCAGCGGTCATCTAATCTGAACAGGGATAAAGCTTTAGCAGTCCATTCCCTTGGTGATCCACCTCAAAACGCCACAGATAAGGTCAGATCTTCCGTATCAGAGAACGCTGCTCCTTCGGTTCTAGCCTATACCACAAAGGCCCTAATCGCCCCGCACCTCGGCTACACTGATGTCTCTAAGTACCCAACGAAGACGTGGATTAGCTATCTAAGAGATGTATATTCAAGCTTGTGGTTCAATACTATCCCATCAAGGACTCGTAAGAACCCATGTGAATAGGGATGAAGGTCAAGTTCACTCCCAATCCATTAGGATGAAGAACGAAGATACATCTTAGAATAGAATCAAGATAGATTGAAGTGGAATAGTGATATTATTAATCCATAAGAATCAGCAGAGCTCCTAACCTTAACCTAGGAGGTTGGTGACTCATACTGTACAATATGATGTTCGAATGTAAAGTAGGGGAAGAAGAAGAAGATCCTAAACAAGGGTGATCTCCTCTTATATATACTAATCTGGTAACTAAGAATTACAGAAATAAGATAAACTAGTCTTGTAGTGCAAAAATCCACTTTTCGGGCCCACTTGGTGAGTGTTTGGGCTGAACTTGAGTGAAGCCACGAGCTGGTGCTCCCTTTTGGGCATCCAACACCAGTTTTGGACTCCTGAATGGGCGTTGGATGCCAGCTACTCCCCTTTGGGCGTTGGATGCCAGGAATGGGGTGGGTGGCTGGCATTGAACGCCAGTTTTGGGCCTTCATTTCTAAAGCAAAGTATGAACAAATATATATATTTCTAGAAATCCCTGGATGTTAGCTTTTTAGAGCCATTGAGACCGCACTATTGGGGCTTCTGTAGCTCCAGAAATGTTCCTTCGAGTGCATGGAGGTCAGATCCTAACAGCATCTGTAGTCCTTTCTCTGTCTCTGAATCAGACTTTTCCAAAACTCCTCAATTTCAGGTAGAAAATACCTGAAATCATCATAAAACACAAAAACTCAAAGTAGAGTCCAAAAATATGAATTTTTCACTAAAACCTATGAAAATATAATAAAACTTAAACAAAACATAATGAAAACTATATGAAAATGATGTCAAAAGTGTATAAAATATCCGCTCATCAAGCTCCCTACTACTTTTCCCACATCCAACACACCAATACCATCATCATGTCCATTCATACTCAACATCTCTATACTTCTTTAACATATACCCGGAGCGAGTGGTCAGTGCCACCACCTCTTACCCGGTCACCTCTAGCTCATTTAATTCATTCAAATTCAATCACCATCATACCTTAATGTCATTATCCTTATCAACCTATTTCTATCTCAATTGAAATTTATTATTATCATCATCGCAATTACATTAGTTCAGTTAACACTTCTCATGCTCAAAATCACCACTGCACAATCATAATTCATTACCCCGCAACTTGCTTCACACTTAAGTTACCACCTTTTCCTAACTTCATTTCATTACTAGGCATTCTATGAAGATCTAGGGCTAAAAGAGTAAAAATAGAGGTTTAGTAGTTCGAAATTAGGCTTTAAAACACAAAATTTATTTTTTGCTAAAAATAGCGGTCACGTGTATGGTGTGCGAAATTTAACTCCACACAACTGAACTGGCAAGTGCACCAGGTCATCCAAGTAATACCTCAAGTGAGTGAGGGTCGATCCCACGAGGATTGAATCCCACGAGGATTGTCAGATTGAGCAAGCAATGGCTAGCTTGTAAATCTTAGTCAGGCGATTAGAAAAGATGGTTGTTTGTTGAGAGCATAAACGAATAGTAAAAGGAAGAAATACTAGATTGATGTAAAAATAGTGATTAACTCATGTCCTCTCATCAAGTTAATCTCTTCTAAACCTTAACAGTCCACCATATCCGAGCAACTCATGTCCTCTCATCAAGTTAACTCATCGTTTCTCACTATAGTCGAAGATGAAGTTCTAAGCAATCCACTCCCCTTTGTGATCCTACTCAAAATGCCATAGACAAGGTTGGATCTTCTAGATCAGAAAATGCTGCTTTTCTGACTCTAGCCTTAGCGCCACAGAGACCTCAGCAACCCACGACCAACGAGATTTCATCTCACATATCCAAAGTCAGCCCAGGTGCTCTCTTGGAATCCGCGATGTATTCTCTAGCTGTAGCTCAATGCTATCCGGATCAGGACTCGTACGAAACCCATGTAGAACAGGGATGAATGTCACGTTTCACCTCTGATTCATAAGATTGAAGAACGAGAATGCATCAAAGAATAGAATCAGACATGTATTGAAATAGAGACAATAATATTATTAATCCATGAGAATCAGCAGAGCTTCTAACCTTAACTTAGGAAGTTTAGTTGTTCATACTGTACAGAAAGTAGTGTATTCAAAAATAGAGGTGGAAAAAGGTTTTAAATATCGGTGATCTTCTCCTATATATAATAACCTAATAACTAAGAAGTACAAAAATATGATAGACTAGACTAGAGGTGCAAAAATCCACTCTTGGGCCTACTTTGGTTGAGTGCTTTGACTGAGCTTGGCGTCCAACTTGAGGAATGGGCATTGAACACCCATTAGAGGGGGTTTTCCATGGTGCCTTGTACTCCTTGGGTGGCGTTGAATGTCAGAAAGGGGGTGAATTGGGCGTTCAATGCTGGTTTGAGTCCCCTTGGGGCGTTGAACGCCAGAAAGAGGGTGTTTTGGGCGTTCAACGCCCAATATGGGCAGTCTCTTTCGAAGAAAAGTGTAGACTATTATATATTACTGGATAGCTCTAGAAGTTATCTTTCCAGTGCCATTGAGAATGTGTCATTTGGATTTCTTTAGCTCTAGAAATGCTCATTTGAGTGTATGGAGGTCAGAATCTGACAGCATCTGCTACATTTTCCTTGCCTCTGACTCGGACTTTGCCAAGACTCCTCGATTTCAGCCAGAAATTTTCTGAAATCATAAGAAAACACAACAACTCAAAGTAAAATCCAAAAATATGAATTTTGCACTAAAACCTACTAAAACATATTAAAACTCAACAAAACATAACTAAAACTCTATGAAAGTAATGCCAAAAAGCGTATAAAATATCCGCTTAGGTACCTTCTTCTTGATGTCTGCCTTCTCAGTGCTTGATGAAGCTTGCCCAACACCAAACTTAGAGTTGGTGTCTAGGGGCTCTGTATAGCTCTGTACATAAATAAGGTTCAAACACTATATGCTGCGCAGTGGTACCTCTTGTGTCAGATGGGGAGTTAGGTTTGGACATCTTGAACAAGATACAGTCCCCATACAACTACAGGACTAACTCTCCCTTTTTCACATCAATCATGGCTTTGGCAGTGGCTAGGAATGACCTTCCAAGGATGATAGACTCGTCCTTGCCCTCTCTAGTCTCTAGGATTATAAATTTTGCAGGAATGTAAAGATTTTCAACCTTCACTAGGACATCCTCTACCATGTCATATGCCCTTTTTAGGGTCCTATCTGCAATTTCTAAGGAAATGTTGGCACCTTGCACCTCTAGAATTCCCAGCCTTCTCATTACAGAGAGAGACATGAGGTTGATGCTTGACCTAAGATCACACAAATCCTTCTCAAAGGTTATTATCCCTATGGTACAGGGAATTAGGAAACTCCCGAGGTCTAGCATCTTCTGAGGTAGCTTCTTCTAAATCAGGACACTGCACTCTTTGGTAAGTACTAGAAGTTCCTCCTCCAATGCCTCTGTTCCATAGAATTTGGCATGTAGCTTCATGAGGATTCCCAAGTACCGAGCAAATTTTTCTTCCCTAGTTTCCTCTTCCTCATCAGAGGAGGAGTATTCTTTAGACTCCATAATCTATAACAGGGCATTCAAAGGGAACTCTATGGTCTCCTTATGAGCTCTAATTTCCTTTAGTTTTTCAATAGGAGGGTCCTTAGTAGGCTTTGAATGCCCATCCTCTCCTATTTTGGCATTCAACGCCAATGATTGCTCCCTAAGGGGCGTTTAACACTCAGCTACTCCCTTGTTGGCGTTCAACGCTAGAAGCTCCTCTTCTGTTTCGGCCTCAGCTCCTATATTGAGGGCCTTGCACTCTTTTCTTGGGTTCACTTCAATATTACTTGGAAGAGTGTTAGAAGGGATCTCAGGGATCCTCTTACTCAGCTGACCAATCTGTACCTCTAGATTCCCGATGGAGGACCTAGTTTCTGTCATAAAATTGTGAATGGTCTTAGAGAGATTGGAGACTATGGTGGCTAAGTCAGGGAGGCTTTGCTTAGAAGTCTCCATCTGTTGTTGAGAAGGTGAGAATTGATGACAAGTCATCTTAGCCTAGTTTCACTAGTCTTTTTCTTTGTTTTCATTTGGTTTTATGCACTTTCATGCATTCTAAGTAAGTAATTTGGAATGGAAATGCATAGTTTCTTTGAATCAAACAACCACCATTTAATCGATACTAAAGCATGAGGATTGAGCCAAATTTAATTGATTTTTATTGATTTATAAACCTTGTGAATTTGGTGATACTTTGATTGGTTGTTTTGATTTCTTATAGGTGAAGAAAAGAAGAAAATAAGAAAGCGTGGCTTAAGAAGTGTGGCCCAAGGAAGAAAATAATGTGGCAAAGGGAATTGAGAAGTGTGGCACATGAAAGGAGGGAAGCCACAAAGCTCTCCCCAAGAGCCCAGTGCTCTCCAAGGGAGCGCAACAATGAACCAAGGAGGCAAGCTTCAATGCTCTGCTCCCCTTGAGAGCTGAACACAATTTGAAGCCAAGAAACAAGGAAAGGAAAAACAATGCTCAGCTCTCCTTGGGAGCATTATCGGGCTTCCACTAAAAATAAATCAAAGGAAATAAGTTGCCAATGCTTGCTCCAAGGTTTGAACCCATGACCCAAGGGAAGAAGGGGAGCGCTACTCACAACGAAAACAAGCCAAAAATTGGCCAAAAGCATCCCCCAAGTTTCGAACACAGCACCATGAGGAAGCAAGGAGAAAAGGCAATACAAGAAACCAAGGAAATGGCACCAGCGCATGCTTCCCTCAAGTTTCGAACCAAGGACCTCCCCTTGGAAGCACCAATGCTCAGCTCACAAGGAGAGCAGAGCGCTGAAGCTTGGCACACACAAGCATGCTTGACACGGTCCAGGGAAGCAAGGCGTGCAACATTTGACACGGCCAGGGAGTTGGGTGCGCACAAGACATGCACACAAGGCCCCAATGCTCCGCTCCCCACATGAGCGGAGCGTTCCCCTGATGCTTCTCCCAGCCTTGGACGCAAAAGGATCCCCACACAAGGCTCCAATGCTCTGCTCCTCACATGAGCAGAGCATCCTCCTGGGAGCAACTTTCACATGGGCTGAAATTCAATAAAAAATCCAACTTAATTCAATTCTTCACTAAATTAAAAAGCCCATCCAAATTCTAAAATCCAAGAATAGAAAGTGTATAAATAGGAGCTAGTTTGATTTAATTAGGACCGCTAGACTTTACTTTAATTTTTCTTTGAACTTTCATTTTTCATTTTGAGCTTTTACTTTTGAATTTAGATCTTAGAGAATTAGGAAGGGGAATTGATCTCTCTTCTTCCTTGTTCTTGCTTGAGCACTCTTTTATTTTCTTGCTTTGGATCTTGGGTGGAGAATTGAAGAACTTCTGTTTTAATCTCACCTTGAGATCTCTTGTTTATTTTTCTGCAAATTCGATTTCCATTTCTGTTTACTGCATCTTCTTCTACACTTTCTGCAATTTACTTTTCTTTACTTCTTTTGTAATTGCTCTTGTTGGATCAAGGAAGGATTTGAGATCTATACTTGTTTTCTAGTCTCTTCCACTCCTGAGATCTTTAACCCTTTTTTAAATTGCTGCAATTAAGCATCTGTCACTTTCTATTTTAATTTCTCAAGCATTTCTACTTTTCTGTTTAGATCTACTTTACTTCAATTCACCTTCTACTCTTCTGTTTAATTGCAATTCACTTGTTCTCGTTTAAATTCTGCAATCCCAATTCCCAATTCCTTTTATAATTCAAGCAATTTACATTTCTTGCACTTTAAGATTCAGCCATTTACATTTCTTGTAATTTAAGTTTCTGCAATTTACATTACTTGTTCTTTAAGATTCAGCACTTTTATTTTCTGTTCTCTTTAATTTACTACAATTCTTCTCTCTCCCTTTACATTTCAAGCAATTTAGCTTCTGTCAATTATAAACCACTCAACCAATACTTATTCGCTTGACTAAATCAACCACTAAACTAAAATTGCTCAATCCTTCAATCCCTGTGGGATCGACCTCACTCATGTGAGTTATTATTACTTGATGCGACCAGGTACACTTGCCGATGAGTTTTGTGTTGGATTGTTTTCCACACATCAGGAATGGTTTGTTATTGAACCTATTCCAGTTTCTTCCACCTTGATTGTTGTTAAAGCCTTGCTGATGCTTCTGTTGATCCCTCCATGAAAAGTTGGGGTGATTCTTCCATGATGAGTTGTAGGTATTTTCATAAGGCTCATTGTTGGGATTCCCTGAGAAATTTCCCATATAGTTAAGCTCCTCCATCATGGGTTGATCTAGATCATAGACACCTCCTTCATAGGAGGTTTCTTGAGTGATGCCAGTTGCAGCTTGCATTCCAGTCAAATGCTGAGAAATCATGTTGACCTGTTGGATTAGAATCTTATTATAAGCTAATATGGCATTCAGAGTGACTACCTCCATGACTCCTCTCTTCTCAGTAGCCCCACTATTCACATGGTTTCTCTCAGAAGTGTACATATATTGGTTGTTTGCAACCATGTCAATGAGTTCCTTTGCCTCTTTAGGCGTTTTCTTCAAGTGGAGTGATCCACCTGCAGAGTGGTCTAATGACATCTTGGACAATTTAGAAAGGCCACCATAGAAAATATCTAGCATGGTCCAATCTGAGATCATATTAGGAGGGCACATTCTGATCAGTTGCTTGTACCTCTCCCAGGCTTCATAGAGGGATTCACCCTCTTTCTGTCTAAAGGTTTGAACTTCCACCCTAAGCTTGCTCAGTTTCTGAGGTGGAAAGAACTTGGTCAAAAATGCATTGACCACCTTCTCCCAAGAGTTCAGGCTTTCCTTAGGCTGAGAATCCAGCCAGAGCCTAGCTCTGTCCCTTACAGCAAAGGGAAAAAGTATAAGCTTGTAAACCTCAGGATCCACTCCATTGGTCTTGACAGTATCACAGATCTACAAGAAATGAGAGATGAATTTGTTGGGATCTTCCTGTGGAAGTCCATGAAAGTGGTAGTTCTGTTGAACTAGCGTGACCAGTTGAGGTTTTAGCTCAAAGTTATTTGCACCAATGGCATGTATGGAGATGCTGCGCCCATAGAAGTCAGAAGTGGGGACAGTAAAGTCACCAAGGACCTTCCTTGCGTCTCCTTCATCATTAGGATGGGCTGCCATGTCTGTATTTTCAACTTCTTGTTCGAAAAGCTCTGTGAGGTCTCCTCCAGAGTGTTGTGCTCTAGCTTGTTGTAAACGCTTTCTTAGAGTCCTCTTAGGTTTAGGATCAAAGAGAGGTTCTGTACCTCGGTTCCTGCTCATAAACAAGAAAAGAGAACCAAGAAAGAGAAAGAATGGGAGTTTCTATGTCAGAGTATAGAGAACTCACAGTGAGATAAGAAGAAAAAGAAAATAAAGGTGTATTTTACTTAAAAGAATAATCGAAAATAGAGAGGGTATGAGAGATGAAATTTTCGACAATAAAGAAAGAAAGAAGAAGAGGAATTTCGAAAATAATGAGAGAGAAAGAAGTAGGAAGTTTTCGAAAATAGAAGAGAGAGAAACAGAATTACATAGATACTAAACTTTTAAAATTAAAATAAGATAGAACAAGTAACTAACTAAAAGGAATTGGAAAGAAAAATATTTTATTTGAAAATTTTGAAAGAGGAAATCAAGAAAAAATTTTGAAATTAAAATTTTTTTTAAAGAATAAGTCAAATAAGATAAGATGAGATTTGAAAAGATTTTTTAAAGATTTGAAATTCAAAATTGAAATTTTGAAAACAAGATAGCTAAAATAAGATTTGATAATCAAAAGATAAGAAAGATAAAGATCAAGAATCTAGAAAGATAAGATATGATTTTGAAATTTGAATTTAAAATAAGATAAGATATCAAAATTTAAAATTCAAAGAAAAGGAAAGATAAGATTTTAAAATTTCAAAATTTAAACTTTACCAACAAGAAAACACCAAATTTAAAATTTTTAAACCAAGACAAGAAAAGATAGCGAAGATTTTGAAAATTTGAATAAAGATAAAATAAATATTTTTGTATATATATATATATATTTTCGAATTATTAAGGAAAAAGAAAAACAACTAAGAGACACCAAACTTAAAAATTTTAAGATCAAAGACACTAGTGTTTTTCAAAATTTAAAAGAAAAACACCAATAGATACCAACTTTAAAAATTTTGAAATCAAACTAGAAGAATTACCAAGAAAGTTTCGAACATCATGAAAGAAAACAAGAACAATTTCGAAAATTCAAAGAAAAAGATAAAAATGAAAAGGGACACCAAACTTAAAATCTGACACAAGACTCAAACAAAAGATAAAGATTACTAAAGAAAAGAAAATGTTTTGAAAAATTTTTGGAAAAGAAAACAAGAAACACTAGTAAAAGAGCAAATAAACTGTAAAAAGTACTTAATCTAAGCAACAAGATAGTCTGGTAGTTTGTCAATCTCGAACAATCCCTGGCAACGGCGCCAAAAACTTGGTGCGCGAAATTTAACTCTGCACAACTGAACCAGCAAGTGCACCGGGTCGTCCAAGTAATACCTCAGGTGAGTGAGGGTTGAATCCTACGAGGATTGTCGGATTGAGCAAGCAACGGCTACCTTGTAAATCTTAGTCAGGCGATTAGAAAAGATGGTTGTTTGTTGAAAGCAAAAACAAATAGTAAAAGGAAGAAATACCAGATTGATGTAAAAATAGTGATAAGGAATTAGTTAAGGCTTCGGAGATGCTTATTCTTTCCGGATTAACATTTCTTACTGTCTACTTCAATAATGAATGACTCATTCAATAGCAGCCGTAAGTGATTAACTCATGTCCTCTCATCAAGTTAACTCATCATTTCTCAGTACGGCCGAAGATGAAGCTCTAAGCAATCCACTCCCCTTTGTGATCCTACTCAAAATGCCACAGACAAGGTCGGATCTTCTAGATCAGAGAATGCTGCTTTTCTGACTCTAGCCTTAGCGCCACAGAGACCTCAGCAACCCACGACCAACGAGATTTCATGTCACATATCCAAAGTCAGCCCAGGTGCTCTCTTGGAATCCGTGATGTATTCTCTAGCTGCAGCTCAATGCTATCTGGGTCAGGACTCGCACGGAACCCATGTAGAATAGGAATGAATGTCACGTTTCACCCCCAATTAATAAGATTAAAGAACGAGAATGTGTCAAAGAATAGAATCAGATATGTATTGAAATAGAGACAGTAATATTATTAATCCATGAGAATCAGCAGAGCTTCTAACCCTAACTTAGAAAGTTTAGTTGCTCATACTGTACAGAAATTAGTGTATTCAAAAATAGAGGTGGAAGAAGATCCTAAACATCGATGATCTTCTCCTATATATAATAACCTAATAACTAAGAAGTACAAAAATATGATAGACTAGACTAGAGGTGCAAAAATCCACTCTTGGGCCTACTTTGGTTGAGTGCTTGGGCTGAGCTTGGCGTCCAACTTGAGGAATGGGCATTGAACGCCCATTAGGGGGGTTGTCTATGCTGCCTTGTACTCCTTGGGTGGCGTCGAATGCTAGAAAAGGGGTGAATTGGGCGTTCAACGCTAGCTTGAGTTTCCTTGGGGCATTGAACGCCAGAAAGGGGGTGTTTTGGGCGTTCAACGCCCGATATGGGCAGTCTCTTTCGAAGAAAAGTATAAAACATTATATATTGCTGGATAGCTCGGGAAGTTATCTTTCCAGCGCCATTGACAACGCATCATTTGGACCCATGTAACTCTAGAAATGCTCGTTTGAGTACATGGAGGTCAAAATCTAACAGCATCTGCTACATTTTCCTTGCCTCTGACTCGGACTTTGCCAAGACTCCTCGATTTCAGCCAGAAAATTTCTAAAATCATAAGAAAACACAACAACTCAAAGTAGAATTCAAAAATGTGAATTTTTTACTAAAACCTACTAAAACATATTAAAACTCAACAAAACATAACTAAAACTCTATGAAAGTAATGCCAAAAAGCGTATAAAATATCTGCTCATCAGCGTACACGTGGGCCACGCGTACGCGTGGGTGAGTTTTTCCCTGCTCGCGAACGCAAGCACCTTGCTCGCATACGCGAGATGCCCAACCCGAAAAGGTTGGTCGCGTCGCGTGCAGGTGGTCGCGTACGCAACCCCTCAAAAAACCACTGCTCGCGTACGTAAGCACCCTGCTCGCATATGCAAGATGCCAATCCCGAAAAGGTTGGTCGCGTTGCGTGCAGTGGTCGCATACGCAAGATCTACAGATTGGCAAAAATGTTGAATGCTGCAGAATTTTCAATTTTTTACTCCAAACTTCCGATGCGCATAACTTTTTCGTTTTAAAATATTTTTTATCCGTTCTTCGAACGGTGTAAACTTCAAAAACCCAATTTTCAAATGAAATAAATTTGTAAAAGATTTGAGGTCTGGAAACCGAGTTATGGCTTGCCGATGTTCGGCCAAAATTCAATTTTTTATCAAAAACATCAACCTCTATTTTTACCAAGTTTTCCAACTCAAAACCAACATTCCAAGTTTTTAATCAACCCAAAACAAGCTAAATTCAATCTTAACCCTTCTCATACATTTCACAACCCACCAATATAACTCATCAACTTCAACCCCAAGAACTCATAATCAAACATAATTCCATACTCAAACATTAAAATAACATTATTATTCATTCAATAGATCATCTCATCAACCTTCCACCACACTCATACCATTAGCCAACACAACATAACTCATAATTAATCTTATAATGAATCCTCAACATTCACATTCTCAATCCCGACAATCCAAAATCACACAATACATTTTAATTCACTCGTCAATCATCTTTCATAACTCTTCAATATTCACATACATATATCAATTCTCAAATTCATTGCACACATATACATATTAGTTCCCTAATCACCTCAACAACAAAACATTCAATCCAAACTTATCCTATGGTCATTTAGCCTAAATTTTCACAACACATTACATATTATATACGAGAAACCAAAATTATACCGTGGCCAATTCTTTGTTAATCTCGAAACATCATAATTGACCATCGTTCCATAAAATCCAAGGCTTCGAACCTCTCTAAATAGAAAATTTAGCTACCAAGTCCAAAGCTCAAGCTTCCAACTCCATAAATTTGCCATCAATACATATAATTCAATCCAATATCATATAAACACCACTAAATCAATATAGGATTTGCTATATACCCAATTTCATAAGAGTAAAAGATCCCTCACCTTACCAACAAGAAATTGGGACAAGGTCCAGTAATTCCGCACCACTTGAGCATACCTAACATCATTAAATCACAAAATTCCAAAGCCCAAGAACCTAATATTTTCGAATTTAAGGAGAGAGAGATTGGAAGAGAAATAGCTGATTCCTTACCAAATTGTTAGGTGCATTTTGTGGAGGATTTCAAGACGAACGCGTAGCCGTAAACAGTGCGGCGATCGGAGCTCCGGATCAAAAGTTATTGAGAATTGAAATTAGGCAAGGGTTTTTGGTATCTCCTTCCTCCCCCTTTCCTCTTGTGCAGCATGTTTTCCTCAGGGTTTGAGGATGGAAGATCTAAGCTCTTCATTAATAAAGGTTTGAGTTGGGCCTTGGGCCTATTATGGGCCCAGTTCGCTCGGTTCGGCCTGTTCGGCCCAATCTTGGGCCAAATTCTTTAAAATTTGTGTCAAAATTCTTATTTTAATTAGCTATATCATATTAAACTATAAAATTTTGTTTCCTAATTTATTTGATTAATAATTTATTTATTATCTAATTATTCACTAATTTCGTGGATTTTACAATATGTTTTTTTAATGTTTCAGTGGAAAAATATCTTTACAAGTATTTCATCAATCCAATTTGCTAACTCATTGGAGAATATCTTGGGGTGCCTCTCACATATACTAGAATCATTAAGCAGATTTTAATAATGTGACGGAAAAGATTTGGAATAGACTTGCTTCTTGGAAAGGGAGATTCCTCAATAGAGCTGGTAAGGTTTTCCTAGCCAAACTTGTTTTATCTTTTATTTTTATCTATAGAATGCAAGTTAGTCTTTCCTGAGCTCTATGTGTTTGAATATTGATGCGGCTATTAAAATTTCATCTGGAATGGTAGTGCTACTAGTCGGGGTTACATTTAGTTTCTTGGAGAACCTTAACTACTCCTAAAAATATGGAGGTCTTGTAATTAGGAACTCTTGCTTGGCGATCTACTTGTTATTGAAAAATTAGTTTGGCAATTAACAAATAACTATGATAAATTGTGGGTCTAGCTCATGCTTAACAAATACCTTAAAAATAGAAATATTTTTAAGGTTACTGCCAATAGTTCTTTGTCTAATATTTAGAAGGCAACTTCTCATGCTGCAGCTATTTTTAGTGAAAAATTTTGTATAAAAATTTGACTCATTTAATAAATCTTTCTAATTTGATAATTGGATGTAATCAGGTCCGGTGGATGCTAAAGTGAAATTTTAAAAAATTGTTGAATTAGACATGAGAATCAAGGATATATATATATATATATAAAAGAATGATTCTTGGTATTTGAAAAGAATTTATTCTTTTATTACTGATAAAATAAAGGATGATATTGTGAGTTATTCTCCTATTTGTGCTACGAATGGTAGTTCGGATTGGATGTGGACAAACTCTACTTCTAAGTTATATTTAGTTAAATCTGGATATAAGTGGCTGCCTAAAAAGAAAGTTAATTGGGTTGAAGATATTAATTGGCCCTGGCTTTAGAAAATTCACATACTAGAAAAAGTGAAATTTTGGTGTAGCTTTGTCTCTACTCTTTTCTACCAACTCAGTAGCTCCGTTTTAACGAAATCTCTTTGTTTCTAATATTTGTACTAGATGTATCCATCTTCTAAATACAATTATGCATTTTCTTCGAGACTGTGATACGATGAAGCTGGTTTTGGGTTATACGGGATTCTCGAATGTCAATTTTTTTCATCTGGATCTTTTCGATTGGTTCAAGCAAGGTTTCAAAAATGGCAACTGTAAGAACCGGATTTTTCACGAATAAAATAATTTTTACATGCCCAAATTAAGTTCCGAAAAGTTAGAATGAGAATTTTGGGATTTAAATATAATTTTTGGACTCAATAGGTCTTTCCGAGTCAGAAAATGTGTTTTTTGCGAAAAACCGTAAAAAGCTACGAATCGACAGTTGAACCGGTCAAACCGATTTAAGTCTGCCCAGTTCTGTGAGAGAAAAAGTGAAAACAGTCGAAAATCCTAGAAACATATTAGGAATGGAAAACCGGGCGTTAGTGTTAAAGGTTTGGCCCAAAGTTAGGCCAAACGGGCTAAAAACGCTAACGGGTTGGACCGGGCCCAAGTTGGGCCCAAGTCCAACATATATAAGGGTTCATTAATGAACCCTCATCTCATAAACACACACACACATCAGATTGAGAGGGGAGAAGAGGAAGAAGAAAATACTATTTACTCCTCACTTCAACTCGCGATAACTTGAGCTACGGACCTCCGATTGACAAGCCGTTTGTGGCCACGCAAAGCTCTCGACGAGCTCTTCCTTTCTGTCTAAAGAAATCTGGTAAGAGAATGCATCTCACTCCCCATTTTCGTGCCCCAAGTTTCTGCACGTTTTAGGTTTAGTTTTTGAGCAAGTTTTGTGGTTTTGCTTGTTTAGGTGATCTCTAGTAGCGGGTAATTATTGGATTTTACCTCTAATCTCATTGGGTAAGGTAAGGTTTCACCTAAACTATTGTGTTTAGTTATTTTATGTATCTTAGGTTTTGATTTTGGTGATATATGTGTTGTTAGTTTGAGCTTTGGTGTTTGTTGGAGTTGGTTGAGGCTTTGGATCAAGTTTGACGGTTTCATTTTGGTGTTTAGAGTGTTTGGAAATCGGCCAAGGTATGGTTTCGGTTTCCTTTATGTAATATGTAATGTTTCTGGACACTTAGGTTAGTTGACCCTAAGATAGGATTGAATGATATTGGTACATAAATAATTATGTGTGAATTGATGTAATTGATGAGTATTTATGGTGATTAGTTATATTGGTGGATAATGAAGATTATGGAAAATTAAGGTAATAAGTTAATGTAAAATGTTGTCGTGGTTTGGAATAAAGGATGTTAATGATTATATGATTTGATGATGATTATTGGTATTTTAATTATTATAAAGGTTGATGAGAAGTGTGAGACTTATTGTTGTTGATGGAGGCTTGTGATATGGTTGATGAGTATTGAATGTTGTTATATGTTGATTTATGATGAGTTGATGGTTGTTGAGTTTGATTATGATGATTAATAATGATATGATAAGGATGAATGAATTGTGAAGTTGAGAAGTGGATTGTGTTAGTATATATGATGATAATGTTGATGATTTGGTAAGGTAGTTGGAAAAGTATTAATGAGGATTGATTATAATGTGATTTATTGATGTGGAAGTTGAGGATGATGAATGGTAAAGGAAATTGTGGTGTGCTTGGTATTATATGACATAAAGAGTTAATATTGATGAGAAATGAAGTTTGGAATGGTTTGGTTTGGTCTTGGTTGTGTTTTATAAAGGAATTGTGGAAATTGTGATTTTGGGTAAAAGTTAGTTTTTGGTGAACTTTGTCTGATCATAACTTTTGCCTCGATTTTTGAAATTGATTGAAATTTAGTTAGAATTAAAGATCTTTGAAAACCCTTTAAATCGATATAAAGTTTATGAAAATTAGAATTTTGTAAGAAAGTTATAATCATTCAAAGTTGGTGTTAAAAATCTGAAATTCTGTAAGGTTGCAGAATTTCATGATTTCTGATATGTGCGAGCGCACACCCTTGTGCGGACGCACACCCTGCGAAAATTTTAACCTTTGCAAATGCACATACCTGTGCGCACGCACAGGCAGGAAAATGCGTTCTGTTTGCAGCGCTAGCATAGCTTGTACGCGCACATATCTAAGGAAGAATTTCAACCTGTGCGGATGCACAGGCCTGTGCGGATGCACACGTCGGGAAGGCCAGTCTGTTAGGGGCGCTGGCACAGGTTGTGCAAGTGAATAGATTTTGTAAGTTTTGCCACCTGTGCATACGCACACCCCTGTGCGTACGCACACATTTTAAAATCTCCTGGGCATGCGCACGCACACACCCCTGTGCGACCACACACGCCATGTTTCTCAAATTTTGCTTGTTTTTCAACTATTCTACCTTCCCAACAAGGTTGTAAGCTTCTATAACACCATTTTAAGACTCTTGGGCTCAATTTTTGGATGTTGAAATATGGGAAAGGTCTTAGGAGGTTTAATTTGGGTTTTACTATGAAAAGTTAGTAAACGGAGGTTTAGGTCTCTGGTGTAGTGAGGATGAGTTAGTTGAGCGAGAAGAAAGAGTGGTAAGTATGATGATTGCTGATAGAAAATTTGAGAAAACTGATGAACTAAGGAGTTCGGAATGGAACCTGGGAATTTATGATGGTTGTGAAGAGTATGAGTGGAGGTGTGTTTAGAGGAGTGGCCTCTAAGACTGAATATGTGATTACGGTATGCATTGTTCTCCGTCGTCGGGGCTGTGGCAATCTCCCGCCTATGTTCAGATGTGAGAGTTGAAGCTGGGCTTCTCATTCACTCATATTTCTCGCAACCAGAGGAAGGTGGTAGGGCACGCTCCCTTGGAATATTTCCCTCTGAAAGGAGAAGGTGGTAGAGCACTTATCCCTCGAAACTATTCCTCCTAAAAATGTGATTTCTCTCTGATTGCAAGGTGGTAGGGCACTAACCCACGGAATCATACGGCAACCAGAGGAAGGTGGTAGGGCACGCTCCCTCGGAATATTTCTCTCTAAAAGGAGAAGGTGGTAGGGCACTCATCCCTCGGAATTTTCCTCCTTATGCGCAATAGAGAGACTAATCCGGGAGTTGTCGACCGGATTTTCTGTCGGGTTTGGCAATAACCGACATGTGATATCACAGCCAATAGGGCAGACATTCATCATATGCATCTTCTATATGCTTGCTTGCTTTGTTTACTTGAGTTTGCTTAATTGTATAGCATGCCTACTTGCTTCTTGAATTACTTGTATATATATATATATGAATACTACCTGTGGTTTCCTTGTCTGCGTTATCTGTGTTTGTTTGGTGTTGAGGAGGTTAGATAGGCGGTGGCGATAGGATCCACGGAGGTTAGGTTGGCGATGACTTTGGGATACAGCGGTGTGATTAGTATTAGTTAGAATTTTTCCTAAGTTTAGATAACTCGGTTTATGGTTTAAGTTCCTAATTTATTTATGTTATTCTAAGCTTGAATATCCGTATGTGATGTGAAGTTCTAGGATTGCCTTCGGCGTCCCGGAGCCTTACATCTTACATCATTGGGCACTGTTACCATACTGAGAACCTCCGATTCTCATTCCATACGTTGTTGTTGTTTTTCAGATACAGGTCGCAACCCACCTCAGTGAGTTGCTTGGATAGTAACAGAAGCGGAGGATCCAGATACCTTTTGAGTCCCTTGATTTATTTTGCTATACATCTCTCACTTTTGTATTTTGTTTAGCCTAGAGGCATGTATTGAGAGAACAAAATTTGTATAAGCTGTTTTTACTGTCTGATTTCATGTATGGTCTGTATATGGCTAGCCGGCTTAAACTCCGCGAGTCGTGGCTAGATCCTTCTAATATTATACTATGATATTTTGATATAAATTGTATATATTTCTTGTGCTTTAAGTTAGTTGCTCCGTTTATGCGTTTTGCGCTTTTCATACTCTAACTTTAAGTTTTATTCCTTCATCGGGCTTCTAGATTATATTATTCTTTCTATATAAATATGTATAAGCCTTAGAATTGTCGTAACCTTTGGTTAACCCTTGCTTTACGGCTAGAGGCAAGGCTTGGGTTAATTGGGGTGTTACAACAACTATATCTTTGTAGCAACGGTGTGGGCTATTTGGCAAGACAGAAATGGTGGTATCTTTTATGGTTCCTTCATTTTTTAAATTAGTTCTCAAATGATTATTTTAGTCATATTAGTTTTTAAAAGATAAAACGTAAGTCAAATTGGTCCTTCCGTTAGTTAAATGATGACGTATCACGTTAAGTGCCACATGGCATGATGATGTGATAGATTAATGCCACGTGTCACAAGATGATTGGTTGACGTGTCACTTGACATGTGAAAAAGTTATTTACAATCAAAATAGTTTCTGAAAGTCTAGACATAAGTCATTTTCATCCCTAAAATTTTAAAAATTAATCAAATTAGTCCTTATATAAATTTCTTTTATTTTTCTTCATAATATTAAATTTAAAATATTTTTTATGGTACTAATTTAATATTATTTTTTAGACCTTAATAAACAAAATTCTCTTTACATAAAATAATAAAAATAATTAACTTATTATAAAATTATTTTGTCATTTGTATTTTAAAATTTTGTATTTTCAAATTATAATTTTTTTATAGTAAAATTTTTTTATTTAAAAGAGTTTATCAAATTATTGTTGATTACATATTTAAAAGTTTAATATTTTAAATCTCATTAAATAATATAATAGTTATTTTAAAGTTTAAATCTTTAAAATTTTTAAAATGATAATTTTATTAGTGTTTAATTTATATGGTAGAACTCAATAATTGAAATGTGGGATCACTTGTTGAAGAATCTTAATATTTTAATATAGTTTTTTTAAAATAACTACTATATTTATTTAGTGAAATCTAAAAGATTAAAACTAGTTATATACTAGTTACATACTAAAAGTTTTAATATTTGAATTTCACTAAATAAATATAGTAGTTATTTTAAAAAATTATATTAAAATATTAAGATTCAACAAGTGATCCTACAAATCGATTTTTCAATTATTGAGTACTACTATATAAATTAAACAATAATAAAAAATATAACTTTAAAAAATGTAAAAGATTTAAATTTTAAATAACTACTATATTATTTAGTGAGATTTAAAATGTTAAATTTTTAAATATATAATTAACAATAATTTAATAAACTCATTTAATAAAAACATTTCACTATAAAAAAAATTATAATTTGAAAATGTAAAATTTTAAAATACAAATAATAAAATAATTTTATAATAATTTAATTATTTTTATTATTTTATATAAAGAAAATTTTGTATATTAAAGTCTAAAAAATAATATTAAAATTAGAACTATAAAAAATATTTTAAATTTAATATTATGAACAAAAATAAAAGAAATTTATATAAGGACTAATTTGATTAATTTTTAAAATTTTAGAGAAGAAAATGATTTACGTCTAGACTTGCAGAGACTATTTTGATTGTAAATAACCTTTTTATATATCAAGTGACATGTGGTGTTTTAGGTGTCACTAACCTAACACGTCAACCAATCATCTTGCGACATGTGGCATTAACCTACCACATCATTATGCCATGTGACACTTAATGTGACACGTCATCATCTAACTAACGGAAGGACCAATTTGACTTATATTTTATCTTTCAAAAACTAATATAACTAAAAAAATTATTTGAGGTCTAATTTAAAGAATAAATAATCTTTTAGGGACGAATTTGACTATTAAATCATAATTTGAAATCACGTTTAATTTTGAGGGGTCAAAACCAACTATTCTATGATCTTATATTCCCATACTTCTAGCTATGATCTCATGTTTAATTATATATATGAAGTCAAATTTGCTATGATGATCATAATAATACTTCTACTTGGGGTGACATAACATGATGTCACTTTGATTCCCAGAAACATCGCCTGTCATTTATTACTCTAAATTTCTCATCAAGAGTTGGGGAAAAAGAAAAAAAGAGTTAGCAACACAGAAGAAGAAGAGAAAAAGAAGAAAAGAGTTAGCAACAGAAGAAGAATCAGTGTTTGAGACAATAATCAGTGAAGTTTGTGAAAGGTAGTCCACTAAGAAACATAACAATAATTCACTTTAATTTTAGGACATAATGTTTAGTGCTTTCTCTATATATGCATGCATGGATAAATTAAAGTCCTAGTTATAGTTAAGACATGTTTTACAAAACTTCTTGGACAAACTATCGGCTCTATCTAGCAAAATTTAGCTCATTGATGATGTGATTAATTAGTGTCTATTCCATGCTTTCTGTTATGTATATTGGTTTATTAGAATCTCTACTATCATCATTATCATATGAGAAAATTACACTCTTTTTCTTTTGAAAAATATTAAAATAATATTCTTCTTTCTTTTATTTATAAAATATACACTCCATTTTTTTATAACTTTTAAAAAATTTTATCTTTAATCTATTTTAAATTTTTTTTATGTTAACTAACATTAATTTTATCTATTTTTATAAAAATATCTTTTAGTAAATATTTTATTTTTTTGATTAAATTTTGTTTTTTAAAATACCTTTTAACAAATTATTTTTCTATTGATTAAACTATATTCATACTAAAATATTTTTTAGAAAATTTTAAAAAAATCTGAAAAGAAAGCCATCTAGAAAAAGAGAAATACGAATCCTCTAAAGACAACGTAACCTTTAAAAACAAGGGCGACTGTCATTTGTGTTTTTGAAAAAAATAATTTGTTATCTTATAATATAAATAATTTAATCTATAAAAAAATTTTAAAAAAAAATTTTAATAAAAATATAATTTAATCAATAAAAAATAATTAATTAAAAGGTATTTTGATAAATAAAATTTAATTACAAAAGAAAATAAAATTTTACTAAAAATATTTAAAAAAAAAGGTAAAGTTAATGTTTATCAATACAAAATAAATAAAATACATTAAAGAAAATTTTTTTTTAAAAATTATAAGAGAGTGGAGTATATATTTTATAAATAAAAAGAAGAGAATGTTATTTTAGTATCTCGCAAAAGAGAAAGAACGCAATTTTTCCTTATTATATATAGTTTGGTTGTTGAGTTATATATAATTGATTTTTTAATTAGTTTAATATATAAGTTTAATATATATGGTGAGCTAGATGATTTCATAAACCTTTTTCATGGTAAAAAATCTCGGATAATTAGCATTTCATGCAATAATTGGTTATAAGCCCCACATTCATTTGGTCAGAAAAGTATTATTATTATTATTATTATTATTATTATTATTATTATTATTATTATTATTATTATTTACACACACACTAACAAGCTAATTGTACCACCTGAGATAGATGCCCTGATTATTATTATATAGATTAATTTATCATATTAATTTTGTGATGAACCAGGCAGGTGATAACATGAAATAATATAAGACGATCGAAACCACATACTAAAAGCTGGCGTATATTTGTATATATACATAATGTTAATTTGTGATCACTGGATTGCTCAGCTGTTACATGTTACACATCACATGTCCATATAACTAGTTTTTATTTACGAAAATATTATTCTTGATCAAAAGAAAAAGTTTGATAGAAGTTGACCTAGAAATGTTTTTTTTTATTGATCCATTCTACTTTAATTTAACCCTATTTAAAGTCCTTGTTAAGTAGTTAAAGACTTCTTAATTATTCAATCTACAAGGATTTAATGATTTAGTATTAATTATTTGGCCATTTCTGCGTTTATTATTTATAAGAAATAATATACAGGTTAAAAAGAAACTATATGTAATACGTCACTCATGCTTTTTCCGCGAAATCAATTTAAAAAAATATCCCAATAATGATACTTCGATTATTCTTTATTTTTATGATTGCAATCAAAAAGGAAATAATAGAGCTCAAAGCTTTGGTGAACACAAATAAATTAAAGAAAACCTTTATTAGCTTTGATTTATTGGCGAATGCATAAACCTATAAATGTATTGAAATTAAACTATTAAAGTGAAAGTGGAATGACGATTGTTCTGGACTATATTTGGACCCATCACCAATATGAAAAGCAATTTTCAAAGTCATTTTTTTTATGAAACGAAAGTCTCCTTTTTTTTTTTTTTCTCATATCAAACAAAACACTCAATTATTTTGCGCTTTTTTTCATTTTTCCAAATTAAACCTCTATTTGATGGACACCTAACACCTAAGTGTGGCTTACCAAGATCCCACTACAATCATGCTTTTGGAAATTAAGGTTCAAAATGGCCAAATCAAGAGTATATATGAATGTTACGTTATGTCAATTGATAACTCTATGCATGTGTATATATATTAATTAAACAAAAGAAAAAATTGACTTTACTTTTGCTAATTTAATTATTATGGTTTATATATATTGGGGTACTAATGGTGATGGAGTATGCATTGGCCATGTTGAGAAACCATGGTTGTGAATGAATTAATGAAAGCCTCACATTCATCAGAATTCAAGGAGTTGTGTTCCACTTTGAGTAGACATTTCTTTAAGAAAATGGTCCCCAAAATGGAAAAGAAGAACAAAGAAACATGGCAAATGAGATAGATGATTATCCATCTATCTATTTATCTATGTATCTACCCATTTTCTTTGTGTTTCTTGCTTTTGTATGTTTTTCCTCTTTTGCCCCCCATTCATGAACCAATATATGCACGTGTATCATCATCATTTAACCTAGGTGGTAGACCAAATTATTCAATCTCACATCCACGTGCATGAACCGCAGCACACGCGGTATAAAATTACCAAATTGGGCTTTGCTAACTCTATATACACTTCTTGTCCTTGACCCGGTTTGTTTTGCTTTATCTAGCTAGGGTTATTCAAACTTGGTAATTTAACTTATTTGGTTTGAAAATTTTGGATTATTTTTTCTTTCTAATTATAAATTTAAATTCAAAATGTTTAAAAGATAATAAATGTAACTAACAACAAGTATATCAAATGATTTTGGATTGACATGAAATTTATAGATATGATCTAAAATATATGTGTTTTAAAATTTTATATCATCATCAATTTTAATCTATAAAAAAAAATATCAAACGATTTTGAATTGATATACAATTTATATAAATTTTAATCCAACGGTAGATTTTATAGACAACTATTTTGATAAAAACAAATATTCATCAATAGTGTTTAGTGTAGTATTAAGTTAACTAACATCTATGTCTTAATTATGTATTTGTGTGTGTTTGTGGTGGGTATGTAAAATGCGGTTTTCTGAAACAATGGAAGAAAGAAAAAGCCCATGGTCAATGCTTAACTAGTGTAACTAGTTTGGCAAACTTAGTTTACCCTTTTAATCTTTTTCACGTACTGGTTTGCGCCAAATCATTTTCTTTTTGGTCTGAAGTTTCTTAGTTTCATTGGGCCACAGGTACGTTAGTGGTAACCAAGAAATTTCACACCCATTGACTAAAAAACCCAGGCCCAACCAAATTACCCACCCATATCCGTGTTGAGCTAGATCCCACTTTTTCTTTTCCCTTCAAATCACAGATATTTAACTTATAATAATAATAATAATAATAATAATAATAATAATAATAATAATAATAATAATAATAATAATAATAATAATAAAACCTAATTAATTTTTATAGGATAAACTATCAAAACTGTTTCTGATATTTTGAAAATACTAACAAAAATACCTTCTATTTTTATAACGATAAAAATATTCTCAAAATATTATAAAACATATTAAAAATAATCAAAATAAATATTATCTTTTTTAAGTTGTAAATGACTTTTTAGTTGACAATTATTTATGAATTTGATTTAAAATTCTTTAGAAATATTTAGGTAATCATTTAGAGAGTACATAAAAAAGTCAGATAAAAATTTTATCTTTATAATTTTTTTTTCATTTGTTTTGGCCATTAATAAACATAAATCGCAAAAAAAAACTACTTAACATAAAATTACCAAATTTTAGGGATAAAAATATTTTATTTTTCTAATCAAGCTTGCGAAAAACTGTATCAAAATTCATTCTCTAAAATTTTTTTTGAGAATATATATTTAACGTTGGATATTTTTATTGTTAACCAAAATGAGAGATATTTTTGTTAGCGTATTAAAAAATTAGAGAAAATTTTGATAGTTTACCCTTATATATATAATACACGGAATTATCATACATAATAATAGTGTAATTTGGCATTTTATGACGATTATGTGGTAGGGATGATAATTAGCCAAGGACAAATTGTTAGAGGACTAAATCCCCAAAATGGTCCCTCGGATTTGGCCCCTGCACCAATTTCACCCCTGAATTTTCAATTGCACCATTTTGGTCCTCGAGATTGAACTCAGGCTCCATAAAAGTCCCCAAGCTTATTTCTGGCCTGAGTCAGCAAATCGGAGTGCTGATCTGACAAGTGGCTACCATGGTGGATGTTCCATACAGTGTCGTTTAGGGTTTTGGTGCCTAAAGAGAGTAAAACATCACCATTCTACCTGAATGAAGAAAATAAAACGTTAGAGCCATATGGATTTTGATCACTCACAGTCTTCTCCTTCCTTTCTCCAACACCAAAATGCTTAAACTCCCTCTTCCTCTGACAATGGTGAAGGCTTAGTGTAGTTGTTTAGGGTTTGCGAGTTCGACAATTTTGCGGGACTACAAGTGTCATCGTGGAGTTCACAGTGCCGTTATTGAGGAAGCACTATTGTTGTTGTTATTGAGGTGAGTACACAGTGCCCTTATTTTTTTTTGACAATCATAGCTTGATTTTCAAGGGTTTAGTTGGCTTTCTGCTTGTTTGTGGTGGGGTGTTTTCATCATTGATAAAGTTTTAAGGTTTTATATATTGTTATGTTAGGTTATGGATTTTAAACATGCTCTATTTTTGCCTAATGAAACAGGGAAAAGTTTTTTTTTTTTTTACCATCCATGAAATGCAATCTGTTGATTTTTGGGTTGTGACCATGGTCATTGAGTTAATGTGTACAATTTTTATTTCTGATGCAGATGGAAAATCTAATTGACATTATGTTCCATCATGGGGGTAGCTTTGAAAAAAATGAAGAAGGAAGGATGGTTTATTCTCCTAATAAGAAAAGTTGTTTGGGTGATATTGATGAAGATACATTAGATGTTTTCTATATTAGGAATTACCATAAAGAGCTTGGGTATGACAAGATGAAGGAATGTTGGTGGCTTGTTCTAGGTAGGAGTCTAGAGGTTGGACTCAGGAGGTTAAACAATGATGGAGAGTTAAGGGAGATGTGTTTCTTTGCTAAGAAAAACAATTGTCTGGTTGATGTGTTCATTGAGCATGAAGTGTCAACACCTGAGATTCTGGAAGGAAAAGAGGTTATGGTATATGTTGATGATCAAGTAGGAGATGTTGGTAAGGAAGCCAGGGTCATTCCAAACACTTCTACCCATGCTTATCATAACGTGTCCCCTCCAGTTGTTGATCTTAAACCCTATGCTGATCAGAAACCAATTGTAGAGCCCAGCCTTAAGTCCAAGAGCATATATTCTATTCCTAAGAATCAAGAACCCACCAAAGCCAAACTTAAGCCTAAGCCTGAGACAATCCCAAAATTCACACATAAATCAACACAATCCAAAACCAATTTGTTCAGGAAGTATTGTCTGAGGTCTACAACCATGAGCATGAGACACTGTCGAAGATATGTTGCAAAAGATAAGTCAGTAAAGGTTCCTGAAATTGTTCTATCTTCTAATGAAGACTCCTCTGATAGCTATGATAGTGCTGAAGATGAAAGTTATAAGCTAGTAGGGGATGACAGCTCCTCTGATTTGATTGATTTGGTTAATATTTCTTCCTCAAGAAGGAAGGATGTGAAATTGAAGAATGGTCCTACAGGTGCATCTGGTAAGGGTAAAGAGAAGATAATAGTTGATTATGATGCATTTGTGGAAGATGTTTTAGATCAAGAAGTTGATCTTGGTTTTGTGGGGGATGCAAAGGTTGAAGACTATAATGCTTATGATCCCGGAGCTGATTCTGATGGTGCAAATTCATGGCATTCGTTGGAGATGAAAACCCCACCAAATTATGAAGATGAGCTGGATGAAGACGATGATTCTAGAAGTTTTTTCAGTGTTTTGAGAGGGTTCAAGGTTTGGTGAACTGCACTTAGAAGTCGAAATGAAATTTAATACCAAATGGGACTTCAAAGAGGCTGTGAGGGAGTACACCATCCAAGAGGAAAGGCGTATCAAGTTTAAGAAAAATGATAGAAAAAGAGTAAGGACAATATGTAAAGTCAAAGAATGTAAATGGGTGATTTATGCCTCAAGGGACTATGAGGACAGCTGCTGGCAAGTGAAGACTTTCATGGATGATCATACTTGTCCTAGAGAGGATAAGAATAGGGATGCAAACCGAAACTGGGTTGCAAGTAAGCTGGTAAAGAAAGTGAGGAAGTATCCTAACTTTAGACATTATGATGTTACAACATTCTTCAAGACAAAGTATGATCTATCCCTCAATAGGAATTCAATTTCAAGAGCACTGAGTGATACTAGAAATGTGGTTTATGGGGATGAGAAGGCACAATATGCTATGTTGAGAGACTACGGCCTTACTTTACTCAAGACCAATTCAGGATCAACTGTTCAAATTTGCACAACTCCACAGCCACATGGGGACCAATCTTGGAGAAGATGTACGTGTGCTTAGCCGATTCCAAGAACGATTTTAAAGCTAGCTGCCGTCCACTAATTGGTCTTGATGGTGCTTTCTTGAAGACCGTATTTGGAGGCCAAATATTGTCAGCTTCGGGCAAGATGCTAATCACCACATCTACGTGATTGCATGGACAATTGTGAACGTCGAGAATAAAGATAATTGGAAGTGGTTCTTGGAATTGTTGCATCAAGACCTTAGAGACTACAAGACACACGGGTGGTGTTTTATTTTTGATATGCAAAAGGTATGTTTGATTTTTATTTACTGATGCATTTTGGTGGTTAGTGGTATATTAGTTAAATAATAATAATAATAATAATAATAATAATAATAATAATAATAATAATAATAATAATAATAATAATAATAATAATAATAATAAATACATTCTATTTAATATTGAAATACTAATGATTACTTTTAATAATAGATACATTCCATTTGAATAATAATAATACTGATGCATTTTGGTTGTTAGTGGTTACTGATTTGATTTGATTATTGAAATACTGATTATTACTTTTTATGCTTGTATTGTTTTCAATCTGATGCTAGGCTTATACTTATTAAATATATTGATGCAAAAAGTCTAATGGTTGTTATTCTAATGTTATGCTTATTGATTTATTGATTTAATTTGATTATTGAAATACTGATTATTACTTTTCATTGCTTATGTTGTTTTTAATCTGATGTTAGGCTTATACTAATTAAATATATTGATGCAAAAAGCTTAATGATTATTGAATAAGGATTATTTATTTGATTTTGTATGTGTGTGAGTAACATTGGTTAATGATGATGATATATTGATTATTGATTCTTGAAATCAGAAAGTCTGCATAATAGCATAAGCAATCGTTAATGAGTTGTTCTTGAAATCAGTTTGGTGAATTTTATTTGGGTTGAATATGAACTGATTTGCAAAATTGGAATGGGACTATGTTGTTTGCACGATGTAAATATTAAGGGCTATTATGGTGAATCATTTTGAAAGTTAGGGACTGTTATAGTGTATTTTTTAAAAGTCAGGGTCTATTATGGTGCATGGGGTGAAAGTTAAGGACTGTTATGGTGAATCATTATGTGTTCTCACTCACCATGGCTATGCTGTCTCAATTTCTGTTGCAGGGTTTGATTCCAGCCATAAGGGAGGTGATGTTTAATGTGCATCACCGTTTCTGTGTGTGGCATTTGTGACGTAATTTCAATAAACAATGGAAAGACTTGGAGCTAAGCGGATTGTTGTGGGATTGCGCACGGGCCACTACGTACCAGCAGTTCAAGGAGTTAATGGATAAGATTAGAGGCTAACGGGATGCCTGGGCATATCTGGAAAAATGGCCAGGGGATTCATGGACATGGTCAAAGTTCAGTCACAAGTCGAAGTTGGACTCTATTTGCAATAATGCATGTGAAGTATTTAACTCAAAGATAAAGGAAGAATGAGGAAAGCAAATCATCACACTGCTAGAGGAAGTCGGAATGTTTGTAATGCGTACAATGGCTAGGAATAAGGTAAAGTTGGAAAATCACGTGGGAGTACTATCACCAGTTATCAAAAGTAGGCTTCAGAAGGTTAGGAAGGAGTCTAAAAACTGGCATCTAATTTGGGCTGGTGATAATGGTTATGAGAAATTCGAGGTGCATGGTCATCCTACAAAATATTCTATCAAACACATAGTGTGCAATAAAAGTAAACATCACAAAATGCAAGAATTAATAAAAGCTATAACTAACAAAAGCAAGGAATTAATAATAACAAGTGAAGTAAATATCAAAAGACATAGAAATATAAAATTGCATGAGAAGAAATTGAGATCTAACAATTGTTCATAAACATAAAAGAGAGCAAACAAGAAATTAACAAGAGAAACTAATAAGATTAAGACAATAGAACACTAAAATATATAGAGAATTGAAATCAAAACAAGAATTATAACTTGGATCTAAGAAAAATTAACATAAACTACCCTAAAATCTAGAGAGAGGAGAGAGCCTCTCTCTCTAGAAGTCTACCCTAAAACATAATGAAAACTCAAACTATGTGCTCCTACCCCCCTCAATTCCTTTCCATCCTTGGGTTCAAAAGCATCAGAAATGAGTTGGATTTGGGCCTCCATGAACTTTGAAATCGGCCCCAACGTTTTGCCTTTACTAGTCACGTGACCAACATCACGCGTCCGCGTGGATGACGCATGCATGTCAATTGCTGATTCTATGGTCACACGTGCGCGTGGGGTGACGCGTGCGTCTCTTGCAAATTTCCATCTCACGCGTATGCGTAGGTGACGCGTGCGTGTGGCCTTCAGTTCAGCAAATCCTCATTTCTTCATGAATTCTCCATTTTTGCATGCTTTTTCTTCATTCTTTCAACCCAATCTTTGCCTTTTAAACCTGAAATCACTTAACAAACATATCAAGGCATCGAATGGAATTAAAGTGAATTAAAATTAGCAATTTTAAGGCCTAAAAGGCATGTTTTTACTTTTAAGCACAAATTAGGAGCAATTCACAAAATCATGCTATTTCATTAAATAAATGTGAGAAAAGTTAATAAAATCCCCTAAATTCAACATAAGATAAACCACAAAATTGGGGTTTATCAAACTTCCCCACACTTAAACTAAGCATGTCCTCATGCTAAACCAAGAAAGACAAGAAAAGGGGTATGAACATTTATTCAATGTAAAGAAACTATATACAATCTATCTATATGAATGCAACTAAATGCAAGATACTTCTACCTACTTGGTTAAAAATGAATCAATCTCCAAGAACATATATAAACAGGTAGGGCTAAGATCATATGAAGATTCATGAATCCTACCAATTCAAATATAAAAATTGAAGTTCAAATAGACTTGCAAGAAGAAAGCTCATGAAAGCCGGGAATAAGGAATTGAGCATCGAACCCTCACCGGAAGTGTATCCGCTCTAGTCGCTCGAGTGTATAGGGTCGATTCACTCAATTCTCTTCTACTCATGCTTTCCAAGATTTTTTTTTCTTCTAACAATCAATAATTATTCAATGCATGCATACATTCATCATGAGGTCTTATTCATAGGTTGTAATGGGGTTAGGGTAAGGGTAAGGATGCATATGGTCAAGTGAGCTTGAAATTTGCATCTTTGATTAACCTAAGCTCTCACCAAACACATATAACAACCTATACAATTCTAATACAATGCCTAGCTACCCATGATTTCCACTTTTTCACATACTCATGCATTCTCTTTAATTCACATTCCATATGCATTTTTATTATTACTTTGCTTTGGGGCATTTTTGTCCCCTTTTTATTGCATTTTTTTCCTTCCACATATATATTTTTTTCTTTCTATTTTTATATTTTTTTTTACATTTTTTTTCACATCTTTTTTCTTTTCAATCTAAAATATATACAAAGGCATCAATGCATATGGTTTTACATTTAGTGCATGAATATGTACCCAATTTCCAATACTTTCAACAAAAATACAAAATACACTTTTACCTCAACCAATGTCCCAAGTTTCCCATACCCACATGATACATACCCTCACTAGCCTAAGCTAATCAAAGATCCAAATTAAGGGACATTTATTGTTTTTTACTTAGGGGTAGTGATGTGCTAAAATTAAGAACGAAAGGGATTAAATAGGCTCAAAATTGGCTAACAATGGTTGATGAAAGGTAGGCTATTTGGGTAAGTGAGCTGAATGAAATGATGGCCTCAATCATATAAATGCATGTATACAGAAAATAACGGACATATAGATAAGGATAGGACTTCCAGTTCTTATACTTTGCCAAGGGTTTATTTTATTGTTATTTATTTATCTTATTCTTCTCATGCAACATACTGCTTTCTTACTTTCTAAAACCCCTAATTTACAAGACTCATAACCAATAATAAGAACATACCTCCCTGCAATTCCTTGAGAAGACGACCCGAGGTTTAAATACTCGGTTATCAATTTAAAAGGGGTTTGTTACTTGTGACAACCAAAACTTTTGTAAGAAAGGTTGATTGCTTGGTTTAGTAACTATACTTGTAACGAGTATTTACTATAACTTCTAAACCATCAATCTTCAGTTCTTCAGTTGCCTCCTAACAAGCGCTTCTTTAATGTCATTAGCTTGACGGATAGCTCCTTTCAAGGAGAAAGGTAGTCATAGAGGATTAAACTCTTACTCCTTACTAGAAGCGTCCTTCTTGAGCTCTCATAGATTAGCTTAATACGCTTAAGAGACAGGCTCTTGTTCACTGCATAAGGCAGGGTTGGGCTTGCAGCAATATGTTGGTGTCCCTTTTTGCCACTTCCCTCTTCCATGGTGAATACCATGATGAGATAAGTGAATACTACCATCTTCCATGGTGAGAAGCCTTTAGTAGGGATCTTTTTGGTTTTCCAGCCCCTAGGCATCTTTCTTTTAGGGCCTTCCTCCTTGGTGGATAGTGTACATCCAACACCAAACTTATGTTTGGTCTTAGGAGGGATTGAATTGGTTTCAATCAAGGGAGGAGGCTTGAATGCTGAATCCTTTATGCAAGTGCCTCCCTTGTCAGGGGTAATGGAGGGTCAAGAACCTTGAACACCATCCAGTCCTCATGCAAGGTAATCCTTGTTTCTTGTGCCTCTTGAATTCCTAGATTTTTCATCACAAATGAAGGTATCAGATTTAAATTCAAGCCAAGATCACACAGAGCCTTGTCAAAAGTGATCTTTCCAATAGGACATAGGAGCTGAAAGCTCCTTATGTCGGGCATCTTCCTTGGTAGTTCATTCTGGACTAAAGCATTGCATTCTTTGGTCAGTACCACAGTCTCATCTCCCCTTAGGTCCTTCTTTTCAAAAAGAATGCCTTTTAGACAGGCCGTATAGGAAGTGTTCTTTTCCAATACATCTGTAAAAGAGATATTGACTTGTAGCTTCTTGAATGCTACTAAGAAATGAGCCAGTTGCTCATCTTCTGGTTCTGTTTGTACCCCTAAGAAAGGTAGCTCTTAAGGCTCTTTCACCTCTGTAAGGGCGTGCTCTGTGGGAGTCACAAGCTCCTCTTGCATGCCCAGAGAAGAATCAACTTGAGGTTCTTTTTTCTCTGTAGGGGCATGCTCAATGGCATTCTCAGGATCCTCCTGGTCTTTGATTGTCTTAAGTCCCTTAGTAGCATGCTTCTGAGGTTCGGCCTCTTTGTTGAAGACTACTATTCCACCTTTTTTTAAGGTCTCCATGTCTAGAGCTTCTGTCCTAACTGGGGTTTCCTCACAGGAGTATAAGTGCTAGTTATTGGCAGCTATCTCAATGAGCTCATCTGCTTCTTCATGTGTCTCTATAAAGTACAGAGAACCACCTACAAAGTGATCTATTATCTTCCTGGCTATCTCAGAGATGGCTTCATAAAAGATGATAGTCTTGCTCCATCTTGAGAACATATGGGGAGGGCAATTCCTGAACATCAGCTTGTACCTCTCCCAAGCATCATGGAGGGACTCGCTCTCCTTCTGCCTGAAGGTCTGAACATCTGTCACTAGCTTAGTTAATCTCTGTGAGGGAGAGAACTTGTTCAGGAATTTGTTAACAACCTTATCCTAGGTGTTCACACTTCCTCTGAGTTCCATATTCCACTATTCATTTGCTTGAGCACTCAGAGCAAATGGAAAGAGTTTTAGTCTGGGGACTTCAGGGTCTACTCCATTGGCCTCTACAATGTCACAGAACTGCAGAAAGTTGGACATGAACTTATTGGGGTCTTCCTGTGGGTGTCCATGAAACTGACACTTTTGCTGTAATAGCAGGATCTGGTCTAGGTTGACCTTAAAGTCATCTGAGTCAGTAGGAGTGTCAAATGTATAGGAACCCAGAGGTCTCCCAATTCGTGTATTTCCCTTTTGATCCATAGTGACTTCGGTGTTTCTGCATACATAAATAAGAGACAGAAAAATGGGAGTATCTATGTCATAGTATAGGGAGCTCCCAGTGAGATATCCAAAAAGAAATAGAAGAGAATAAAGAGGGAGATTTTGAAAATTAAAGAGGAAAAAGGAATTTAGAATTAAAATTATTTTATTTTATTTTTTTAAAAAATTCGAAAATAATAATAAAAAAGAATGGAAAAATAAATAAAAAAAATTGAAAATAAAATAAAAAAATTAAAAAGAAAAGGATTTTAAAATTTTGGAAATTCAAAAAGAAAGACAAACAATTAATAAGATTTGAAAAGAAAGATACAGATTTGATTTTGAAAATTTTAAAATTCAAAAAGAGAAAGTCAAACAAAAAGATTTGAAATTTGAATTTGAAAAGAAAGATAAAATTTGAAATTTAAAATTTAAAAGAAAGAGTCAAACTAAATAAGATTGAAAAATTTAAAATTTAAAATATTTGAAATTTAAAATTTAAAGATTTAAAATTCAAATTTGAAATTTTAAAGATCAAGAATCTAGAAAGATAAGATTTGATTTTGAAAATTTTTTGAATTTGAATTTTGACAAAGAGTTGATTTTGAAATTTGAAATTAGTTTAAGATAAGATAAAGATTTTGAAATTTGAAATTAAAATAAGATAAGATAGGATTTTTGAAAATTAAATTTTAAATTTTGAATTTTGAATTTGAAACAAGATAAGATAAAGATTTGAAAAAGATTTGATTTTTTGAAAAAATTTGCTTTTGAAATTCAAATTTAAGATAAGATAAGATAATGATTTGAAATTTAATGAAAGATAACAAAAGATAAGATAAAGATTTGAAAAAGTTTTGAATTTTAAAATTTAAAAGAAAGATAAGATAAGAAAGAATCAAATTAAAAGAAAGATATTATAAGATAATAAAAGATAAGATTTGAAATTTGATTTTTGAAATTAAGATAAGATAAGATAATGATTTTGAAATTTTGTTTGAAATTTTCGAAAATAATTTTGAAATAAAGATAGAAAAGATATTTTTTGATTTTTTGAATTAATGAAGAAAGAGAAAAACAACCAAAAGACACAAAACTTAAAACTTTTAGATCTAAGACTAAATTTTTGAAAACTAAAAAAAGAAAATACCAAAAGACATCAAACTTAAAACTTTTAAGATCAAAACAAGAAAAAAAATAAAAACAACTTGAATACCAAGAAAGAACACAAAGAACAATTTGAAAATTCAAAGCAATTAAAGAATAACTAAAGGACACCAAACCTAAAATTTTAAAAGCCAAGACACTAATTTTTCGAAATTTACATGAAAAACACCAAAAGACATCAAATTTAAAGAAATTGAAATCAAATAAAAGAAAGTAACAAGAACAATTTTCTAAAGACTCAAGAAAAGATAGACCAAAATTACCAAAGGGACCAAAGATGAAAAAAGGCACCAAACTTAAGGATTGACGCAAGACTCAATAAATTAAAAAGTACCTAATCTAAGCAACAAGATAATCCGTTAGTTTGTCAAATCTGAACAATCCCCAGCAACAGCACCAAAAACTTGGTGCACGGAAATTAACTCTGCACAACTGAACGAGCAAGTGCACTGGGTCGTCCAAGTAATACCTGAGGTGAGTCAGGGTCGATCCCATGAGGATTGTTGTTTTAAAGTAAGCTATAGACACCTTGTAGATCTTAGTCAGGCGATTAGAAAAGATAGTTTGTTGTGATAAACACATAAAACATGAATAGGGATGAAATTACTTAATTTAATTGAAAACAGTGATAAGAGAACGGTTGAGGCTTCGGAGATGCTTCATTCTTCTAGATCGACCTTTCCTACTGTCTTTCTCCGACTATGAGTGATTCCTTCCATGGTAGGCTGTAAGTGATCGACGGAGTACGGTCATGGCCATTGAATCTTCCCCTCTCAGACCAAATGACAAGTTTAGTGTGCGCCTAATCTGAAGGAGGGTGAAGCTCCAGAAGTTCATCCCTTTGATGATCCTACTCAAAATTTCACAGACAAGGTCGAATCTTCCAGATCAGAGAATGCTGCGCCTTTGGTTCTAGCCTCTATCACGAAGACCTTAATCTCCCCATACCTCGGCTGAACTAGTGTCTCGAGAAGTCCCCAATGAAGTCGTGGATTAGCCATCTAAGAGATGTATAATTAAGCTGGTGGTTCAGTGATCTCTGGTTAGGACTCACATTGAACCCATGTAGAATGAAGATGATTGTCACGGATCATCCCATTCATAAGGTTGAAGAATGAAGATACATCTTAGAATAGAGTCACACACGAATTGAATAGAACAGTAATACTTTTATTAATCAATGAAAATTAGCAGAGCTCCTAACCTTAACCTAGGAGGTTTAGTGACTCATACTGTACATAATAGTGTTCAAAAATAATGGGGGAGGAAGAAGATCCTAAACATGGGTGATCTTCTCCTATTACTAATCTAATGACCAATGATTACAGAAATATGATGGACTAGACTTAGGAGTGTGAAAATCCACTTCTGGGGCCCACTTGGTGAATGTTTGGGCTGAGCTTGAGTGTCTCCCATGTGCCAATGTCTCTTAGGGGCATTGAACGCTGGCTAGGGACCCTTTTTTGGGCGTTGAACTCCAGTTGCTCCCTTGTGGGCGTTGGACGCTAGGAATGGGGCTGGTGGCTGGCGTTGAATGCCAGTTTTAGGCCTTCAATTCCGAAAAAAAGTATGGACTATTACATATTTTTTGGAAACTCCTGGATGTTAGCTTTCTATAGCCATTAACAGAGCGCCATTTGGTCTTCTGTAGCTCCAGAAAAGCTCCTTCGAGTGCACGGAGGTCAGATCCTGACAATATCTGCTGTCCTTTCTCTGCTTCTGAATCAGACTTCTGTTCAAGCTCCTAAATTTCAGCCAGAAAATACTTGAAATCACCATAAAATACAAAAACTCAAAGTAGAATCTAAAAATATGAATTTTGCACTAAAACCTATGAAAACATAATAAAACTTATAAACAAAATATAATGAAAACTATATGAAAATGATGCAAAAAAGCGTATAAAATATCCGCTCATCAACCACCAGCAGAATGGTCTAAGGACATCTTAGCCATATCTGTGAGTCTGTAATAGAAGATGTCTAACTTTACCCATTCTGAAAATATTTCAGTAGGGCATTTTCATAGCATCATCCTGTATCTCACCCAAGTATCATAAAAGGGATTCATTATCTTCTTGTTTGAAGCCTTAAATGTCCAGTCTTAGTTGGGTCAACTTCTTTGGGGAAAAGTATTGATTCAAAAACTTTTCCACCAGCTAACTCCATGTTTTAAAGCTTGATTTGGGTTGATTATCCAACCACCTCTTTGCTTGGCCTTTCACAGCAAATGGAAAGAGCAACAACCTGTAGATATCCTGGTCTACTCCGTTAGTGTACACTGTGTCAGCATATTGCAAGAATTCAGCAAGGAATTCTACGGGCTCCTCTTGAGGAAGTCCCTGAAACTGGCAGTTTTGCTGCACTAGAGTGATTAACTGTGGGTTGAGCTCAAAATGAGATACTCCAATAGGAGGTATACTAATGCTGCTTCCATAGAAGTCAAGAGTGGGGGCTGTATAAGACCCCAAGGTTCTTCTTGGTTGTGCCTCTCCCTCTAGATCCACAGTGCACTCTTCCGATTCTTGCATACACAGACAAGAGACAAAGAAAAGTGGGAGTCTCTATGTTAGAGTATAGAGATCTCCCAGTGAGACATCAAAAAGAAGAAAAGAGACAAGAATTAATTTTTTTTTGAAAATTATATAAATAAATAAAATAAAAATGGAAAACTAATTTGAAAATAAAGAAAAATAATAAGTTAAAAATTTTGAAAAAATAAGAAAAGGAAAGATTAAGAAAAGATATGAACAACCAATTAACTAACAAGATTTAAAATTAAAGAGCAAATTTTTGAAAAGTGGAAAGAAAAGTCAAATAAAGATTTGGAAATTCAACTTTAAAAGAAAATAAAGATTTAAAATTAAAAAGTTTTAAATTTAAAAAGAAGATAAGATAAGTAGGTTTTAAAATTTAAGAAGAGAGATAAGATAAAGATTTTTTTTAAAAAAGAAGTTAAGAAATATAAGATTTAGAAATTAAAGATTTTAAAAATCAAATTTGAAAAGATAGTAAAGATTTAAAAAGATTAAAATTTAAAATTTAAAAGAAAATAAGATAGGAAATATTTAAATTAAAAAGATATGATTTGAAAAGATTTTATTTTAAAATTTGAGATTTGAATTTTTTTTTTGAATTTTGAAATCTTAAAGCTTGAAAATTGAATTTGAAAAGATAAGATAGGAATTTGAAATTTGAATTTTAAAAATTAAATTTAAAACAAGATAAGATAAAATTTTAAATGTAAAGAGAAAGATAAGACAAAGATTTGAAAAGATAACAAGAACTTTTAAAATTTGAATTTTTGAATTTTTGAAATTTGAAAAATTAAAAAGACAAACACTAAAAGACACCAAACTTAGAATTTTTTGAAATCTAAGGACAATATTTTCGAAATTTCTGGAGGACAAACACAAAAAGACACCAAACTTAAAAATTTTAAGATCAAACAAAGAAAAGGACCAAGAACAATTTGAACACCAAGAAAGAAAAACAAGAACAATATTCGAAAAATCAAGATAGGAAAAAATCAACCAAAACCAAGTAAAGGTACCAAACTTAAAGGTTTTGAAGATCAGGGACACTAATTTAAAAAATTTTAAAAGAAAAACACTACAAGATACAAAACTTAAAATTTTTAAAATCAAATAAGAAAAATAACAAGAACAATTTTGAATACAAGAAAGAACACCAAAAATAATTTTCGAAAAACTAAAGGAAAGAAAAACCAAGAAACACCAAAAACACACCATACTTAAGAATTTTGAAACCAAAGACTCTAATTTTTGAAAAAGTTAGAAAAGAAAAGAAAAGACTCAAAAAGACACCAAACTTAAAGATTGACACAAGACTCAAACAAACGAAAAAGATTACTAAAGAAAAGAAAAGATTTTGAAAAGTTTTTAACAAAGAAAACAAGAAACACAAATAAAATAGCAAATAAACCATAACAAGTACCTAATCTAAGCAACAAGATAGTCCGGTAGTTTGTCAAACTCGAACAATCCCCGGCAACGACGCCAAAAACTTGGTGCACGAAATTGACTCTGCAATATTTGCATAGATAGACCGGCAAGTGCACCGGGTCGTCCAAGTAATACCTCAGGTGAGTGAGGGTCGATTTCACGGAGATTTTCAGATTGAGCAAGCAAAGGCTACTGATGAGCGGATAATTTATACGCTTTTTGGCATTGTTTTTATATAGTTTTCAGTATAATTTAGTTAGTTTTTAATATATTTTTATTAGTTTTTAAATAAAATTCATATTTCTGGACTTTAATATGACTTTATGTATTTTTCTGTGATTTCAGGTAATTTCTGGCTGAAATTGAGGGACCTGAGCAAAAATCTGATTTAGGCTGAAAAAGGACTACAGATGCTGTTGGATTCTGACCTCTCTACTCTCAAAGTGGATTTTCTGGAGCTACAGAACTCCAAATGGTATGATCTCAATTTTGTTGGACAGTAGACATCCAGGGCTTTCCAGCAATATATAATAGATTATACTTTGCCCGAGTTTAAATGACGCAAACTGGCGTTCAACGCCAGTTCCATGCTGCATTCTGGAGTTAAACGCCAGAAACAGGTTGCAAAGTGGAGTTAAACGCCAGAAACAGGTTACAAACTGGCGTTCAACTCCAAGAGAAGCCTCTACACGTGTAAAGCTCAATGCTCAGCCCAAGCACACACCAAGTGGGCCCTAGAAGTGGATTTCTGCATCATTTACTCATTTTTGTAAACCCTAGTAACTAGTTTAGTATAAATAGGACTTTTTACTATTGTATTTACATCTTTAGTTTTATCTTTAGATCACGTTTGGGGGCTGGCCATTCGGCCATGCCTGAACCTTCATCACTTATGTATTTTCAACGGTAGAGTTTCTACACACCATAGATTAAGGTGTGGAGCTCTGCTGTTCCTCATGGATTAATGCAAAGTACTACTATTTTTCTATTCAATACAAACTTATTCCGCTTCTAAGATATTCATTCGCACTTCAATGTGAATGTGATGATCGTGACAATCATCATCATTCCCAACTTATGAACGCGTGCCTGACAACCACTTCCGTTCTACCTTAGATTGAATGGGTATCTCTTGGATATCTAATACAGGGGACCGAGTCCGAAATATTAGAATCTTCGTGGTATAAGTTAGAACCCATGGATGGCCATTCCTGAGATCCGAAAAGTGTAAACCTTGTCTGTGGTATTCCGAGTAGGATCTGGGAAGGGATGGCTATGACGAGCTTCAAACTCGCGAGTGCTAGGCGTAGTGACAGACGCAAAAGGATCAATGGATCCTATTCCAGTATGATCGAGAACTGACAGGTGAATAGCGGTGCTGTGACAGAGCATCTTGGACCATTTTCACTGAGAGGACGGGAAGTAGCCATTGACAACGGTGATGCCCAGCATACAGCTTGTCATGGAAAGGAGTAGGAATGATTGGATGAAGACAGCAGGAAAGCAGAGGGTCAGGAGGAACGAAAGCATCTCTATACGCTTATCTGAAATTCTCACCAATGAATTACATAAGTATCTCTATCCTAGTTATATTTTATTTATCTTTTACTTATCAATTCATAAAACCATTTGAATCTGCCTGACTGTGATTTACAAGGTCACCATAGCTTGCTTCAAGCCAACAATCTCTGTGGGATCGACCCTTACTCACGTAAGGTTTATTACTTGGATGACCCAGTGCACTTGCTGGTTAGTTGTACGAAGTTGTGAAATAGAATTAAGAACATGAACGTGCGTATTTAGTTTTTAGCGCCGTTACCAAGGAAGGAACGATCACGATTTTGCACACCAAGTTTTTGGCGCCGTTGCCGGGGATTGTTCGAGTTTGGACAACTGACGGTTCATCTTGTTGCTCAGATTAGGTAATTTTCTTCTTGTTCCAACTTTTGTTTTGTTTTCAAAAAGTTTTCAAAAATTTTTCAAAAATTTTTTCCTTGTTTTTGTTTTTCTAAAAATAAATTTTAGAAAATAAAAAAAAAATTTATAAAATCATAAAATCAAAAATATTTTTGTGTTTCTTGTTTGAGTCTAGAGTCAAGTTTTAAGTTTGGTGTCAATTGCATCTTTTTAATTTTCTAAAAAAATTATTTTCGAAAATTTCATGCATTGCATTCTTCATGATCTTCAAGTTGTTCTTGGCCAGTCTTCTTGTTTGATCTTCATATTTTCTTGTTTTGTGTCTTTTCTTGTTTTTCATATGTATTCTTGAAACATTAATGTCTAAAGAATAAAAAATTTTAAGTTTGGTGTCTTGCATGTTTTCTTTTCTTGAAAATTTTTCAAAAATAAGTTCTTGGTGTTCATCTTGACATTCAAAGTGTTCTTGGTGTTCATCTTGACATTCATAGTGTTCTTGCATGCATCACATGTTTTGATCCAAAATTTTCATGCATTGAGTCTTTTTGATGTTTTTCTCTTTCATCATTAAAAATTCAAAAAATCAAAAAAATATCTTTCACTTATTCTATCATAAAATTTCGAAAATTTGGGTTGACTTTTTCAAAATTTTTTCAAAATTAGTTGTTTCTTATGAGTCAAATCAAATTTTCATTTTAAAAACTCTATCTTTTTCAAATCTTTTTCATTTTTCTTTCATAATTTTCGAAAATTTCAAATTGATTTTCAAAAATCTTTTTCTTATTTCTATTTCATATTTTCGAATTTAATACTAACAATTAATGTGATTGATTCAAAAATATTAAGTTGTTACTTGCCTATTAAGAAATGTTCAATCTTTAAATTTTAAAATCATATCTTTTAGTTTCTTGTTAGTCAAGTAATCAACTTTAATTTTCAAAATCAAATCTTTTTAAATTTCTTTTTCAAATCTTTTTCAAAATAAATTTCAATCACATCTTTTTCAAAATCAATTTCAAAATCTTTTCTAACTTCTTATCTTTTCAATTTTGATTTTCAAATCTTTTTCAATTAACCACTTAACTTTTTGATTGATTCTTATCTTTTTCAAAACTACCTAACTAATTCTCTCTCTCTAATTTTCGAAAATCCCTTCCCTCTTTTTCAAAATTTCCTTTTTTTTAACTAATTGTTTTAATTTTTAATTTAATTTGATTTTAATTTTAATTTTTGAAATTTAACTTTAAATTTTATTTTTTAATTTAATTAATTTTCGAAATTCCCTCTCTCTCATCTCCTTCTATTTATTTATTCATCTACTAACACTTCTCTTCCACCCAAAATTCGAACCCCATCTTCCTCTCTGTGTTCGAATTTTACCTCTTCTCCTTTTTACATTCTTCTCTTCTTATACTTGCATAAGGAATCTCTATACTGTGACATAGAGGATTCCATATTTTCTTTTCTGTTTTCTTCTTTTTCATATGAGCAGGAACAAGGATAAGAATATTCTTGTTGAGGCTGATCCTGAACCTGAAAGAACTCTGAAGAGGAAGCTAAGGGAAGCTAAAGCACAACTCTCTGGAGAAAATCTGATAGAAATTTTTGAAAAAGAAGGAGACATGGCTGAAAATAATAACAATGCAAGGAAGATGCTTGGTGACTTTACTGCACCAAATTCCAATTTACATGGAAGAAGCATCTCAATTTCTGCCATTGGAGCAAACAAATTTGAGCTTAAACCTCAATTAGTTTCTCTGATGCAACAGAACTGTAAGTTTTATGGACTTCCATCTGAAGATCCTTTTCAGTTCTTAACTGAATTCTTGTAGATCTGTGATACTGTTAAGACCAATGGGGTTGATCTCGAGGTCTACAGGCTTATGCTTTTCCCATTTGCTGTAAGAGACAGAGCTAGAATATGGTTGGACTCTCAACCTAAGGATAGCATGAACTCTTGGGATAAGCTGGTCACGACTTTCTTAGCCAAGTTCTTTCCTCCTCAAAATCTTAGCAAGCTTAGAGTGGATGTTCAAACCTTCATACAAAAGGAAGGTGAATCCCTCTATGAAGCTTGGGAGAGATACAAGGAACTGACCAAAAAGTGTCCTTCTGACATGCTTTCAGAATGGACCATCCTGGATATATTCTATGATGGTCTATCTAAATTATCAAAGATGTCACTGGACCAGTCTACAGGTGGAACCATTTACCTAAAGAAAACACCTGCAGAAGCTCAAGAACTCATTGACATGGTTGCAAATAACCAGTTCATGTACACTTCTGAAAGGAATCCTGTGAATAATGGGATGCCTATGAAGAAGGGAGTTCTTAAAATTGATACTCTGAATGCCATATTGGCTCAGAATAAAATATTGACTCAGTAAGTCAATATGATTTCTCAGAGTCTAAATGGATTGAAGGAATCATCCAACAGTACTAAAGAGGCCTCTTCTGAAGAAGAAGCTTATGATCCTGAGAACCCTACAATAGCAGAGGTAAATTACATGGGTGAATGATAAACCACTATTTTATGGTTTATCTTATGCTCAATTGAGTGGATTTTATCAACTCTTTACCCACTTATTCATACTATTTGCATGGTTTTACATTTGCCTTCCTAATTATGTGCTTTGATTGAAAACATGCTTCTTTGGCCTTAAGTTCTCTATGTTTAATCCTCTCTTATTACCATTAGATTCCTTGATATGTGTTTTAAGGGATTTCAGAGATTACAAGGCAGGAATGGCTCAGAGGATGGAAAGGAATCATGCAAAAGTGGAAGGAATACAAGAAGTTGGAGAAATTGCTAAGCTGTCCAGCCTGACCTCTTCGCACTCAAACGGCTATAACTTTAGCTACAGAGGTCCAAACGATGCGGTTTCAGTTGCGTTCGAAAGCTAACGTCTGGGGTTTCGATTTGATATATAATCTGATATAGTTACCCTAACTCTAGATGACGCAAATGTGTGATTCACGCGGATGCATCGCAGTGACGAAAATCAACGTGGCAGATTTCTCATCCAGCAATTTTTGGGCTATTTTTGACCCAGTTTGAGGCCCAGAAAACACAGATTAGAGGCTATAAAGTGGGAGAATACATCCATTCAAAAAAAAAGCTTTCATAATTCACTTTTCATAGTTTTAGATGTAGTTTTTAGAGAGAGAGGTTCTCTCCTCTCTCTTAGGATTAGGATTTAGGATTTCTCTTAGTTTTAGGAGTGACTCTCAATCCCAGGTTCAATGTTCTTCAATTTATATTTCTCTTCTACTTTTAGATACTCTAATACTTTTATTTGTTAATTACTTATGTTGCCCATTTGATTCATAAATCTTTCATGTTAGATTGGATTGCTTTTATTAATATAATTTGAGGTATTTCAGACTTATGATTGCTCTCTATTAATGCTCTTTGTTTATCCAAATTATTTTCATTCAAGTAGACTTTTTTTCCTTTTGGCTTTGGTTGAGTCATTGGAGACACTTGAGTTATCAAACTCATTGTTGATTGAAAATTGGATTTCTTCGTTTCATTAATTCAAGTTCCAATAACTCTAGCCTTTCCCAAGGAAAGACTAGGACCTGAGGAATAAAAATTAATTCATCCCCTTAACTTACCTTCATAGTTAGAGGTTAACAAAGTGGGAGAAAAATCTAATTCTCATTACAATTGATAAGGATAACCAGGATAGGACTTCCAGTTCTCATACCTTGCCAAGAGTTTATTTTACAGTTATTTATTTATTTTTATTGCTTTGAAAATATACTTGTGCCCATTGCCCAAACTCCAGAACCCCAATTTACAAACTCATAACCAATAATAAGAACATACCTCCCTGCAATTCCTTGAGAAGACGACTGGTGCACGAATTGTGAATCACACTTTTCACAACGCGTACCACTAACCAGCAAGTGCACTGGGTCGTCCAAGTAATACCTCACGTGAGTAAGGGTCGAATCCCACAGAGATTGTTGGTTTGAAGCAATCTATGGTTATCTTGTAGATCTTAGTCAGGAAGTCAATTATGTTTATCAGTTGAATTGCGAATAAACAATAGATAATGGATTAAAGGTTACTTGTTATGCAGTAATGGAGAATATGTTGGAGTTTTTGGAGATGCTTTGTCTTCTGAATCTCTGCTTTCCTCTGTCTTCTTGTTCACGCACGCACGTCCTCCTATGGCAAGCTATGTGTTGGTGGATCACCGTTGTCAATGGCTACCTTCCATCCTTCCAGTGAAAACTACGCTCACGCGCTCTGTCACAGCACGGCTAATCACCGGTTGGTTCTCGATCCGGTTGGAATAGGATTTACTATCCTTTTGCGTCTGTCACTAACGCCCAGCCTTCAGGAGTTTGAAGCTCGTCACAGTCATTCAATCCTTGAATCCTACTCGGAATACCAAAGACAAGGTTTAGACTTTCCGGATTCTCATGAATGCCGCCATCAGTTCTAGCTTATACCACGGAGATTCTGATTAAGAGATCTCAGAGATACTCATTCAATCAGATATAGAACGGAGGTGGTTGTCAGGCACACGTTCATGGTTTGAGGAAGGTGATGAATGTCACTGATCATCACCTTCATCACAGTTAAGCGCGAATGAACATCTTAGATAGGAACAAGCGTGTTTGAATAGAAAACAGAAATACTTGCATTAATTCATCGAGACACAGCAGAGCTCCTCACCCCCAACAATGGGGTTTAGAGACTCATGCCGTCAGAGAATATAAAGTTTAGATCTGAAATGTCATGAGATACAAAATAAGTATCTAAAAGTTGTTTAAATACTAAACTAGTAGCCTAGGTTTACAAAAATTGGATAAACTATGATGGATGATGCAGAGATCCACTTCTGGGGCCCACTTGGTGTGTGCTGGGGCCCACTTGGTGTGTGCTGGGGCTGAGATTTAAGCAATTCACGTGCAGAGGCCATTTGTGGAGTTGAACGCCAGTTTGGGCGTTCAACTCCAGCTTTTGATCCTTTTCTGGCGCTGGACGCCAGAATTGGGCAGAGGACTGGCGTTGAACGCCAGTTTACGTCATCTATCCTTGTGCAAAGTATGGACTATTATATATTTCTGGAAAGCGCTGGATGTCTACTTTCCAACGCAATTGAAAGCACGCCATTTCGAGTTCTGTAGCTCCAGAAAATCCACTTTGAGTGCAGGGAGGTCAGAATCCAACAACATCAGCAGTCCTTTTTCAGCCTGAATCAGATTTTTGCTCAACTCCTTCAATTTCAGCCAGAAAAATACCTGAAATTACAAAAAACACACAACTCATAGTAAAGTCCAGAAATATAAATTTTTCCTAAAAACTAATAAAAATAGACTAAAAACTAACTAAAATATACTCTAAACTATATGAAATTATCCCCAAAAAGCGTATAAAATATCCGCTCATCACATCACCAAACTTAAACTGTTGCTTGTCCTCAAGCAACTAGACAAATAAAATAGAAGACTAATAAGTTGAGAAGCAATAATATCTCAGAGTTTTTGAGTGAAGCTCAGATTCTACTTGGATGAGCGGGACTAGTAGCTTTTTGCTTCTGAACAGTTTTGGCATCTCACTTTATCCATTGAAGCTCAGAGTGATTGGCATCTATAGGAACTTAGAACTCAGATAGTGTTATTGATTCTCCTAGTTCAGTGTGATGATTCTTGAACACAGCTTCTTTATGAGTCTTGGCCGTGGCCCTAAGCACTTTGTTTTCCAGTATTACTACCGGATACATAAATGCCACAGACACATAACTGGGTGAACCTTTTCAGATTGTGACTCAGCTTTGCTAAAGTCCCCAATTAGAGGTGTCCAGAGTTCTTAAGCACACTCTTCTTTTTTGCTTTGGACCTTGACTTTAACCGCTCAGTCTCAAGTTTTCACTTGACACCTGCACGCCACAAGCACATGGTTAGGGACAGCTTGGTTTAGCCGCTTAGACCAGGATTTTAGTCCTTTAGGCCCTCCTATCCACTGATGCTCAAAGCCTTGGGATCCTATTTATTTGCCCTTGCCTTTTGGTTTTAAGAGCTTTTGGCTTTTTCTGCTTGCTTTTTTTTTTTTTTTTTTTTGCAAGCTTTGTTCTTTGCTGCTTTTTCTTGCTGCAAGAATCATTTTTATGATTTTCAGATTATCAATAACATGTCTCATGTTCATCATTCTTTCAAGAGCCAACATATTTAACAGTCTTAAACAACAAATTCAAAAGACATATGCACTGTTCAAGCATTCATTCAGAAGACAGAAAGCATTGCCACCACATTAACCAATTAGAATTTCTTTTATTAAACTCGAAATTTTATTGCTTCTTATTCAAAAGATCTACTATTTTATTCATGTTTAATGATGATGAGAAAAATAAACTATAGCTTAATTGGAGATAAAATCAAATAGATACTAATTACTATTATATGACTTCTAAGGTAAACTTTTTATAAGGACACTGTCACAGAGTTAAGGCAGAAATTGGAAATTAACAACCTTTATTCTGGGGGTATGGGGGTTCCTCTGATCCTTGGGATGCTTGGTATTACAGAAGACTTTTGGCGCTTCAGTTCCCTTAAGTCACGTCCCTGCTCCTCTTGTTCTTTAAACATATGGGTCAGCATTTGACTGTGTTCCTTCTGTTGTTTTATTATTTGCTCCATAGCTTCCTGTATCTTGGTGACAGACGTCTCAAGATATTCCCAATATTCTGCTTGAGGAATCTCTGGGAGGAATTCCTGTGCTCTCTTCTTGATAAGATCCTCCTGTGCTTGTTGTCTCTCCATTGATGCTTTGGTGATTGACTTTTCAATTAGGATATATTCAGTTATTCCCATCTTGACTCCAGCGTCCTTGCAGAGCAGAGAAATCACGCTTGGATAAGCCAACCTGGCCTCTTTTGAATTTTTGTTAGCAATCTTATAGAGCTCAGTTGAAATCAGCTGATGAACCTCCACTTCCTTTCCCATCATGATGCAATGAATCATCACTGCTCTTTTAACTGTGACTTCAGAACGGTTGCTAGTGGGCAACAGAGAACGCCCAATGAAGTCCAGCCATCCTCTGGCAACTGGTTTGAGATCCTCTCTCTTGAGTTGATTTGGGACGCCCTTTGTGTTGGTGGTCCACCTGGCTCCAGGGATACATATGTCCTCTAGAATCTTATCCAGGCCAATGTCTGCTCTCATCATCCTCCTGTTGAAGGAGTCTGGATCATCCTTTAGCTGAGGTAGCTTTAATATCTCTCTGATCTTGTCAGGGGTGGTATGAACAATCTTTCCCCTGACCATGGTCCGAAATTCGTAGCAGGCAGTTCCAGATAGTCTTTGCTTGTCAGTCTGCCACATATTAGCATAGAACTCCTGGACCATGTTCCTTCCTATTTTCGTTTCAGGATTAGCTAGGACTTCCCAGTTCCTGATTCGAATTTGCTCCTGGATCTCCGGATATTCGTCTTCTTTCAGATCGAATCTAACTTCCGGGATCACTGATCTCAGCCCCATTACTTTAAGATAATGGTCTGAATGTTCTTTAGATAAGAACTTCCCTTGATTCCAAAGTGGTTTTGGAACGCTCTCTTTCTTGCCTCTTGGAGTGGATTGTTTTCCTTTGGGAGCCATGATCTTAGTGATCTCGGAAAAACACACCAAACTTAGAGGTTTGCTTGTTCTCAAGCAAAAGAAAAGAAAGGAGAGGGATAGAAGGAGATCGAGGTGCACTTGTTGATGGAGGAGGGGGGAGGCCGAACCCAATTTTAAAGGGGTGGGGGGGGCGGCTTTTCGAAAAAATGGAAGAGATAAGATAAAAAGATTGAGTTGAGAAAGATAAGATAGAAGATAGAGTTTAATTTTGAAAAGATATGATAGATTTTTGAAAAAGATAACTCTGAATTTTGAAAAAGATAATATGGATATTTGAAAAAGATATGGATTAGTTGAAAAGATTTTTGAGTGAAAAAGATAGATTTGTTTTCAGAAAAGATTTTGAAAAGAGTTGGATTGAATTTGGAAAGATGGATTTTTAGAAATTAAGGATTTTAGAAATCAGGGTTCTTGATATGTTCATGTAAGAATCATGCATTGAAGCATAAAATTTGAAATTAGAATGGAAATACGTGTGGGATAAATGGATTTGGCTCCTCCCTGTCTTCCTGGCGTTTGAACGCCCAAACGCTGCTTGTTTTGGGCATTCAACGCCCAAATGCTGATCTCCTGGGCGTTCAGCACCCAGTTGCTGCCATTACTGGCGTTCAACGCCCATTGGGTGCCTGTTTCTGGCGTTGAACGCCCAGATTGCTGCCCTTACTGGCGTTCAGTGCCCAGTGGATGCCCATTTTGGGCGCTGAACGCCCAAAATGCCCCTTTACTGGCGTTTTCTTGCCATTGAGCTCCCTATCTCTGTTTTGTGTGCGGATTCCTTCTGTAACCCTGTAAACTTATACAAATGATTCTGTACCTTAGTGTCAGTGAACTTTATATAAACAAATAAAAATGAAAATAGGGCAAAAATGCTTAGAGGATTGATGCCCCATGGCTGGGTTGCCTCCCAGCAAGCGCTTCTTTATTGTCTTTAGCTGGACCTTGCTGAGCTTTTAATCTAGCTTCAGCCTTGAGCATTCTTGCTCAATGTTTCCTTCAAGATAATGCTTGATTCTCTGTCCATTGACAATGAACTTCTTATCAGAATCAATATCTTGAAGCTCCACGTAACCATATGGTGACACACTTGTAATCACGTATGGTCCCCTCCACCGGGATTTCAGTTTCCCGGGGAATAGCCTGAGTCTAGAGTTAAACAACAGGACCTTCTGTCCTGGTTCAAAGATTCTAGATGACAGCTTTCTGTCATGCCATTTTTTTTATTTTTCTTTATAAAGCTTGGCATTTTCGAAAGCTGTGAATCTGAATTCTTCTAGCTCATTTAGCTGGAGCAATCGTTTTTCTCCTGCTAATTTGGCATCAAAGTTTAGGAACCTGGTTGCCCAATAGGCTTTATGTTCCAGTTCCACGGGCAGGTGACATGCCTTACCATAAACAAGTTGGTATGGAGAGGTCCCTATAGGGGTTTTGAATGCTGTTCTGTAAGCCCACAGAGCATCATCCAAGCTCCGTGCCCAATCCTTTCTACGGGTACTTACTGTCCGTTCCAGGATTCTCTTTAATTCTCTATTAGAGACTTCAGCTTGCCCATTGGTTTGTGGATGATATGGGGTGGCTATCTTGTGGCGAATTCCATACCGAACCATGGCAGAGTAAAGCTGTTTATTGCAGAAGTGAGTGCCCCCATCACTGATTAGTACTCTAGGGACACCAAACCTGCTAAAGATATGTTTCTGGAGGAACTTCAGCACTGTTTTAGTATCATTGTTGGGTGTGGCAATAGCCTCAACCCATTTTGATACATAGTCAACTGCCACCAGAATATAAGTGTTTGAGTATGATGGTGGGAAAGGTCCCATGAAGTCAATTCCCCATACATCAAACAACTCTATTTCCAAGATTCCTTGTTGAGGCATGGCGTAACCATGAGGCAAATTACCAGCTCTTTGGCAACTGTCACAATTACGTACAAACTCTCGGGAATCTTTATAGAGTGTGGGCCAATAGAAGCCACATTGGAGGACCTTGGTGGCGGTTCGCTCACCTCCGAAATGGCCTCCATATTGAGATCCGTGGCAATGCCACAGGATCCTCTGTGCTTCTTCTCTAGGCACACACCTACGGATAATTCCGTCTGCACATCTCTTAAAGAGATAAGGTTCATCCCACAAGTAGTACTTTGCATCAGTAATTAATTTCTTCTTTTGTATCCTGTTGTACTCCTTGGGTATGAACCTTGCAGCTTTATAGTTTGCAATATCGGCAAACCATGGTGCTTCCTGAATGGCGAATAAATGCTCATCAGGAAACGTCTCAGAGATCTCAAGAGAAGGGAGGGACGTCCCTTCCACTGGCTCTATCCGGGACAGATGATCAGCCACTTGGTTCTCTGTCCCTTTTTTGTCTCTTATTTCTATATCAAACTCTTGCAGAAGCAATACCCATCTGATGAGCCTGGGTTTTGAATCCTGCTTTGTGAGTAGATACTTAAGAGCAGCATGGTCAGTATACACAATCACTTTTGATCCTACTAAGTATGATCTGAACTTGTCAATGGCGTAAACCACTGCAAGTAGTTCTTTTTCTATGGTTGTGTAATTTTTCTGGGCATCATTTAGAACGCGACTGGCATAATAAATGACATGCAGAAGCTTGTCATGCCTCTGTCCCAATACTGCACCAATGGCATGATCACTGGCATCACACATTAGCTTAAATGGTAATGTCCAGTCTGGTGCAAAAATGACTGGTGCTGTGACCAGCTTAGCTTTCAGCGTTTCAAACGCCTGCAGGCATGCTGTGTCAAACACAAATGGCGTGTCAGTAGCTAGCAGATTGCTTAGAGGTTTTGCGATTTTTGAAAAATCCTTTATAAACCTCCTATAGAATCCTGCATGTCCTAGAAAGCTTCTGATTGCCTTAACATTGGCAGGTGGTGGTAATTTCTCAATTGACTCTATCTTTGCTTGATCCACCTCTATTCCCTTGTTTGAGATTTTATGCCCAAGAACAATTCCTTCAGTCACCATGAAGTGACACTTTTCCCAGTTTAAAACTAGGTTGGTTTCTTGGCATCTTTTCAGAACAAGTTTCAGGTGATCAAGATAGGAGTTGAATGAGTCTCCATATACTGAGAAGTCATCCATGAAGACTTCCAGAAATTTTTCCACCATGTCAGAGAAAATAGAGAGCATGCATCTCTGGAAGGTTGCAGGCGCATTACATAGCCCAGAGGGCATCCTTCTATAAGCAAACACTCCAGATGGACATGTGAATGCTGTTTTCTCTTGATCCTGGGGATCCACTGCAATCTGGTTGTAGCCTGAATAGCCATCCAAAAAGCAGTAATAATCATGACCTGCTAGTCTCTCTAGCATCTGGTCTATGAATGGTAAAGGAAAATGATCCTTTCTGGTGGCTGTATTGAGCCTTCTGTAGTCAATACACATGCGCCACCCTGTAACTGTTCTTGTAGGAACCAGTTCATTTTTTTCATTATGAATCACTGTCATGCCTCCCTTTTTTGGGACGACTTGAACAGGGCTCACCCAGGGGCTATCAGAAATGGGATAAATAATCCCAGCCTCTAGTAATTTGGTGACCTCTTTCTGCACCACTTCCTTCATGGCTGGATTTAGCCGCCTCTGTGGTTGAACCACTGGTTTGGCATTATCCTCCAATAGGATTTTGTGCATGCATCTAGCTGGGCTTATGCCCTTAAGGTCACCTATGGACCACCCAAGAGCTGTCTTGTGTGTCCTTAGCACTTGAATAAGTGCTTCCTCTTCCTGTGAATTTAAAGCAGAGCTTATGATCACTGGAAAAGTGTCACCTTCTCCCAGAAATGCATATTTCAAGGATGGTGGTAGTGGCTTGAGCTCGGGTTTAGGGGGTTTTTCCTCTTTCAGAAGAAAGTTCAGAGGCTCTTTCATGTCCCCTGAATCCTCCAAATCAGACTGAACATCTTTAAAGATGTCTTCCAACTCTGATTCGAGACTCTCAGCCATGTTGATCTCTTCTACCAAAGAGTCGATGAGATCAACTTTCATGCAGTCTGTTGATGTGTCTGGATGCTGCATGGCTTTGACAGCGTTCAACTTGAACTCATCATCATTGACTCTCAGGGTTATTTCCCCCTGTTGGACGTCAATGAGGGATCGTCCAGTTGCTAGGAAGGGTCTTCCTAGAATGAGAGTAGCACTCTTGTGCTCCTCCATTTCCAGCACAACAAAGTCAGTGGGAAAGGCGAATGGCCCAACTCTGACAATCATGTCTTCAATCACTCCTGATGGGTATTTAGTGGAACCATCAGCAAGTTGGAGACATATCCGGGTTGGTTTAACTTCTTCAGTTAAGCCAAGCTTCCTGATAGTGGATGCAGGTATTAGGTTGATGGTTGCCCCAAGATCGCATAAAGCTGTCTTGGTGCAATCACCTTCTAATATGCATGGTATCAGAAAACTCCCAGGGTCTTTAAGCTTTTCAGGAAAGCTTTTCAGAATGACTGCACTGCATTCTTCAGTGAGGAGAACTCTTTCTGTTTCTCTCCACTCCTTTTTATGACTCAAGATTTCTTTCATGAACTTGGCATAAGAAGGTATTTGCTCAAGTGCCTCTGCAAATGGAATCTTTATTTCAAGAGTCCTTAGATAATCTGCAAAGCGAGCAAATTGCTTATCCTGCTCCTCTTTCCGGAGTTTTTGAGGATAAGGTATCTTGGCTTTATATTCTTCAACCTTAGTGGTTAAAGAAGCCTTTTTAGAGGGGTTGTTGTCAGCACTTGTGTGTGTCTGATCCCTCACTGGCAATTGAGTGCCAGAGTCAGAAGCTGGAGTGACATTAGACGCCAGCTCACTGTCTGTTCCTGGCACCTGAACGCCAGAAATGTGCCCCTTTTGGGCGTTCAACGCTGGATTCTGCCCCATTTAGGCGTTCAACGCCAGATTCTTGCCCATTTCTGGCGTTGAACGCCAATCCTGCCTTGTTTCTGGCGCTGAACGCCAGTTTTGGGCATGGTCTGGGCGTTCAGCGCCAGCCTTCCACCCATTTTCCGGCGTTTTAGTGCCAGAATTATTTTTCCCTGGGCTCTTACTGTCCTCAGGTGAATCTTTGGTGGGTCGCTCATTTCTTGAATTTTTGATGCCTTGAGGTGGGGTATTTAATGTTTTCCCACTTCTTAATTGAACTGCTTAGCATTCTTCTGCTATTTGCCTTGATAGCTGCTGCTTTGTTTGCTTAAACTGTTCGTCCATATGTATATTAGCTATCCTTGTCTCCTGTAGCCTGTCTTTGAATTCAGCTAGCTGCTTTGTTAGAAAATCCAATTGCTGATTGAATTCAGCAGCTTGTTTTACAGTACTGAATTCAGCAGTTACTGTTTTAACCTCTTCATTCATGGAAGGGTTGCTGCTTAGATACAGATGCTGATTCCTGGCAACTGTATCAATGAGCTCTTGAGCCTCTTCAATTGTCTTTCTCATATGGATAGATCCACCAGCTGAGTAATCTAGAGACATCTGAGCTCCTTCTGCAAGCCCATAGTAGAAGATGTCTAACTGAACCCACTCTGAAAACATTTCAGAGGGGCATTTTCGTAGCATCTCTCTGTATCTCTCCCAGGCATCATAAAGAGATTCATTATCTCCTTGCTTGAAGCCTTGGATGTCCAGCCTTAGCTGTGTCATCCTTTTTGGAGGGAAATATTGATTCAGGAATTTTTCTGTCAGCTGTTTCCACGTCCTTATGCTGGCCTTAGGTTGGTTATTCAACCACCTCTTAGCTTGATCTTTTACAGCAAATGGAAACAGTAATAGTCTGTAGACATCCTGATCTATTTCTTTATCATGTACTGTGTCAGCAATTTGTAAAAACTGTGCCAGAAACTCTGTAGGTTCTTCCTGTGGAAGACCGGAATACTGGCAACTTTGCTGCACCATGATAATGAGCTGAGGATTCAACTCAAAGCTGCTGACTCCAATGGAGGGTATACAGATACTACTCCCATATGAAGCAGTAGAGGGGTTAGAATATGACCCCAGAGTCCTTCTGGACTGTTCATCTCCATTTATGTCCATGATGGATATATGGATATAACTTGGACTGATTTACCTTTTTAATTATTTTATTTTATTTATTTATTTTTTTTATTATTTCGAAAATAAAATAAATTAAAATAAAATAATTAAAAATAGGTGAAGATTTTCGAAAACAATGAGGAGAGAGAAAGTGGTTAGGAAGTTTTGAAAAAGATATGATTTGGAAAAGATTTTAAATTTAAAAAAAAAAATCTGAAATTTTTTTTTAATTTAATTTTCGAAAATTTGTTTTGAAAGTAGAGAGAAAAGATATTTTTGAATTTAGTGAGGAAAGAGAAAAACAATAGGATAGCACAAGATTTAAAATTTTTAGATCTAGTGCTCCTTGTTTTCGAAAAATTTGGAGAGAAAACACCAAGGAACACCAAACTTAAAAATTTTAAGATCAGGACCAAACCAAAATTTTCGAAAATCAAAGGAAATCAACAGGAAAACACCAAACTTAAAGTTTGGCACAAAATTTAATAGAGAAAATATTATTTATGAAAAAGAAGGTTTTGAAAAGAATATAAAAGACTCTAACCCAATTACCAAGAACACAGATTAACGCTCTAGCCAAATGAGTTATGGAAATTTTCAAAAATTTTAAGAAAAATCAACAAGAAAACACCAAACTTAAAGTTTGGCACAGGATTTAATGGAAAAATGATTTTTGAAGAAGGTTTTAAAAATATGATAGCCAATTACCATGAACATAAACACCACGTTCTAACTAACTGAGCTATAAATTTAAAGTGTTTTAACAAGGGATAAATAATAAAAGACTCTAAACCAAAAAAAGAATTTTTTCCTAATCTAAGCAACAAAATAATCCGTCAGTTGTTCAAACACGAACAATCCCCGGCAACGGCGCCAAAAACTTGGTGCACGAATTGTGAATCACACTTTTCACAACGCGTACCACTAACCAGCAAGTGCACTGGGTCGTCCAAGTAATACCTCACGTGAGTAAGGGTCGAATCCCACGGAGATTGTTGGTTTGAAACAATCTATGGTTATCTTGTAGATCTTAGTCAGGAAGTCAATTATGTTTATCAGTTGAATTGCGAATAAACAATAGAGCATGGATTAAAGGTTACTTGTTATGCAGTAATGGAGAATATGTTGGAGTTTTTGGAGATGCTTTGTCTTCTGAATCTCTGCTTTCCTCTGTCTTCTTGTTCACGCACGCACGTCCTCCTATGGCAAGCTATGTGTTGGTGGATCACCGTTGTCAATGGCTACCTTCCATCCTTCCAGTGAAAACTACGCTCACGCGCTCTGTCACAGCACGGCTAATCACCGGTTGGTTCTCGATCCGGTTGGAATAGGATTTACTATCCTTTTGGGTCTGTCACTAACGCCCAGCCTTCAGGAGTTTGAAGCTCGTCACAGTCATTCAATCCTTGAATCCTACTCGGAATACCACAGACAAGGTTTAGACTTTCCGGATTCTCATGAATGCCGCCATCAGTTCTAGCTTATACCACGGAGATTCTGATTAAGAGATCTCAGAGATACTCATTCAATCAGATATAGAACGGAGGTGGTTGTCAGGCACACGTTCATGGTTTGAGGAAGGTGATGAATGTCACTGATCATCACCTTCATCACAGTTAAGCGCGAATGAACATCTTAGATAGGAACAAGCGTGTTTGAATAGAAAACAGAAATACTTGCATTAATTCATCGAGACACAGCAGAGCTCCTCATCCCCAACAATGGGGTTTAGAGACTCATGCCGTTAGAGAATACAAAGTTTAGATCTGAAATGTCATGAGATACAAAATAAGTATCTAAAAGTTGTTTAAATACTAAACTAGTAGCCTAGGTTTACAAAAATTGGATAAACTATGATGGATGATGCAGAGATCCACTTCTGGGGCCCACTTGGTGTGTGATGGGGCCCACTTGGTGTGTGCTGGGGCTGAGATTTAAGCAATTCACGTGCAGAGGCCATTTGTGGAGTTGAACGCCAGTTTTTATGCCAGTTTGGGCGTTCAACTCCAGCTTTTGATCCTTTTCTGGCGCTGGACGCCAGAATTGGGCAGAGGACTGGCGTTGAACGCCAGTTTACGTTGTCTATCCTTGTGCAAAGTATAGACTATTATATATTGTTGGAAAGCCCTGGATGTCTACTTTCCAACGCAATTAGAAGCACGCCATTTCGAGTTCTGTAGCTTCAGAAAATCCACTTTGAGTGCAGGGAGGTCAGAATCCAACAGCATCAGCAGTCCTTTTTTAGCCTGAATCAGATTTTTGCTCAACTCCTTCAATTTCAGCCAGAAAAATACCTGAAATTACAGAAAAACACACAACTCATAGTAAAGTCCAGAAATATAAATTTTTCCTAAAAACTAATAAAAATAGACTAAAAACTAACTAAAACATACTCTAAACTATATGAAATTATCCCCAAAAAGCGTATAAAATATCCGCTCATCAACGACCCGAGGTTTAAATACTTCGGTTATCAATTTTAAAGGGGTTTGTTACTTGTGACAACCAAAATGTTTGTATGAAAGGATTTTTGAAGGTTTAGAAACTATACTTGCAACGAGGATTTATCCGCAAATTTCTAGACCACGCAAAAGTCATCTCATCAAAATGGCGCCGTTGCCGGGGAATTGCAAACGTGTGCCTTATTATTAGTTATTGTAAATATCTGCTTTTTACTTGTTTATTTGTTTTTATTTTTGTTTTTATTTTTTTTCGTAAATTAAGAGGTTATTGGTTTTTATTTAGTTATTAAAAATTTTTCAAAAAATTTTTTCTTGGTGTTCATCTTGATCTTCAAGTTGTTCTTCGTGTTCATCTTGACCTTCAAGTTGTTCTTAGTTATTTTCTTCGTTTTAATCTAAAAATTTTCAGTTTGGTGTCATTTTATTGTTTTTCTCTTTCCTCATTAAAATTCAAAAATTAAAAAATTTAAAACTCAAATTTCAAATTTCAAATTTCAATTTTCAAAATTCAAATTTAAAAATTTAAAATTAAAATCTCAAATTTCAAAAAATTTCAAAATTTAAATCTTTTTCAAAAAAATCATATCTTTTTCAAAATCTTATCTTATCTTATTTCAAAAATCAAATTTCAATATTTAAATTTCAAATTTCAAATTTCAAATTTCAAAATTCAAATTTCAAAAATTTAAAATTCAAAATTTCAAAATTTCAGATTTCAAAATCTAATTTTCAAATTTAAAAATTTAAATTTCAATAACCTTTTAATTTTAATTTGTTTTTATTTTTTGTTTGTAAATTTTTATTTGTTATCATGAGTTCTCACCCCCATCGCTATGAGTCTGGTTACAATTATGTTGCAGGAAGAAGAAATTACAATGAGAACAGGCATCAAGGTTGGAACAATCAAAGATGGGAGGAGCCACAAGGATTTGATCAACCCTCATGGCAACAACCACCTCCAATGGACTATCAACAACCACCACCATATGCCTATAAACCCTCTCCTCAACATGACTTTGGACCACCATACTCACAAGCTCCTTTCCGCCAATCACCTCCATATGACCCTAACCCGTATCCACCATACCAACCACCTTATGAGCCAAATGAACCATACACAGAACCACCACCTTTCCAACACAACTACTCTCATGAACCACCACCTCAATATTCACCATCTCCATATCATTATCAAGATGAACCACCTTCATATTATGAACCCTCTCTCCCAACTAATGAATCCTCATATCCACCCCAACCTCCAATGGATAACAGACTTCGTGTTATTCTTCAGAGGCAAGAAAGGATGAATAAGAGTGTGCTAAATTTCGCGGCCACCTTAGGCGAGTTCATAAATATAATAGCTTCCCAATATCTGAGCACTCAAAGAACTCCCATGGCTACATGTGGAGAATCAAAAGAAGAGCAAAGCATGAAGGAGACACTAGAAACTTCGGTGGACAATGAGGAACATGGCTTTGTATTGGAACAAGTGGAGGAAGCCATAATAGTTGCAGAGGAAGAAGTGGTTGAAGACTTAGGAGATGCTGAACCTCCGTGGGAAAGTCAAGACGTAGAACCTCCTTTCAAGACGGTTGCATTTGATGTTGAGGAGGGTGTACAACCTCCAAGGCATATCATAGTTGAAGACTTGGAAGAGGTTGGTCAAGAGATAGAGATTAAAGAAGAAGAAGCACAACCTCCCATGCCCTTGGTAAGTAATGAAGAAGAGATTGAATTGGAAGAAAGCTACCAAGAGGAAGAGGTTGAAATTAAAGAAGTTTGCAAAGAGGTGGAAGTTGTCAAAGAGTACAAGGGAGTGGAGCTTGAAATCACCTTGCCAAAGTTATTGGAGACCCCTCCCCCTAAGTTGCCATCATCCTTCACAACATTCAAGTGGGTAAAATTTATATCCCTTAGATTTCTAATCCCACTTGAATATGGGCTACTGGAGACGGATGGTCAACTTAGAGCTCTTTGTGGCATTAAGAGTAAGAGGAAGATGGCCAGTGGTAAGAATTGTCCTGCAAGGTTCATTATGGTTGAAAGCGAAAAGTTTAAATGCAAAGGTTGGTGTAAAGCTCAACTGAATGGGTCTAGGAAGTTGTTTGGCCGCTTTAGTGAGAATTCAGATTGCTTGTTACCCGGATGGAATCATGATGATCAACACAAGGACGGGTGTAAAAGCAAAGTTTGGGATCCCAGAGGCCATTGGAATTACAAACATTGGTGGAGATTCCTGGATGAGTTCAAGCATAAGCCACCATAACAGGAAGCTCATCAAATGTCCAACTTAAGAACTTTAACTAAAAGTGCTAGGTGGGAGACAACCCACCATGGTATGATCGTTCCTCTTTCAATTTTATTTAGTTTTATTTGTTTTCGAGTTTTATTTTATTTTATTATATTGAACCTGGAGTTTTGCATCACATTCATATTAACACTGCATTCTGCATTTTTTTTCAGATTATAAAAAAAAAAGGAAAGAGAAGCACGCACGCGACGCGTCCGCGTCATGTGGGAAAATGCCTCCCACGCGACCGCATCACTCATGCGGCCGCGTGACCTGGAAATCGACGTAAGAAAGGGTGCACGACCGAAAGTTGTGCGAGAGTGGTGCTGGACTGGTGCTGATCGCACACGCCTTACCACGCGGACGCATGGCTCACGCGTCCGCATCATACCCCCATTGATGGTCACTCACGCGATCGCATCGACTACACGACCGCGTCACCCTGGATTTTGGCAATACTAAGTTTTGAACAGAGAGTTGTGCGACCGCGAGGCTGCACTCGCGCCACTAGCACAAATCGAGTCATGCGATCGCGTTCCCCACGCGTCCGCGTTACCCAACCTTATCGCGCACCACGCGACCGCGTGCCCCACGCGTCCGCGTCACCTGCGCCGCACAGCTTATCCAGATCAGCCAAATATCTTATCTTTTCTTCCCAAATTTTTCTTTTCCATTCTTATTTCTTTCTTCTTTTCTTCTTCCTTCTTTACTTTCATTCTCTTTTACTTAATTGCATACTTTCATTCATTGCATTTTAATTTTGTGCATATTTTTATTTTCTTTTCTAAATTTATTATTTTTCCATTGGTGTTCAAAAGTTCTTATTCCACTGTTACATCTTTTCTGGTATTTTCTTGGTGCTTATGACTTGTTTTATTTTGATTGGGTAACATTATTCAAATCAATGCTAATCTTTTATAATACTTGTACTTCTCTTGCATTGATATGAACTTATACTATCTTGCATTACCCACATTTTCCTCTCCTTTGTTGCAAATTTTGCACCACTGGTATGCCATGTGCTTATATTGTTTTCTCACGTACATGTTGAAGCTTCCATGTAAATGAGACCCTTATCATTTGACATTAACCCAACCATACTTCATTTATTTTCTTATCTTTATTATTGGGTTACCTTTCTTCCCTTTTTCTTTCAGGATGGCCACCAGGAAGAGAACCAAAAGACGTTTACATGGGGAGACAAACAAGTCCATCAGCACAATCCTTGGAGAAAAGCATCAGTTGGAGAGACCCGTCCACTTGTACATCTTTGCATGCACCGAGGACGGTGCAATCTTTAAGTGTGGGGAGGTCGATACCGATCTCCGTGGGTTAGTACCTTCCTATCTCAACACCGATGTTTAAATTTTCTTTGTTAAATTAGTTGTTGCATTTGCATGTTTAATTGCATGTTTATTTGATTTTATGCATTTAGTTACTACTTGGTTAAAGTAATAAATTTCTTTTTAGGACTCTATTTTTGAAAAAAATTTCACTAATTTAAATTGAAAAAAAAAATTTTTTTATGTTAAAACTTGTTTGGAAGTTGTATTTGGAACATGGTTTTTGAGCTAAAGAACACACAACCTGTGAGATTTGAGCTTATTTATATGGTTATATTATTTAACCATAAATATTTTATTCTTGTGTGTTTTCTTCTCTATGATTGCAATCTTTACTTTGTTTCAGTCTATATGTCCAATATTTAGTGTATTTACATGTTTGCATATGATTGAGGCCATTATTTGATTTTAGCTCACTTATCCCAAATAAGCCTACCCTTTACATCACCATTGTTAGCCACCTTGAGCTTTTTAATCCCCATTTGTTCTATATTTTACCACATCACTAGCCTTAAGCGGAAAACAAACTAATTATCCCAATTGAATCTTTGGTTAGCTTAAGATAGTGTGTTAATTAAGTGTGGGAAAACTGTGGGAACATGGGTTAATAAGGGAATGTGTTATGTTTTTACTTTGATAAAATATTGGGAATTTGGGTACCTACTCATGTGAGATTAGAAAAAATAAAAAATCCATGTGCATTAATAAGTTATGTTTATTTTTCTATTAAAAAAAAGAAAAAAAAGAGAAAAAAATATATATGTATATAATATAAATAAATAAATAAATAAGGGGACAAAATTACCCCAATGCTAAGTTAATGAAAATATCAATGCACATGTGACAAAAGTAAAGAAATATAAAAAATTTAGTACATGAGTATGGGAATCATACAAAAGTGGAAATTATGGGCTAGGCATGACTCTAGAGTTATATAGAGTGTATGTATGTTAGGTGAGAACTTAAGTTAGTCAAAGATTCAAATTATAGCTCACTTAGCCATATATATATCCTTACCTTTACCCTAGCCCCATTACAACTCTGAAAAGACCTCATGATGTTTACATCTGTATGCTAAATATTTGTTGATTGGTTAGATGAAGAACAAAGTTTAGAAAGCATGATTAGAGAAGAGTAGAGTGATTGACCCTAAACACTTGAGAGTTAGAGTGATATACACTACCAGTGAGGGTTCAGTGCTTGATTCTATGTTCCCTGCTTTCATGAGCTATCTTCTTACAAGTTTACTTATCTTTTATTGTATAATTTGAATTAGTGAAGTCTGATTTACTTTTGTCTTGAAAAGCTTATTTACTTTTAACCAAGTAGGTAGAAACATTTTTGCATGTAGTTACATTCATAGGTTGCATTTCATACATTCTACCATCCCTCTTCATCTTTATAGCTTCTCTTGAGCTTAGCATGAGGACATGCTAATGTTTAAGTGTGGGGAGGTTGATAAACTACTATTTTATGGTTTATCTTGTGCTCAATTGAGTGGATTTTATCAACTCTTTACCCACTTATTCATACTATTTGCATAGTTTTACATTTGCCTTCCTAATTATGTGCTTTGATTGAAAACATGCTTCTTTGGCCTTAAGTTCCCTATGTTTAATCCTCTCTTATTACCATTAGATACCTTGATATGTGTGTTAAGTGATTTCAGAGATTACAGGGCAGGAATGGCTCAGAGGATGGAAAGGAAGCATGCAAAAGTGGAAGGAATACAAGAAGTTGGAGAAATTGCTAAGCTGTCCAGCCTGACCTCTTTGCACTCAAACAACTATAACTTTAGCTACAAAGGTCCAAACGATGCGGTTCTAGTTGCGTTGGAAAGCTAACGTCCGGAGCTTTGATTTGATATATAATATGCTATAGTTTCCCTGAAGCTAGGTGACGCGAACGCATGATCCACGCGGACACGTCGCAGTGACAAAAATCAACGTGGCAGATTTCTCATCCAGCGATTTCTGGGCTGTTTTTGACCCAGTTTGCGGCCCAGAAAACACAGATTAGAGGCTATAAAGTGGGAGAATGTATCCATTAAAAAAAAAAGCTTTCATAATTCACTTTTCATAGTTTTAGATGTAGTTTTTAGAGAGAGAGGTTCTCTCCTCTCTCTTAGGATTAGGATTTAGGATTTCTCTTAGTTTTAGGAGTGACTCTCAATCCCAGGTTCAATGTTCTTCAATTTATATTTCTCTTCTACTTTTAGATACTCTAATACTTTTATTTGTTAATTACTTATGTTGCCCATTTGATTCATAAATCTTTCATGTTAGATTGGATTGCTTTTATTAATATAATTTGAGGTATTTCAGACTTATGATTGCTCTCTATTAATGCTCTTTGTTTATCCAAATTATTTTCATTCAAGTAGACTTTTTTTCCTTTTGGCTTTGGTTGAGTCATTGGAGACACTTGAGTTATCAAACTCATTGTTGATTGAAAATTGGATTTCTTCGTTTCATTAATTCAAGTTCCAATAACTCTAGCCTTTCCCAAGGAAAGACTAGGACCTGAGGAATAAAAATTAATTCATCCCCTTAACTTACCTTCATAGTTAGAGGTTAACAAAGTGGGAGAAAAATCTAATTCTCATTACAATTGATAAGGATAACCAGGATAGGACTTCCAGTTCTCATACCTTGCCAAGAGTTTATTTTACAGTTATTTATTTTTATTGCTTTGAAAATATACCTGTGCCCATTGCCCAAACTCCAGAACCCCAATTTACAAACTCATAACCAATAATAAGAACATACCTCCCTACAATTCCTTGAGAAGACGACCCGAGGTTTAAATACTTCGGTTATCAATTTTAAAGGGGTTTGTTACTTGTGACAACTAAAACGTTTGTATGAAAGGACTTTTGAAGGTTTAGAAACTATACTTGCAACGAGGATTTATCCGCAAATTTCTAGACCACACAAAAGTCCTCTCATCAGTGAACCCTATGGAAACACCTATAATCCCTCATGGAGAAATCATCCAAATTTCTCATGGAAGGATCAACAAAAGTCTCAACAAGGCTTTAATAATGGTGGAAGAAACAGTTTTAGAAATAACAAACCTTTTCTATCATCCACTCAGCAACATACAGAGAATTCTGAGCAGAATCCATCTAGCTTAGCAAATATAGTCTCTGATCTATCTAAGGCCACTTTAAGTTTCATGAGTGAAACAAGGTCCTCCATTAGAAATTTGGAGGCACAAGTGGCCAGCTGAGTAAAAGAGTCACTGAAACTCCTCCTAGTACTCTCCCAAGCTATACAGAAGAAAATCCAAAGAGAGAGTGCAAAGCCATTGATTTAATCATCATGGCCGAACCTACAAGGGAGGAGGAGGACGTGAATCCTAGTGAGGAAGACCTCCTGGGACGTCCAGTGATAGATAAGGAGTTTCCCTCTGAGGAACCAAAGGAATCTGAGGCTCATCTAGAGACCATAGAGATTCCATTGAACCTCCTTATGCCATTCATGAGCTCTGATGAGTATTCTTCTTCTGAAGAGAATGAAGACATTACTGAAGAGCAAGTTGCCAAGTACCTTGGTGCAATCATGAAGTTGAATGCCAAATTATTTGGTAATGAGACTTGGGAAGATGAACCCCCCTTGCTCACCAATGAACTGAGTGATCTGGATCAACTGAAATTGCCTCAGAAGAAACAGGATCCTAGAAAGTTCTTAATACCTTGTACCATAGGCACCATGACCTTTGAGAAGGCTCTATGTGACCTTGAGTTAGGGATAAACCTCATGCCACTCTCTGTAATGGAGAAACTGGGAATCTTTGAGGTGCAAGCTGCCGGAATCTCATTAGAGATGGCAGATAACTCAAGAAAACAGGCTTATGGACAAGTAGAGGACGTGTTAGTAAAGGTTGAAGGCCTTTAAATCCCTGCTGATTTCATAATCCTAGACACTGGGAAGGAAGAGGATGAATCCATCATCCTTGGAAGACCCTTCCTAGCCACAGCAAGAGCTGTGATTGATGTGGACAGAGGAGAGTTAGTCCTTTAACTGAATGAGGACAACCTTGTGTTTCAAACTCAAGGATCTCCTTCTGTAACCATGGAGAGGAAGTATGAAAAGCTTCTCTCACTGCAGAGTCAATCAAAGCCCCTACAGTGAAACTCTAAGTTTGGTGTTGGGAGGCCACAACCAAACTCTAAGTTTGGTGTTGAACCCCCACATTCAAACTCTAAGTTTGGTGTTGGGAGGTTCTAACCTTGCTCTAATTATCTGTGAGGCTCCATGGGAGCTCACTGTCAGGCTATTGACATTAAAGAAGCGCTTGTTGGGAGGTAACCCAATGTTATTTAATCATATCTATTTTATTTTCTCTTTGTTATTTCATGTTTTATTAGGTTGATGATCATGTGGAGTCACAAAAACTACTGAAAAATAAAAAACAATAAAAAAACAGCATTAAAAATAGCACACCCTGGAGGAAAGCAGTCTGGCGTTTAAACGCCGGAAACAAGCATCTGTCTGGCGTTTAACGCCGGAAACAAGCATCTGTTTGGCGTTTAACAGCCAGAAACAAGCATCTACCTGGCGTTAAACGCCAGAAACAAGCTACATTTGGACATTTAACGCTAGAAACAGGCAGCAATCTGGCGTTAAACGCCAGGATTGCATAGCAAGGGTGTTTTACACGCCTAATTGGAGCAGTGATGTTAAGTCCTTGGCCCCACTAGATCTGTGGACCCCACAGGATGCCTACCACTTCTTCTCTCATCTTCACACCTTTTCATAACACTCTTCCTCAATTAACCTCCACCAATCACCTCCATTACTCCTCCAAAACCATTATACAACCCACCTACACCTACCCACTTAAATTCAAACCATCACTCCTTCCTTTTCACACATCATAACCACCTAAACCCCCTTGACCGAACCATTCACACACCTCCATCTCCTCCATTTTCTTCTTCTTCTACTCACTTCTTTCTTCTTTTGCTCGGAGACGAGCAAACATTCTAAGTTTAGTGTGGTAAAAGCATTGCTTTTTGTTTTTCCATAACCATCTAGGGCACCTAAGGCTAGAGACATTCTCATTGAAGAGGACAAGCCCATCACTAAGAAAATGATGGAGCAAACAAGAGATCATGGACCTCAATAAGAGCATGAGGAAATCCCCCACCATGAAATCCCTGAGATGCCTCAAGGGATGCACTTTCCTCCACAAAACTATTGGGAGCAAATCAACACCTCCCTAGGAGAATTAAGTTCCAACATGGGACAACTAAGGGTGAAACACCAAGAGCACTCCATCATCCCCCATGAAATTAGAGAAGATCAAAGAGCTATGAGGGAGGAGCAACAAAGGCAAGGAAGAGACATAGAGGAGCTCAAAAGCACCATTAGTTCTTCAAGAAGAGGAAGACGTCACCCTCACTAAGGTGGAGTCATTCCTTAATCTCCTTGTCTATTTATTTTACTATTTTTCTATTTTTGAGCTTTATGTTTTATTTATGTTTGTGTCTTTACTATATAATCACTAGTGTCTAAGTGTCTATGCCTTAAAGTTATGAATATGAATCCATCACCTCTCATAAATGAAAACTGTTTTAATTACAAAAGAACAAGAAGTACATGGTTTCAAATTCATCCTTGAAACTGGTTTAATTATTTTGATGTGGTGACAATACTTTTTATTTTCTGAATGAATGCTTGAACAGTGCATATGTCTTTTGAAAGTTGTTGTTTATGAATGTTAAATATGTTGGCTCTTGAAGAATAAGGAAAAAGGAGAAATGTTATTTGATAATCTGAAAAATCATAAAATTGATTTTTGAAGCAAGAAAAAGCAGTGAATACAGAAAGCTTGCGAAAAAAAGAAAAAAATAGCGAAAAAAAAAGAAAGAAAAAGAAAAAGCAAGCAAAAAAAGCGAAAAGCTCTTTAAACCAAAAGGCAAGAGCAAAAAGCCAATAGCCCTTAAAACCAAAAGGCAAGGGTAATAAAAAGGATCCAAGGCTTTGAGCATCAGTGGATAGGAGGGCATAAAGGAATAAAATCCTGGCCTAAGCGGCTAAACCAAGCTGTCCCTAACCATGTGCTTGTGGCGTGAAGGTGTCAAGTGAAAACTTGAGACTGAGCGGTTAAAGTCAAGGTCCAAAGCAAAAAAAAAAAAAAAGAAGAAGAGTGTGATTAAGAACCCCGGACACCTCTAATTGGGGACTTTAGCAAAGCTGAGTCACAATCTGAAAAGGTTCACCTAGTTATGTGTCTGTGGCATTTATGTATCCGGTGGTAATACTGGAAAACAAAGTGCTTAGGGCCACGGCCAAGACTCATAAAGTAGCTGTGTTCAAGAATCAACATACTGAACTAGGAGAATCAATAACACTATCTGAACTCTGAGTTCCTATAGATGCCAATTATTCTAAACTTCAATGGATAAAGTGAGATGCCAAAACTATTCATGAGGCAAAAAGCTACAAGTCCTGCTCATGTGATTGGAGCTAAGTTTCATTGATATTTTGGAATTTATAGTTTATTTTCTTCTTTTTATCCTATTTGATTTTCAGTTGCTTGAGAACAAGCAACAATTTAAGTTTGGTGTTGTGATGAGCGGATAATTTATACGCTTTTTGGCATTGTTTTTACATAGTTTTCAGTATAATTTAGTTAGTTTTTAATATATTTTTATTAGTTTTTAAATAAAATTCACATTTCTGGACTTTACTATGAGTTTGTGTGTTTTTCTATGATTTCAGGTAATTTCTGGTTGAAATTAAGGGACCTGAGCAAAAATATGATTTAGGCTGAAAAAGGACTGCAGATGTTGTTGGATTCTGACCTCTCTGCACTCAAAGTATATTTTCTGGAGCTACAGAACTCCAAATGGCGCTCTCTCAATTGCGTTGGAAAATAGACATCCAGGGGTTTCCAGCAATATATAATAGTCCATACTTTGCCCGAGTTTAGATGACACAAATTGGCGTTCAATGCCAGTTCCATGCTGCATTTTGGAGTTAAACGCTAGAAACAGGTTGCAAAGTGGAGTTAAACGCCAGAAATAGGTTACAAACTGGCGTTCAACTCCAAGAGAAGCCTCTACACGTGTAAAGCTCAATGCTCAGCCCAAGCACACACCAAGTGGGCCCCAGAAGTGGATTTTTGCATCATTTACTCATTTCTGTAAACCCTAGTAACTAGTTTAGTATAAATAGGACTTTTTACTATTGTATTTACATCTTTAGTTTTATCTTTAGATCACGTTTGGGGGCTGGCCATTCGGCCATGCCTGAACCTTCATCACTTATGTATTTTCAACGGTAGAGTTTCTACACACCATAGATTAAGGTGTGGAGCTCTGCTGTTCCTCATGGATTAATGCAAAGTACTACTGTTTTTTTATTCAATACAAACTTATTCCGCTTCTAAGATATTCATTTGCACTTCAATGTGAATGTGATGATCGTGACAATCATCATCATTCCTAACTTATGAACGCATGCCTGACAACCACTTCCGTTCTACCTTAGATTGAATGGGTATCTCTTGGATATCTAATACAGGGGACCGAGTCCGAGATATTAGAATCTTCGTGGTATAAGTTAGAACCCATGGATGGCCATTCCTGAGATCCGGAAAGTCTAAACCTTGTCTGTGGTATTCCGAGTAGGATCTGGGAAGGGATGGCTGTGACGAGCTTCAAACTCGCGAGTGCTGGGCGTAGTGACAGACGCAAAAGGATCAATGGATCCTATTCCAGTATGATCGAGAACTGACAGGTGAATAGCAGTGCTGTGACAGAGCATCTTGGACCATTTTCACTGAGAGGACGGGAAGTAGCCATTGACAACGGTGATGCCCAACATACAGCTTGTCATGGAAAGGAGTAGGAATGATTGGATGAAGACAGCAGGAAAGCAGGGGTCAGGAGGAACGAAAGCATCTCAATACACTTATCTGAAATTCTCACCAATGAATTACATAAGTATCTCTATCCTAGTTATATTTTATTTATCTTTTACTTATCAATTCATAAAACCATTTGAATCCGCCTGACTGAGATTTACAAGGTGACCATAGCTTGCTTTAAGCCAACAATCTCCGTGGGATCGACCCTTACTCACGTAAGGTTTATTACTTGGATGACCCAGTGCACTTGCTGGTTAGTTGTACGAAGTTGTGAAATAGAATTAAGAACATGAACGTGCGTATTTATTTTTTAGCGCCATTACCAAGGAAGGAACGATCACGATTTCGCACACCAGCTACCTTGTAGATCTTAGTCAGGTGGATAGAAAATATATTTGTTGTGGAAAAACACATAAAAATAGAATAAAGATAAAATTACTTAATTGGTGTGAATTTAGTGATAAGAGAACGGTTGAGGCTTTGGAGATGCTTTCTCCTTCTAGATCAACTTTTCTCACTGTCTACTTCAACTTCTGTTGATTTATTCCATGGCAGGCTGTAAATGATTAATGCCGGGTCAACAGTCATTAATCTCTGATGGGAGCGGAAATTGGCGAGTTAAGAATGATTATAAAATATGCGTTGCAAGTATAGTTCTCAACCAACCAGAAATCCGCTCATCAATTTAGAAGGGTGTCACAGAAATTAAAATCAAAATACTGGGAGTATGAATCCCAGGTCGTCTCCTAACGAGTTGCAGAAAAGTGTGCTATTTTATTAATCAGATGTGTTAAAAAAGGTTTGAGTTGAATGGCAGAAAATTAAATTAGAGAATTTATATAAATTTAAATAAAACCCTTAACTGGGAGTTGATTAGCTAGAAGCCCTATTCTTTTTGCAGTACTCTCAAGATTAATTGATAATTGGGGGTTATTCTGTTTAGTTGTCCCTTACTAAGTAAGGGGAAAGTCAAACAAGTTGGAATGCTGTTCTATCCACAAGTTCCAATCCGCTCTTGGGAGGATTGGTGTTAGTGACTAGAGAGCAATCCAATTATAAACCCAATTACAATCTTTCTCTTGAGCATCCCAACTCAAGGGTTTCTTTCAATCAACTCCCCATCAAGTTAGGGAACTACTTGCTCATTGTAAATGAAGAGTTCATAACATAAGAAAGGGAATTAAAGAAAGACATGATAAATAATGATCAAAGGATTAATTGAAAATAAAAAGTAATTCTTGTATTTAATAAATGCTAAAATAATCCAATAGTAAAATTAAGTAAATTAAGGAACATGGAAGAGTAAGAGACAAGTAAATAAAACGAACTAGAATGTCGAAGTCTTGATGAGGCAATAACTCTTCTCAATATCCCAATGCAAAACAATGAACATAACAAATCCTAAAAACTATGAATGTGTAGAGAGAAAACCTAGAGGAGAGGAAAACTAGATCTAAAAACTAAAACTATGCGGAATGAATGTTGTTGTTGGTTTCTGCATGTTCTCTGGCTCTAGTCTGCTTTTTTTGGCCGAAAACTGGGTCAAAATAAGGCCCGAAATCGCCCCCAGCGATTCTGCAGATTATGCAGATCGCGCATGTCACGCGGTCGCGTCATCCATGCGACCACGTCATTCGGCTTTCTGCTTTGCCACGCGGTCGCGTCATCCATGCGGCAGCGTCGCTGCGATTTCCTTTCTTTCGCGTGGTCGCGTGATCCATGCGGCCGCGTCGCTTCTCGCTGGTCATTTCCTCAATTTCTTGTGTTCCTTCCATTTTTGCAAGCTTCCTCTCAAATCTCCAACTCATTCATGCCCTATAAAGCCTGAAACACTTAACACACAGATCACGGCATCGAATGGAATAAAGGAGAAATAAAATACATAATTAAAAGTCTCTAGGAAGCAAGTTTTTAATCATGCAATAACTTTAGGAAGGAATTATAAATGCATGCTTATTTAATGAATAAGTGGGTAGAGATCATGACAAAACCACATAAATAAACACAATATAAACCATAAAATAGTGGTTTATCAACCTCCCCACACTTAAACATTAGCATGTCCTCATGCTTAGTTGAAGGAGATAAAATGAATGAGTAAGAACATGTAAAACCTATGAAATGCAATGCAACCTATATATATGAATGCAACTATATGATTCTTGTCCACTTGATCTAAAGTAAATAAGCTCTTCAAAATAATTATAAATCAAATTCCACTAACCCAATTCTTATAAGGGAAGAGCAGATTAAAAATGCAAGAAGATAGCTCATGAAAGCAGGGAACATAGAAATTCAAGCATGGAACCCTCACTGATGATGTATGTACACTCTAGTCTCTCTAGTGTATAGGGTCATCACTCTGTCCTTCTCTAATCATGCTCTCTAATTTTTGTTCTTCTCCTAACCAATCAACAACATTTAATATACCAATGCAAACATCATGAGGTCTTTTCAAGGTTGTAATGGGGCCAAGGTAAGGGTAAGGATATATATATATGGCTAAGTAAGCTTATAAATTAAATCTTTAATTAACCCAAGCCTTAACATAACCTATATATATTCTATGTAACTTTTAAAATTCATACCTAGCTACCCAGAAATTTCTTTCACATCCATACTCATGTATCAACCTTTTATTTTGATTTTATCATACATGCATTGATCTTTGAATGCTTGGCTTAGCATTGGGGTAATTTTTTCCCCTTATTTATATTGAGTATATTATTTTTTTATTATTATTATTATTATTATTTTTTGAACATAGAAGCATAGAAATAACATAGCTTATCAATGCACATAGATTTTTAATTCTTATAGTTTCACATGAGTAGGTATCCAAATTTCCATTTATATTATCATGACTCATTCCCTTATTATCCTTTGTTCCCACAATTTCCCATACTTAAATAACACACACAATTCTATCTTAAGCTAACCAAAGATTCAATTTGGGATATATAATTGTTTTTTCGCTTAAGGCTAGTAACGTGGTAAAATATAGAACAAATGGGATTTAAAGGCTCAAAGTGGCTAACAAAGGTAATTGAAAGGGTAGGCTTTATTTGGATAAGTGAGCTAAATAAATAATGGCCTCAATCATATGCAAACATATAAATATAATAAACATTGGACATATAGGATGAAACAAAATATAGATTACAATCATAGAGAAGTAAACACACAAGAATAAAATAATTATGGTTAAATAATGTAACCATTCATAAAGGCTCAAATCTCACAGGTTGTGTGTTCTTTAGCTCAAAAATCATGTTCCAAATACAACTTCAAGCAAATTTAACATACAAGTTTTAATTAAAATTAGTAAAATTTTGTTCCAAAGATAGGGTCTTAGAAGAAACTTATTGTCTTTTCAATCAAGCAGAACATGCATGCAACTAACCTATTACTATGCAATTTATCCTATTCTATAAAAGAAAAATCTAATTAAATATCCTAATTTATTGGTGCTAGGGAAGAGAAATTACCTCCGGAAGTCAGGTACTGACCGACCTCCCCACACTTAAGGCTTTGCACCGTCCTCGGTGCCATCTGTCAAGAACAAAGGTGGGCTGGTAGCAGTATCTCCACAGTCGGGACCATCATGGCTCCCTGTGCTGGTAAAAGAAGTGGAGTCTGGGGTGTCTGAGTCCTTGAATTTTCCCATGATCAGCTCCTTGAGGTATGTGAATCGGCGCTTGTTACGGCGCTCTCTCATCTTAGCTTTGTGTTCTTGCCGATCCAACTTTTTAAGTATCTGCTGGAGCAGTTGGGCTATTGTAGGTGCTTGTGGTGTTGAAGAAGAAATATCTTCAACTGGTTCAGTAGGCTAGCTGGTAGTGGTTACTGGAAGTCTAAAGTACTTCCCGTTGGGGACAAATTGATCATCCCGTGGAAGCATGGCTTTGGTGTCCCCAGCTCTGTAGGAGACTCCGGCTGCTGAGACAAGATCTAAGACCAGGGCTGGAAAAGGTAGGTTGCCAGTGATTTGTACATGTCCCATGGCATTCCGGATATATCTTGGTAGATTCAGAGGTTGGTCTGTAAGAATGCACCATAGTAGAACGGCCATGTCCGCAGTGAAGGAGGATTCGTGAGTGCTCGGAAAGACGTAATGGGACATAATCTGTGCCCATACGTGAGCCTCCAAGGTAAGTGCTGAAGCCGAAATTCCCTTAGGGCGGGTACGATGGTATCCGTAGATGTATCTGCTATCAGGTTGTGCGATAACTCTGAGAATGGCGTCCCAGTCAAATTGGTACATCTGGCGCTTGAGTGCGGCTTCTTGAAAGGCATCCAATCCTTCTGGAATAGGGGGAAGACTTAGAACTTTTTGAATGGCCTCTTCTATAATGGGACTTGCTTCTGACGGACATAGACAGACTGCAGGGTTGGTAGGTGGTAGTTGGAGTAGAACTCGACTACCCAAGAAAGATTGACCTGCCTTGGCTGTCTCTGTAGGAAACCCCATTGTCTTCGGGTAATTTGCGGCTCAACAAAGGTAACAATATTGGGCGGGAGGAGAAGAAGGTATTCGTTGTTGTAACTCATTTCAGCCAGGATGGGGAACATCTGCTCACAGTAGCGATTAGGGAATTGCGCAGTGTCCTTTGCTGGGAAGGCTCTTTCTTTATCATCAACCTTTATGATCCTCTTAATTTTCTTTGTTGAGGGCTTAACCGCAGTTGAAGAAGGCTCTGCCACTAATGCTCTTTTTGTTCCTCTTCTTGCTGGTTGTTTGGGAGTAGCTTTCTCTTTTCCTTTCTTGGTGGCCATCCTGAAAAAGGGAAGAGAAAGTAAATTAAATTTAAAGAGATAGAGCAAGGAAGAGAACGGAAAGGATGGTTATAAATGCACATAAAAAGGTAAATGATATTAACACACGCTCATGAGTACATGTGAAAACTCATTAATGGAAAATAACTAGTGCATATGATGATAAGTGAATGCAAGGTATTTATTGGCATGCCGGCAAAGGGCATGAGTAGCATAGATCAAGCATCACTCGTAACAAACCATCACGTTTGTATTGACAATTAAATTCAATGAATAAAATGGTAAAGGGAATTTGTGAAAAGCAAGCATTGAATATTAGAGTAGAAAAATGTAGAGAAGTTCATAATGCCATATGGGCTTTTTCACAAACACATAGCATGCATGTAGAAGAAGTTTTTGAAAATAAGAATTTGAACATGCAAGTAATCCCTTAAAAAGCAATATATAATTGTCAAACAAATTTACAACAATCCACAAGCATATAATAATAAATAGTGACTCACATAAATTGATAACACCAAGTAAAAAGGAAAAAGAAAGAAAAAGAAAATATGAATAATGAAGGCAAAAAGAAAAGAAAAGAAGATAACATATAAAAATAGTAGAAAAGTAAGGAGGGAAGGAGAACAAGAAGAACCTTGTTGATGGGGGTGAGAGAGAGTAAAAAGTGAGAAAGAAGGAAGAAGGGAAGAAGGGAGGGAGAAGAAATAAGAAGGAAAAAGAGAAAATAGGATTTGGGGACAAAAAGATATGATAATTGGCAAATTAGGAAAACTGTGCAGCGCAAGCGACGCGGTCGCGTGGGGCACGTGGTTGCGCGCCTTGCGCTTAAACTTAATGACGCGATCACATCGGTCACGCGGTCGCGTGACTCGTTTTAGGCTAATGGCGCGAAGGTAGCCTCGCACTCGCACAACTCTCTGTTCAAAATCATATTAGTGCCAAATTTTGGGTGACGCGATCGCATGGGGCATGCGATCGCGTGAGTGGTCAAATATTAGGATGTGACGCGGCCGCGTGAGGCACACGGTCGCGTGAGATGGACTGCGCGTCCAGCGCCAGTCTAGCACCACTCTAGCACAACTTTCGGCTGTGCACCCTTGTTACGTCGAAATCCAGGTCACACGGCCGCATGGGGCACGCGGTCGCGTGGGAGGCCATTATTCCCATATAACGCGGTCGCGTGGGACGGTTTGTGCCATTGGCATGCCTCCAGCCCTGCTCCTGCGTAACTCTCTGTTCATATTATTATTGTCTCCCAGCTCCCTGCGACGCAGACGCGTCAATGAGGCGGTCGCGTCGCGTGATTTTTTTTTAAATATGTGAATGCAGATGCACGAAATGTACTAATGAAGAGAAGAGTTATTGAATAAGAAAATTAAAAATAAGGAAAAGAACGATCATACCATGGTGGGTTGTCTCCCACCTAGCACTTTGCTTTAACGTCCGCAAGTTGGACGCTCCACTAGCTCAATCTTCAGCTATGTGGGGATCTTCCAAGAGGAAGATCTCAAGCTCCTTGTTTTTCTTCAGCTTCTCGCCATGGTACAGCTTTAAACGATGTCCATTAACCTTGATAGGTTCAGAACTTGAAGGATGGCTTAGGTGATAAACTCCGTACGGTTCGGCCTTCTCTACTCTGTATGGACCTTCCCATCTTGATCTCAACTTGCCTGGCATGAGCCTTAGTCGAGATTTATAAAGGAGGACTAAGTTCCTAGGTTGGAACTCTTTCCTCTTGATGTGCTGATCATGTATAGCCTTCATCTTCTCCTTGTATAGTCTTGAGTTCTCATAATCTTCTAGGTGAAGGCTTTCCTGTTCCTGCAGTTGCAACTTTCTTTCAGCTCCAGCTCTCTCAATTCCCATGTTGCATTCCTTTACTGCCCAAAAGGCTTTATGCTCTATTTCAACAGGGAGATGACAATCTTTTCCATAAACTAAGCGGAAAGGACTCATCCCGATGGGTGTTTTGTATGCTGTTCTGTATGCCCAGAGTGCATCTTGTAGCCTAGTGCTCCAGTCTCTTCTATGAGGTTTGACTATCTTCTGCAAGATACGCTTTATCTCTCTATTTGACACCTTGGCTTGCCTATTAGTCTGAGGATGGTAGGCTATTGCAACTTTATGAATTATCCCATGTTTCTTCATTAGTCCTGTTAGTCTCCTGTTACGAAAATGGGTGCCTTGATCGCTCATGATTGCTCATGGTGATCCAAAGCGACAGATAATATGGTTTCTCACAAAGGAAACAACAGTGTTAGCATCATTATTGCGGGTAGGAATTGCTTTTACCCATTTGGAAACATAATCCACAGCTAACAATATATAGAAATAACCATTAGAATTTGGAAATGGACCTATGAAGTCAATGTCCCAAACATAAAAAATTTCACAGAAAAGCATAAATTGTTGAGGCATCTTATCCCTCCTGGATATATTACCAAATTTCTGGCATGGGAAACAAGATCTACAAAATTCAGCAGCGTCTCTAAAAAGAGTAGGCTACCAGAATCCACAGTCTAAGATTTTTCTAGCAGTTCTTTGAGGGTCAAAATGTCCTCCACTCTCAGATGAGTGACAGGCCTCTAAGATGGACTGGAATTCTGATTGAGGCACACACCGTCTAATTATCTGGTCAGCGCCACATCTCCATAAATATGGGTCATCCCATATATAATATTTAGACTCGCTTTTCAGCTTGTCTCTTTGATGCTTAGAAAAGTTTGGAGGAAAGTGCGGCTAACTAGATAATTAGCTACAGGTGCATACCAAGGGACTATCTCAGATACTGCTTGCAGGTTATCAAATGGGAAATTATCAGATATAGGAGTGGAATCATCTGTAATATGTTCAAGGCGACTCAGGTGGTCTGCCACTAAATTTTGGTTACCACTCCTATCCTTAATTTCTAAATCAAATTCTTATAATAGTAGTATCCAACGTATAAGCCTTGGTTTGGACTCCTTTTTAGATAATAAATACTTTAGAGCTGCGTGGTCTGAATACACTACTACTTTAGTACCAAGTAAATAGGCTCGGAATTTATCCAGAGCAAAAACAATAGCAAGAAGCTCTTTCTCAGTAGTAGTGTAATTCAACTGAGCGGCATCTAAGGTTTTAGACGCGTAAGCAATAACAAAAGGATCCTTACCTTCACGTTGAGCCAGTGCTGCTCCTACTGCATGGTTGGAAGCGTCACACATTATTTCAAATGGTTGGCTCCAGTCTGGTCCTCTTACAATTGGAGCTTGAGTCAGTGCGGTCTTCAGCTTATCAAAGGCTTGTTTGCAATTTTCACTGAACTCGAACTCAATATCTTTCTGCAGTAGTCTGGATAAGGGAATTGCTACCTTACTGAAGTCCTTAATGAACCTCTTGTAAAAACCTGCATGGCCAAGGAAAGAACGGACCTCCATCACAGAAGAGGGGTAAGGTAAACTAGAAATAACATCTACCTTTGCTGGATCTACAGAAATGCCAGTATTAGACACAACATGTCCTAGTACAATCCCTTGTTTAACCATAAAGTGGCATTTTTCAAAATTTAATACCAGGTTTGTACTGAGACACCTATCTAAAACTCTAGATAATCCATCTAAGAAAAGGCCAAAGGAATCGCCATAAATACTAAAATCATCCATAAAAACCTCCATACAGTCCTCAATAAGATCAGAGAAAAGACTCATCATGCACCTCTGGAAAGTAGCTGGTTGCATTGCACAAGCCAAAGGGCATTCTCTTGTAAGCGTAAGTCTCAAAAGGACATGTAAAAGTGGTCTTTTCCTGATCCTCAGGAGCTATATGAATCTGGAAATAACCTGTGTAACCGTCTAAAAAACAATAATGCGATTTACCTGACAGGCGATCCAGCATTTGATCAATGAATGGAAGAGGATAGTGATCCTTACGGGTTGCTTGGTTGAGGCGTCTGTAATCAATGCAGACCCTCCAGGCGTTCTGAACTCTGGTTGTCAGGAGCTCTCCATGCTCATTCTTCACTACAGTGACTCCAGACTTCTTTGGCACCACTTGTACTGGGCTTATCCATTCACTGTCTGAGATGGGATAGATGATATCTGCCTCTAGTAGTCTGGTCACTTCCTTTTTGACAACCTCTAGTATAGTGGGGTTCAGTCTTCTCTGGGGTTGACGGACAGGTCTTGCTCCCTCTTCTAAAAATATTATATGCTCACAAACTTGAGGGCTGATGCCTAATATGTCTGCCAAACTTCAACCAATTGCCTTCTTGTGCCTCCTCAGCACACCAAGTAGCTGAGGTAAGCATATTTGAGGTGTGGAGGAAGGGGTTTTAGTGCTAACTTCTGATCATGTTCAGGCTCTGGGTTGTCTGGAGCTGGTAACAGTGGTAAGGCACTGTCATTGTCCTCTGATAATGTCCCCACACTTGGACCTTGTCCTATGTGCTTCTCTTCAAATTCCTCCTGGTGAACTTCAGCCACGGTTTCATCTATAATGTCACACTTGAGGATAGAGTGATCCTCTGGAGGATGCTTCATGACTCCATTCAGATTGAAGATCACTACTCGGCCATCTATTTCAAAAGAGTATGTTCCTGAGAAAGAATCTAATTTAAACTTTGAGGTCTTCAAGAATGGCCTTCCGAGTAGGATTGATGATGGCTTGTTTGAGTCATTTTGGGGCATTTCCAGGATATAAAAATCAGTGGGGAACGTGAGTCCCTTAATGCCTACTAGTAAATCTTCAGCAACTCCAACTACTGTAATAATGCTTTTATCTGCTAACACAAAATGAGCTGCCGACCTTTTTAAGGGAGGGAGCCTCAAAACATCATATATAGACAAAGGCATTATACTCACACATGCTCCTAAATCACACATGCATTCAGAAATTATCACACCACCAATAGTACAATTAACTATACAAGGACCTGGGTCACTACACTTTTCAGGTAAACCTCCCATTAAAGCAGATATGGAACTTCCTAAAGGAATAGTTTCTAATTCATTAATTGTGTCTTTATGTATACATAAATCTTTTAGAAACTTTGCATATTTAGGTACCTGTTGAATAACATCAAAAAGGGGAACAGTTACCTCGACCTTTTTGAATATCTTTACCATTTTTGGATCAGGTTCCAGCTGCTTCCTGGGCTTCCTTGCAAGTTGTGGAAACAGAATAGGAGTGGTGTCTTTTGCAGTGTCTGCGCCTTTTAGTGCTTCCTTCTGTGGTTGCACTTTTTCTTCTTCAGCCACGTCCTGTATGTCCTCTTCCTCTTCAACATCTTCTATTTCCACTACCTCTTCAGCTGAGGCGTGTTCTGGTGGGTTTGGCTCCTCCTGGTTCCTCTCTTGCAGTGTGGTTCCGGATCTCAGGGTGATGGCATTAATACCACCCTTGGGATTGGGTAATGGTTGAGAGGGAATTCCACTGGAGCTCAAAGGTTGGTTATTGGAGTTATTCATTGACCCTATCTGAGAGACAAGAGCCTGCAAAGTAGCAGTCAGACCATTTAGAGTGGCATTAATGTTGTTTTCCATGGTCTGCTGTCTCCGATCAATAGATTGTAGTAAGTCATCATTGGCAGATGCAGAAGGATGGGTAAACTGAGAGGTCTGCTGTTGGGTATTCTGTGGTCCTTGGGATTGCCTTAGGTGAGGTGCTCTGTAAGGCTGATTCTGATTCTGCTGCCTGTTGTTCTTGTTATTCCACCTCTGATTTCCCTGATTATCTCTGCCTCCTCTGTTGTTGTTGTTGTCCCTCCAATTCTGGTTAGAATTGTCTTGCCATCCGTGGTTGTAATTGCCACCTTGATTGTACCCTTGGTTGGGGCGATCATAGAATTTATGTGTGACTGCCACGGTGTTGTCTTCCTGCTGGAGCTGCGGACATTCGTCAGTATAATGACTATAATCAGTGCAAATTCCGCAAACTCTCTGTGGGACTAACTGTTGGTTTTGCTGTGGTGGAGAAGGTTGAGCTTGCTGAACTTATTGTTGATTCAATTGCATCTGCTTCAGCAAGTTGGTCATTTCACAGATACTCTGAGTTAAAGCAGTAGTCTCTCTGCTAGAGGATACTTCTGCAACGGCTTTTGAGTGGCCTTGTTTCTGCCTGTGATTCCTAGTAGATTCAGCTAAGTCACTGATCAATTGCCATGCCTCATCAGTGGTCTTGTACTTTTTCATAGAACCATTGCTAGCACTTTCCAATGTGGTCTTATCTTGGGGCCTCATGCCCTATGTGACATAACCGAGTAACACTATCTTGTCAATCATATGCTGGGGGCAAGCTTCCAGAAGATTATTGAAGCGCTCCCAATATTCATAAAGCGTCTCAGAGTCATCCTGAACAATCATGAAAATATATTTCCTCAGTTTATCAGTAACTTCAGCTGGAAAGAACTTTTCCAAGAATTCTCTTCTTAGTGTATACCAGTTTGATACAATTGCTGCTGGTTGAGTGTAGTACCACTCTCTTGCCTTTCCCTCAAGAGAAAATGGGAAAGCTTTCAGCAAAATTGAAGTTTCATCTGCACCATCACGCTTGACAGTAGAACAGGCTGCCTGAAAATCTCTCAGGTGCTTGATAGGCTCTTGAGAAGGTAAGCCATGAAACTTGGGCATCAAATTGAGCAGTGCGGTCTTTATCTCAAAGTCTGTAGCTACCGCTGGGTGATGCGCTTGAAATGGTTACATTGTAAAATCAGGGGCTCCAGCCTCCTGGATAGTAACTCTCCTGGCTGCTGCCATGTTACCTGCACGTGAAACAACCAAATCAGTAGAACGGGGGCTGGTTTCTTTCTCAAATGACGTTTCAGATCCGCCCTCAGAGAGGACTAACCGACGCCGAGCTTGCCTTATTCGTGAAATAGTTCTTTCAATCTCAGGATCGAATATTAGCAAGCTTGGATCAGGAAGCGAACGTGTCATCTAACGAAAGAAACAAGCAGCTCATAGAAGCAAAATAAAATAAAATGCAAATAAATAAATTCCAATTAATAACTTTAGCACTCTATTGCAACTCCCCGGTAACGGTGCTAAAAATTGATGGGAGCGGAAATCGGCGAGTTAAGAATGATTATAAAATATGCGTTGCAAGTATAGTTCTCAACCAACCAGAAATCCGCTCATCAATTTAGAAGGGTGTCATAGAAATTAAAATCAAAATAATGGGAGTATGAATCCCAGGTCGTCTCCCAACGAGTTGCAGAAAAGTGTGCTATTTTATTAATCAGATGTTTTCAAAAAGGTTTGAGTTGAATGGCAGAAAATTAAATTAGAGAATTTATATAAATTTAAATAAAAGCCTTGACTGGGAGTTGATTAGCTGGAAGCCCTATTCTTGTTGCAGTACTCTCAAGATTAATTGATAATTGGGGGTTATTCTGTTTAGTTGTCCCTTACTAAGTAAGGGGAAAGTCAAACAAGTTGGAATGCTGTTCTATCCACAAGTTCCAATCCGCTCTTGGGAGGATTGGTGTTAGTGACTAGAGAGCAATCCAACAATAAACCCAATTACAATCTTTCTCTTGAACATCCCAACTCAAGGGTTTCTTTCAATCAACTCCCCATCAAGTTAGGGAACTACTCGCTCATTGTAAATGAAGAGTTCATAACATAAGAAAGGGAATTAAAGAAAGACATGATAAATAATGATCAAAGGATTAATTGAAAATAAAAAGTAATTCTTGTATTTAATAAATGCTAAAATAATCCAATAGTAAAATTAAGTAAATTAAAGAACATGGAAGAGTAAGAGACAAGTAAAGAAAATGAACTAGAATGTCGAAGTCTTGATGAGGCAATAACTCTTCTCAATATGCCAATGCAAAACAATGAACATAACAAATCCTAAAAACTATGAATGTGTAGAGAGAAAACCTAGAGGAGTGGAAAACTAGATCTAAAAACTAAAACTATGCGGAATGAATGTTGTTGTTGGTTTCTACATGTTCTCTGGCTCTAGTCTGCTTTTCTGGACCAAAAACTGGGTCAAAATAAGGCCCGAAATCGCCCCCAGCGATTCTGCAGATTATGCAGATCGCACATGTCACGCGGTCGCGTCATCCATGCGGCCGCGTCATTCGGCTTTCTGCTTTGCCACGCGGTTGCGTCATCCATGCAGCCGCGTCGCTTGTGCTATTCCATGCCGCGCGGTCGCGTCATCCATGCAGCCGCGTCGCTTGTGCTATTCCATGCCGCGTGGTCGCGTCATCCATGCGGCCGCTTCGCTGCGATTTCCTTTCTTTCGCGCGGTCGCGTGATCCATGCGGCCGCGTCGCTTCTCGCTGGTCATCTCCTCAATTTCTTGTGTTCCTTCTATTTTTGCAAGCTTCTTCTCAAATCTCCAACTCATTCATGCCCTATAAAGCCTGAAACACTTAACACACAGATCACGGCATCGAATGGAATAAAGGAGAAATAAAATACATAATTAAAAGTCTCTAGGAAGCAAGTTTTCAATCATGCAATAACTTTAGGAAGGAATTATAAATGCATGCTTATTTAATGAATAAGTGGGTAGAGATCATGAGAAAACCACATAAATAAACACAATATAAACCATAAAATAGTGGTTTATCAATCTCCTCTGCTTCAGATCAAACACTGGGTCAGCAGTCATCCAATCTGAACGGGGGTGAAGCTCCTGTAGTCCATTCCCTTGGTGATCCTACTCAAAGTGCCACAGACAAGGTCGAATCTTCTGGATTAGAGAATACTGCGTCTTGGTTCTAGCCTATACCACAAAGGCCCTAATCACGCCGTACCTTGTAACACCCTAATATTCAAATCCTTATGCTTGATTCATAAGTCAATGATATTACGGTGGTACGACTCTCAGGTGGATTTTTATTACATAATTATAAGTATAATTAAAAGGAGTATTAATCGAGAAGCCTGAAAGGAGTAAAAATAAAATCGCGAAGTTGTATCACTCACGCATCGACAACTAAAAGATAAAGCGTGAAGTCGAAAATGATATACAGATAAAGGCATGAAGGAGAGTAAGAGAAGGACATTATATAGATATATGACATAAGTAAATAGCCACTAGTTGCGACCCACGAAGTTTAGGCCGGCTAGGGTACAGTATGAAAGTAGTTGACAATAGAATCTCCTAATCTCTCCCAAAAGAAACATGAAAGCCTCTATAGGCAAGTCCAAAAGAGTTCAATACATAATATAAGCTTTTCAAAATAAAGGTGGAGAGATCCTAGGAAAAATATAAATTAGATAATATAAAGATCTTTGCCATCTCTCAGATGAACCATGATGTGTGGAAAACGATCCAACACAAAACCCACCGGCAAGTGTACCGGGTCGCATTAAGTAATAATAACTCACGTGAGTGAGGTCGATCCCACAGGGATTGAAGGATTGAGCAATTTTAGTTAGGTGGTTGATTTAGTTAAGCAAACAAGTGTTGATTTGAGTGATTTATATTCAACAGAAGCTAAATTGCATGAAATTCAAAGGGAGAGGGGTAATTGACAACAAATTAAAGAGCAAAAGAAGTAAAAGAGTTGAATCTTAAAGTGCAAGTAATGTAAATTGCAGAACTTAGATTGCAAGAAATGTAAATAACTGAAGCTTAAAGTACAAGAAATATAAATTGCTTGAATTATAAAAGGATTTGGGAGCTGGGATCACAGAAATTAAACAGAAAAAAAAAAGTAAATGACAATCAGCAGAGAAGTAGAAGATAAATTGAGATGTAGCAGATCTAAACAAGAGAAGAAGAATTACTTGAGAAACCAAACAGAAAGTAAAATGTAGCTTAATTGCAATAGCTAAAGGAAAGTTGAAGATCTCAGGGGTGGAGGAGACTAGAAAACAAGTCTAGATCTCAAGTCCTTCTTTGATCCAACAAGAGAATAATTGCAGAGAAGTAAAAGACAGATTATTGCAGAAGAAGTAAAGATGAAAACCAGTAGAGGAAAATTTAGATTCAATTCTCAATTCTTTGAAATTTTGCAGAAAGTAACAAGAGAGATCTTAGATCAAGAATGAAATAGAATTCTTTAAATTCTTAATCCAAGATTCAAAACAAAGATAAAGAGAGTAGAGGCAAGAACAGAGAAGAAGAGAGATCAATTCTCCTTCCCAATTCCCAAAAGAAAAATAAGCTCAGAGATCCAAAGTAAAAATTCACAAGAAAGTAAAAATGAACAATTCTAAAAGAAGGTCAAAAGTTCTTCTCTAAATCAAACTAGCTTCTATTTATACACTTCCTATTTTTGGATTTTAGAATTTGGAGTGGGCTTTTTAATTTGGTGAAGGATTGAATTAAATTGGAATTTTAGTTGAATTTTGGGCTATGGGTCACACTCCCAGGATCAAGCTTGGTTCATGGGGAGAGCGCAGCACTCGTGACTTGTGTCCTTGGCCCTTTGTAGCGTGCCAAGCTTGTGTGCAGCATCAGGGTAGCGCTAAGCTCTCCTTGAGAGTGCAGCATCCCTTGCTTGTGTTGCCTTGTGTGCGCACCAAGGTTTCCTGGACCGTGTCGAATTGCTCCCCACTTTGTCAATGTTGTGCTCGGCTCTCCTTGAGAGCGCAGCATCCATGCTTCAAGGGTGAGGCTCCAGGTTCGAATCCTTGGGGAAGCATTGCTGACCTTTTTTCTTTGTGAAGCCTTGTTGTAGCGCTTCCTTCCTTTCCTTAGGTGCTTGGTTCAATCCTTGGGGAGTGCATTTCAGCCAATTTTGGCTCATTTTCTTGCAAGGGTAGCGCTCCATTCTTCCCTAGGCACATGGGTTCGAACCTTGTGGAAAGCATTGGCAAGCTTTTCTCTTTGAATTTATTTTGGAGTGCTCCCGATAAAGCTCTTGGCAAGAGCTGAGCATTGTGCTTCTTCCCTTGCTTCCTTGGTTCATTATAGTGCTCAGCTCACAAGGAGAGCGTAGCTTTCCCTTTGCTTGGCCTTGGCCCCTTGAGTAGCGCTCCTTGTGAGAGCGCTGAGCTCTTGGTAAGAGCTCTATGGCTCTTGCTCCATGATGTTGCGCTACACTTCTCTCTTCCGTGGGCCACACTTCTCTTCCTTTGGCTATGCTTCCTAAGCCACGCTTTCTTATTTTCTTTTTTCTTCACCTACAAGTAATCAAAACAACCAATCAAAGTATCACCAAATTCACAAGGTTTATAAATCATTCAAAAACCAATTAAATTTAGCTTAAACCTCATGATTTAGTATCAATTAAAGGGTGGTTAATTAATTCAATGAAACCATGTAATTCCACTCCAAACCACTTACTTACAATGCAAGAAAGTGCATAAACCCTAATGAAACAAGTGAAAAAATGCTTGCAAAGTTAGCATAAGATGACTTGTCATCAAACCATATCTCACTTCTGAGCACCTGGACTTGTAGCTGAAAAACAAGAGATATATATGGAATGAGAACCCCTGACCCATGGGTTCCCAGTACGGTAAAAGTGCCAAATAAATACAATGCATTGCAATAAAAACTCACTAAGCATCCTAAACTTCCTTTCACCAAATATTCACCCTATGTTCTCACTAGTCCATAAATAGGCAACTGTCATAAGAGAATGCTAGATCTAATTCATATCTTTCATTCTTCCTGGCTTTCTAACTCTCCAACAAATCAGAATCAGGATCATAAGCCAAACTATCACCAATTATTTTATCTCAGCAATTCTATAGCATTACCTCTTATCCTCACCTGGAACAAGTGAAATCACATCACTGCGTCTACCCAAGGAGCTCAAATTATCTCATTATCAACCTGGAGTAGTGAAATCACTTCACTGCGTCTACCCAGGGAGCTCAATTTCCTCATTCAATAATCATCATTATTATTCAATTATATCATCACTTCATCTCATCAAGAACAGCCCTCAGCATCCACTGACACCAGCATGAGGGACCTCTAAATTGTACAAACACAAGCAATACAGGCAAGTAATACATAATTAAAGTACAAGTAGAACAAGTAGCACATAATCAGGTAACATAGCATATATGATATAGCAATCCAAAACAAATAGGCAAACCCAAACAATTCAAACATATGCATATGATGTATGAATTCCCTATGGTTGATGAGTCTCATCTGTCAGTTATAAAGCCAACCCGACAAGTCCTGGTAGCTAACTGATGAGCGGATAATTTATACGCTTTTTGGCATTGTTTTTAGGTAGTTTTTAGTATGTTTTAGTTACTTTTTATTATATCTTTATTATTTTTTATGCAAAAATCACATTTCTGGACTTTACTATAAGTTTGTGTGTTTTTTTGTAACTTCAAGTATTTTCTGGCTGAAATTGAGGGACCTGAGCAAAAATCTGATTCAGAGGCTGAGAAAGGACTGCAGATGCTGTTGGATTCTGACCTCCCTGCACTCAAACACAATTTTCTGGAGCTACAGAAGTCCAATTGCCGCGTTCTCAATTGGGATGGAAAGCTAACATCTTGGGCTTTCCAGCAATATATAATAGTCTATACTTTGCCTGAGATTTGATGGCTCAAACTGGCGTTAAACGCCAACCAGAGATCCTTTTCTAGCGTAAAACGCCGGAACTGGCACCAGAACTGGAGTTAAACGCCCAAACTCGCATCCAAGCTGGCGTTTAACTCTAGAAAAGGCCTACACACGTGTAAAACTCAATGCTCAGCCCAAGCACACACCAAGTGGGTCCCAGAAGTGGATTTCTGCACTCTCTGCACTTAGTTACTCAATTTCTGTAATCCTTAGTAACTAGTTTAGTATAAATACTAGTCTTTCCTATTGTTTTAGAGAACTTTGGTAAAGAATCTTATGCCATTTTTCACATTTGGGAGGTGTAACAACCCCGATTTTTGATTACGCGAGATCTTTTCTGAAAATACTGATATCTCCGAAAGATCGGTAAAGGGAGAACCTCTACTATATCATCAAGCATCTCAATCTTCATTATCATTATGTTATCTTTAACTCAGGACCTTAGTTGAGACAAGCCCGCCAATGTAATCACGAAAAACCTAGTTTTGAACCGTATCGGTTAGGAGTTTTGATTCTAATTTTCGTAAATAGACTCTGTTTGACAAACTAGACTCGATTAATGAGAGAAGAGAGATAATAGTATAATATTATCATTACATTAGTATTAGAAGATGCTTGAATGATATTATAAGGTTACCTGGTCTGTTTTAGTTAAAAACAGGAAATCGGTTTAACTGGGTTCACAGTTTACTGGTGCAGCTTTGCACCAGCACTCTCTGATGACTTTAGCAATGCTAAGGCCTCATAATACATGTTCTATTCTCATATTAAATATGTTACTAGTGTCATTTATGCTAGTATCTCAGAAAATAATTTTTAGAGATGTTTTTACAAGTGTTTCGATACATCTAGTTTTAGTAGTTATACACCTGAGATATTTTAATATTATTTTAACCCACCTCCAAGCCAACCAATCACAACTCACCCTACATCCCCAAGACCTCCAAGGCTGTCTCATTTCATCAATTTGGCCGAAAATAACAGGAGAGAAAAGAGAGAAACTTTCATGAACACTTCATCTTCAAAGCTTGATTTCTTCTGAACTAGAACTCAAATCAAAACTCCGATTTCACCAAAATGATCCTCTCTTCTTCCTCTACATAACCATATTATATATAAAGGCTAGAAATAAGGTGAGATGGCTGTCTCGCTCCCTCTTCAATTCGGTTTTCAAGGAAATATGCTTAAACATGTGTTTTCTTGATGTTCTTCCTTAGATCTCTTGCTTAGCTTGACTTGTGGGCCAAAGATCTTTGATTTCCTACAAATTTAAGGTGAGGATAACCTTCCTAAGATGCTGCTTCAGTTCTTTTAGTTGATGGTTTAGAGTTTTAAAGTTGTTCTTGATGTGTTTTAGGAGGAAAAAGTGCTTTAAGAACACTTCAAAGAGTAACCAAATTTGGAGCAGCAAATCAAGGTAGGGTTTGACGAATTTAATCTTGATTGATTGTGTTTGAGTTGTGTGATTATGATATGGTTTGGCTGTAGTTGAAATTGATGATTTATATGAGTGATTCTTGTTGAAAATTTGATGAAAATTTGATGAAATTTAATGAAATTCAAGCTATGAATTTATGTTCTTGAGTGCAGCTGGAAACTGAAACCCTAGAGCTTAAATTCGGGTTCAATTTGTGTTAAAATCATGTGGAAAAGATGGGGTTTTAATGGCTGGGAATTTATTATGAATTATGGTAAAAATCGGTTGCTGAAAAGATTGAAAAACGGGTAAAAACAGAGAAAGAATCTGAAGAATTTATGAAGAACATGAAGAACACTTTGAGTGTGATGAAGAACATTGAAGAACACCTTTTAGATCTTAAAAAGGGCAAGGTTGTAATTATTTTGGTGTTTGAGGAGTTATTTGATAATTTCTGAAAGGTAGGGTAGCTAAAGTAGAAATATTAAAAGTTACGGGTGGTAAAAAGTAAATTTTAAAGGTTAAAAGTTAAAGTGGGGTAATTTTCTAAAATTTAATGATAAAATAATAAATAATAATAAAATATTAAATAATAATATTTAATTAAAAATAATATTTTAATAAAAATAATAAAATAATACGGAAAATGCAGTTTTCTGTAAAAGGTTTAGAAAGACAACTTTAAGCGTAGAATCTCATAATTATCTTCATAAAACACTTAGGGAGTGGTAATAACATGTTAGTGAGGCAAAGATAAAGGAAACATATAAAGTTTAAAGAAAAGATAAAAACTAAAGAAAATTCTGTAAAGTTTTAATAACAGAAAATCAGACAGAGATTAGTGAACGAACTAGGGCAACATAGTTAGTCCTTGAATTGCGACTAGGGTTAGGTATAATATGAAAAGTTAAACTATTTCAGTATAGACTTAATGAACCTATACTTGAGACAGGCTAACTATTCATACCGAAATTTACATAAGCTTTAAATACATATGTTAAGCAGAGAAATCAGAGCAGAGTAGAGAAACACAGAAAACAGAATAACCAGAGCAGAGTAAAGAGGTAAAGAGAAAAGAGTAATATAGATATAGGGAAAAGAGTAATCAGAGCAGAGTAAAGAGACAGAGAGAGAAGAGTAGTAGTACCCACGAACTGAATGATCATTGGTCTCGGGGAAACCCACGAACTGAGGATCTTTGTTTTGTTTGTGTGTTGATCTCGGGGATGCCCACGAACTGAGGATCACTATTTCCCCTTGTGCATATATTATGGGGTCGAGCTTTGTGCCGACTACTGGTAGTCACGAAGGAGTGGTATTCTTACCAGCGACATATATGCACTAAGGACACAATAGGAAGCCATATCTGGGACTTGTTCCTAGGTAATGTCGGGCTGCAGGGTGTAAACCGACACGTGAGCTCATGGCCTGCATAGGACAGACATGCATCATATTTGGTTGTGCATTTCCTCTGTTATGATTTTTGAATGAATGTATGCTTTGTTTGTTTGTATTCTATTCTTTGTATATGTGTTTTATTTTCTTGTATTCTTTTGTTTGTGTTCTGCTTTCAGTTTTCTATATTTTCTCTATTTATTTGTATCTTCTGTTCACTACTTCTCGGTATTTTGCTATTCGTCTGCTAAACAACATGGAATTAATGAACTTAACTAATAACCCCGGCCCTACTAAGAACTCCCCAGTTCTTACCCCTTCTCTCTCCCTTCCCCCTTCAGATGGAAGTAAGAGTACCTTACCGTAGTTCGTTGATGATGGTTCTGCAAAGAGGATTCCGCTCTAGATAGTCTTCTGAGTCTAGGGTGAATCTCATTCTCTGTTTATATGTATATACTGTGAGACTAGCCATCATCTGCACCCCGTTTGTATGCGAACTCTAACCTAAATCCCGTGTACGAGACTTCTGTTATGTGGCTACTTGATGAGGTACCAGAGAGTCATCATGTGGCAATGCCTGACCGTGCAGAGGAGTAGTAGAAGATGTCCCACCTTTTGATGACGTTCCACATGACTTGATTTTTGAAGACTTAGAACGTACTTTCCCTCGCTTTAGTAGTTTAGAGGGACTAGGTGAGTATAGAGTCTAGGCTAGCCTAGGTGCCAGCTTAGGGACTTCTTGAATAGGTCAGGGCCTGGGATGTTGCATGTATATATATGTATATAGATATTATCTAGCTATATCTAGGGGTGTTCTAACTAAAAGTCTATACTCTAACAAAGGCTAAATCACCGAATGTTGTCAACAACTTGTGATGTATGTATGTGTGGTTATTTATAACTGTTTTATCTGTTATTATTTGTGGATTGATTATAAATGATTCTGTTTATTAATCCAAACCTTTTCAAAGAAAAAAATATCTCGCAAAATAACTACGTTTTTAACAACAAATCAGGCTCATATAATAAATAATAGATAATAATTAGGATGACAAATTGGTAGCACTCAGTTTCTGGTATGTCCTAGGTGTATTGAAAATTGGGTCGTTACAGGAGGCTGGCCATTCGGCCATACCTAGACCTTTTTCTCTTATGTATTTTCCAACGGTGGAGTTTCTACACCTCATAGATTAAGGTGCGGAGCTCTGCTGTTCTTCATGAATTAATGCAAGTACTATTGTTTCTCTTTCAATTCACACTTACTTCTTCTCCAAGATATAATCTCGTACTTAATTCAGTTAAGTCAGAATGAAGGGGTGACCCATGACGATCTCCCACTATCTTCGTTACTCGCTTAGCCAAGATCCGCGTGCCTGACAACCACAAGCGGTCTACATGATGTTCAACGTAGTCATTGGACGACAGCCAGAGTATAGTCTCTTGGGTCTCTGATCCATGGATTTGACCTGCCTCTCCTGACAACAGAGAATTCAAATCCATGAGATTAGAACCTTCGTGGTAGAGGCTAGAACCAATTGGCAGCATTCTTGAGATCTGAAAAGTCTAAACCTTATCTGTGGTATTCCGAGTAGGATCTGGGATAGGATGACTATGACGAGCTTCAAACTCACGAATGTTGGGTGCAGTGACAGTGTGCAAAAGGATAGAGAGATCCTATTCCGACACAAGTAACAACCGACAGATGATTAGCCTTGCGGTAGCTATGCCTAGTATTTTTCATCCGAGACGAGAGATCCGACAGTTGATTAGCCGTACAGAAACCGTACCTGGACCATTTTCACTGAGAAGACGGATGGTAGCCATTGACAACGGTGATCCACCAACATACAGCTTGCCATGGAAGGGAGCACGCATGATTGGATGAAGACAATAGGAAAGCAGAGGTTCAGAAACAACAAAGCATCTCCAAACACTTATCTGAAATTCCCACCAATAAATTACATAAGTATCTTTATTTTAATTTACGTTTTATTTATCTTTCAATTATTAAAACTCGTAACCAATTGAAACCGCCTGACTAAGATTTACAGGATGACCATAGCTTGCTTCAAGCCGGCAATCTCTATGGGATCGATCCTTTCTCGCGTAAGGTTTTATTACTTGGACGACCCAGTGCACTTGCTGGTTAGTTGTACCGGAGTTGTGAAAAGTGTGATCATAATTCCGTGCACCAAGTTTTTGGCGCCGTTGCCAAGAATTGTTCGAGTTTGGACAACTGACGGTTCATCTTGTTGCTTAGATTAGGTAACCTTCTTTCTTGTTTCAACCTTTGTTTTCTTTTAAAAAAGTTTTTAAAAATATTTCAAAAAAAAAAAAAAACGTTTTCGAAAAAAATGTTCTTCAAAATTTTTAAGAATGAATTCCACCTTAGAGCTCCATGATGATATGTTGAAGCTTGGCTGGCTATTAGGCCATGTCTAATCTTTTGGACTAAAACTTCCAGTTATCATTGCAGCTATTGGAGGAGCCTTTGGATTCTCATTTATAATTCTGTGCTAAAGCTTGGCTGGCCATTTGGCCATGTCTAATTCTTTTGGACCGAAGCTTTAGACTAACATTGCATGAATCCTGGAATTCTTATTAAAAATTTTGAATTTCTTTATTTTCTTTTTCCAAAATAATTTCAAAAAAGATACAAAAAGTTTAATAAAATCATAAAAACCAAAAAATTTTGTGTTTCTTGTTTAAGTCTTGTGTCAAATTTTAAGTTTGGTGTCAAGTGCATTTTTTTTAATTTAAATTTTTTAAAAAAATTTTCGAAAATTCATGCATTATTTACTTCATGATCTTCAAGTTGTTCTTGATGATTTTCTTGTTTTGTGTCTTTTCTTGTTTTTCATATGCATTTTCAAATTGTTAGTGTCCCTAGTACAAAAGTTCTTAAGTTTGGTGGCTTGCATGTCTTTCTTTTCTTAAAAATTTTCAAAAATATGTTCTTGATGTTCATCATGATCTTCAAAGTGTTTTTGGTGTTCATTTTGACATTCAAAGTGTTCTTGCATGTATTATTTGTTTTGATCTTAAATTTTTATGTTTTGTTTCATTTTGTTGTTTTTCTCTCTCCTTATTAAAAATTCAAAAGTAAAAAAAATATCTTTTCCTTATTCTTCCCATAATTTTTGAAATTTTGAGTTGACTTGGTCAAAAATTTTTAAAATTTAGTTGTTTCTTGTTAGTCAAGTCAAAATTTCAATTTAAAAACTTTATCTTTTCAAATCTTTTTCAAAATCAATTCTTTTTCACTTTTTTTATGATTTTCGAATTTCATTCTTAAAACTTTTCAAAATCTTTTTCATTTTTCTTTTAAATTTTTCAAAAATTTTAAAACTAATTTTTCAAAATCTTTTTCTTAATTTTATTTCATATTTTCGAAAACTTTACTAACAATTAATGTTTTGATTCAAAAATTTTAAGTTTGTTACTTTCTTGTTAAGAAAGGTTCAATCTTTAAGTTCTAGAATCATACCTTTTAGTTTCTTGTTAGTCAATTCATCAACTTTAATTTAAAAAAAAATCAAATCTTTTTAATTTCTTTTTCAAAATAAATTTCAATCATATCTTTTTAAAATATTAATTTCAAAATCTTTTTCTAACTTCGTATCTTTTCAAAATTTATTTTCAAATCTTTTTCAACTAACTACTTGACTTGTTTGTTTTAATTTTAAAAACTTTACTATTTCTTATCTTTTTCAAAACCACCTAACTACTTTTCCACTTCTAATTTTCGAAAAGCACTAACCACTTCTTCAAAATTCTTTTTAATTAACTAATTGTTTTAAATTCTAATTTTATTTTATTTCTTTTAATATTTTTGAAACTAACTTAATTAATTAAATAAAAATAAAAATATTTTTCTTTTCCCTCTTCTTAAAATTCGAATACTCTCTCTCTCATCACTTTCTATTTATTTATTTAATTACTAACACTTTCCTTCTACTCATAATTCGAACCCTTCTCTTTTCTCTCTGTTCGAATTACTCATCTCCACTCTCTTCTCATTCTTCTATTCTTCTATTCTTATACTCACATAAAAGAATCTCTATACTTGACATAGAGGATTCCACTATTCTCTTTGTTCTCTTCTTTTTCAGATAAGCAGGAACAAGGATAAGGACATTCTTGTTGAAGCTGATCCTGAACCTGAAAGGACTCTGAAAAGGAAGCTAAGAGAAGCTATAGCACAACACTCCAGAGAGGACCTTATAGAAAATTTCAAAAAAGAAGCAGATATGGCAGCCAAAACCAACAACAATGGTGGAGATGCAAGGAAGATGCTTGGTGACTTTACTGCACCAACTTCCAACTTCTATGGAAGAAGCATCTCAATTCCTGCAATTGGAGGAAACAACTTTGAGCTTAAGCCTCAATTAGTTTCTCTAATGCAGCAGAATTGCAAGTTTCATGGACTTCCATTGGAAGATCCTCATCAGTTCTTAGCTGAATTCTTACAAATCTGTGACACTGTTAAGACCAATGGGGTTAATCCCGAGGTCTACAGACTTCTGCTTTTCCCTTTTGCTGTAAGAGACAGAGCTAGGATATGGTTGGACTCACAACCTAAAGAAAGCCTGAACTCTTGGAAAAAGTTGGTCAATACTTTCTTGGCCAAATTCTTTCCACCTCAAAAGATGAGCAAGCTTAGAGTGGAAGTCCAAACCTTCAGACAGAAGGAAGGTGAATCCCTCTACGAAGCTTGGGAAAGATACAAGCAATTGATCAGAAGGTGTCCTTCTGACATGCTTTCAGAATGGAGCATCTTATGTATATTCTATGATGGTCTGTCTGAATTGTCCAAGATGTCATTAGACCATTCTGCTGGTGGATCTCTTCATCTGAAAAAAACACTTGCAGAAGCCCATGAACTCATTAAAATGGTTGCAAATAACCAGTTCATGTATACTTCTGAAAGAAATTCTGTGAATAATGGGATGACTCAGAAGAAAGGAGTTCTTGAGATTGATACTCTAAATGCCATATTGGCTCAGAATAAAATATTGACTCAGCAAGTCAATATGATTTCTCAGAATCTGACTGGAATGCAAGCTGCATCCGGCAGTACTAAAGAAGCTTCCTCTGAAGGAGAAGCTTATGACCCTGAAAATCCTGCAATGGAAGAGGTGAATTACATGGGAGAATCCTATGGAAACACCTATAATCCTTCATGGAGAAATCATCCAAATTTCTCATGGAAGGATCAACAGAAGCCTCAACAAGGCTTCAATAATAACAATAATGATGGGAGAAATAGGTTTGGCAGTAGCAAGCCTTTTCCATCATCTTCTCAGCAATAGACAGAGAATTTTAAGCAGAGCCACTCTGACTTAGCAACCATAGTCTCTGATCTATCTAAGACCACTCTCAATTTCATGACTGAAACAAGGTGCTCCATCAGAAATTTGGAGGCACAAGTGGGTCAGCTGAGTAAAAGAGTTACTGAAACTCCTACTAGTACTCTCGCAAGCAGTACAGAAGAGAATTCCAAAAGAGAGTGCAAGGCCATAACTATATCTAAAGTGGCAGAACCTCACAACTAGAAAATAGATTAATACAGACAGATTTAGTCTTTATTACAGACTGATTTTTGGTTATCGGCGAAATTACCGACGGATTTTGTCCCTCTATAAAAGCCTCGTCAGAAATTATTTACCGACGGATTTTTCCTCTGTAAATTCTCCATCCATTTCCCGAAGACGATGAACTTTCCGACGGATTTTCCGTCGGTAATTACAGACAGATTTTCCGTCTATAATTACAGACGAATTTTTCGACGAATTTTCCGTCTATAATTACAGACAGATTTTTCGACGAATTTTCTGTTTGTAAATACAGACAAATTTTCCGACGGATTTTCTATCCGTAATTTGAACCTTGAAAAATCATTTCACTCTGATTACAGACAGAAAATCCGTCTGTAAATTCGTCAGTAAGGTAAAATAATTTTTTTTAGATTTTTCTATTGCAAAATAAACTTGTTTTCATACAAAATAAATATAAGTTTAATACAAATTTTTATCTAATTTGTATTCGAATATTTATAATATTTCAAAAAATAAACAATCGTATTATCAAACTAAGAGAAAAGTACTATAAATAAGAAGTTAATATAATTCAAAACATAAACAAAGTGTATTGATACATTAACTATAATAATAAGTAACAACCATACATCAAAGTGTGTTGATACATCAATTATAATTCAAAACATAAACTCAAAGTGTCTTGTTCAACTATACCACTGATTGACCCACATGAATATCAAGAGACTCATATGTGTCCTGTAATGTGTGAGCACCTTCAACTTCAATCAGTTTCAATGAGTGGCCTTGAATCCTGAAGTTGATTGATGTTGTTAACCCAACATTGGACACTCTGAATTTGTAAGTCTTCCCTGCAAATAAATATAGTTGATTTAATTTTTATTTAGTTTCAAATAGTGAATATTAATGGAGATGGAGAGATGGTTAATTAATAATTAGTTATTACCTGCTTGTCCGGTAAAGACAGCAGAATCTCTTTGCCAATTGATGAGAAGAGCATCAGGAGAAGGAAGTTTCTTGCCAAAGTCCAATAGTCTCCTTAGTACCTGCAAATCAAAATTCTTTAGCCCATCTATGTTTTGATCATCAATAGTTCTTTGATTTCTATGTTACTCATTCAGCATCAGGAGCAGGTTAGGGAATAAAAATAACAGATCTTTGGGCAATGTTAAGTGCTCCAAAACCAATAATAAGTACAAAAAGCTTAAATAATAAAGGTAATAATAATAACAATCAATAGTGTAAATCATAAAGAATATTCAATAGCTTAGAAACCTACCAGGTGGAGAATTGGCCCAGTGGTGGAGAATTGGCATGAAAACAAGCACAATTGGATCCCAACAAGAAGTAAAACCAAGGGTATGTGAACCTGTCAAGTCCACTTGTAGGTTCATCAAGGAAGAGCAATCTAGGCCTCATCAAGATCTCCAAGGCAATGCTAACCCTTCTCTTTTCTCCACCACTTATCCCTCTCAAGTGTCGGTTCCTAATCACAGTGTCTGCACAATCTTGAAGCCCCATTAAATAAAGTATTTGTATCATTAAATAATACGATTTCTTAAAACTTGAGGCCAAAAAGAAAATGCAAAAAATTTCTCAGCAAGAAATGTTGGTAGCAGCAGAAAAGCTATATTCAAAAATTCATTTTATCTTTTACCAATTTGGAGGGTTTGGGGTTCGGGAATGGTATGGTCCAAGGTGATAGATATCAAAGTTTAAGAAATTGAACTTGTTTTTCTTTTTTTCATGGTGCATGCCTCCTTCTATGAATAGTTGCTCTTCCTCTCTTCATCAATACCTGAAAAAGGAAAAACCCACTCACACACTCACATTCACCAGAAAAAATACATATAAGAAATTAAAATTGTATCAAAATTATAATGAGAAAGAGAGAGATAGGGATAGAAATTAAATGATAAGATGAAACTCTTGTATTATTATTTGAACCATTCTCGAATGTGATACCGTTAGCTTGTGTTAAAGTTGTAATTAATTAGTCCAAGGGGTTTCTACCTTTTTCATTGCATGACACTATTCATCTTTTGCTTTTCCTTTTTTTTAATCTTATCTAAAAGTCTAAAACATTATTTTCTTCAATCAATAATGTGTAATAATCACTAACCACATTAATAACCAACCACCCCAAAATTCAAAATCCCTGAAAAAGTATTCTGGCCTGTAGATCAGAGTAAAGGCTATAGCATATTATATATAGAAAATAACTATCGTGTGTTGCTTTCAAAAACTCCTTTTATATGAAATGGGGAATTATTTATTTTCATAGATTAGGTTGTTAGCCCTTGAAGAAAGGATCGGATAATGTTTACAATACAAGAAGAATCATAGAGATCAGAGGGAAGGTCCCTAAAAAGTTTATGAACCTATAAATATAAGAGTAAAATAATAAAAGGATAGGTCAACCTTTGTGTTTTTCTTCTACGACTGGAATGCACTATAATAATATATATAGATATGTAAAATATTTTATGACAGAGTTAATAATAAATAAATAAATATGTTCTAGTTGTATGTACAAAAAGAATATCTATGAATCTATCTATCTATCTTTTCCTTTCCCATTAAATAAATAGCAAATCATGTTTCAATTCAAGCTGAGATTATTTTTTAATTACTTGTTCAACTTAACGATAACTATAAATGATGAAGCCTTGTCAATTTGTGTCTTGTGCTTTTGAAATTGCTTCCTCTAGATAAGCCTATTTAGCGTGGAAACAAGATTTGGACATATTAAAGTCTTTGTCATGCCTTATCTACCAAATTCAAAAATCTAGCGAACAACCAGGTCCAAGGGAGTACCAACATGGAAAAGACAAAGAAGACTTATATGTATTTACTTATATATATAAGAACAACTGAATTGTTAAAGAAAAGAAAAGAGACATTGGAAAGCTTATTACCTGATTGAAGTCCTTGTTTATAGCTTTTAGCATATGATCTGAGGGATTTTGAAGAGCAGGATAAGGAAACCATTGGAAGCAAAAAACTACATACAAGATGATGTTCTTATGATAGTATTATAGAAATGATGGGCATTGAAAATATGAACTAGTTAGTTAGTTGGTTCTTAGTTGTATATTAACCTGAATTGCAGCAGAAGCAGGTCCAAAGTAATCTGTTTTGCCAGTAAAGAGCAAACAGAGATTATCAAAGAATTGAAAAACTTCAGCACTAGGCTGATGGATTGATGCAATAACTGTCCTTTGAATGGCATCTTTATGATCAAAGGATTTAATTCTTTTCATGACATAGTAAGAGGCAGCACTGTCAAGTCCACTTGTTGGTTCATCAAGAAATAAGAGTGTTGAGGAGTCTTTTAAATACAAAGCAATTGTGATATCAAAAATGCTTTGCAAATCAGAATTTAACACATGCAAGCAATGAAAACAAATCTAATAAGCATTGACATTAATGAAAGACAAGAACTGATGGGAAGAGGAATTAGAAAGAACGTAGCGGTAAAACCTACCTTTAACTTTGTAAGAAAGCTCTTCGGAAATGAGGGCGCCAAGTAGTGGAAACAGAGTATATCTTCTTCTTAGCCTCTTCCTCACTACATAGTTAGCAGAAAAATCAAAAATCAAAATAGGAGGAAAGAAAAAAGAAGCAAATTAGGCATTGAGATTGAGAAAGAAGGACCTTCCAAGAACTTGAGCTAGTTGTTTCATATGTTATTTATATAAGCTTTCTCTTGATCCGATCTTGAATAATTCCATTAACCATATGAAATGAATAGTTTGATGAGGAAATAATTTTGCTACACTTGACCACCATTTTCCCACACACCAGGCCTGAAAAACAGCACATTACTGCATATGAAAATCATGTAAATATTTTAAAGCTCATACCTTCCAAGAAGAACCTCTGAATTTACAGCACCTAGAGCAAACTGAAACAAAGAACACAGTTTATTAACATCAACTGATATTTGCCAGAGTAATCAGATTTATGAGATTGTTTACGATATTGATAGGGCACAAAATTATTGATGTTAATCTCATTTTAATCAGTCATAGAGTAATTTCAATCTATGTACTTAGCAGATTACATTTCATGAACTGGTATTTATAGTTCCTTCAAATGTAAAATTCAAACAACAAATCTTCCAATTCCTTTTTCTAATCTAAGACTATGGTAATTTCTCCATCTTATCTCAGAAGCAGAACTGCAGAAGGCATAATACATTATCTTCAACGCAAAACATTTAGCCATAACAATTAATGGAGCTACTTTCAAAACCAAATTCGAACCTTGAAGAAGATTCAAGAACAAAAATCTAAACCATAAAACAAAAGTGGAACAGATCGAGTTTTAGATGCAACAATAACATATGAACATTTGAATTCAACAAAAAATATAGATTAATAGCAATTCCAGAATCTAAAATAGATAAAGACGTACATGTAGGTTTCAGATCTGGTGACACGATGACTCGACGAGGCTGTGATCGGCGAGGATGGATGGCGCGAGACAAAGAGAGACATAAGCTGAGAGGCGGCAGAGGGAGCTCGTGCAACGCGAGCAGCAGAGGAGGGAGCTCATGCGAACGAGCAGCGGTGGAGGGAGCTCGTGCAAGCGAGCAGTGACAGAGGGAGCTCGTGCGACGCGTGTGGCGACAAAGCTGAAGCGACGGAGAAGTCACACTTGCCCTATTTTCAACTCGAATCAAAGAGAGAGGAGAAGAGAGCAAGCTTAAAGGAAGGATCGGAGAAGATGAATGGTGATTTGTGTTGAATGAAGTTTCATCATGGTGTGTTTCATCAGGGTTTAACATATTTTAAATTTGCGAGGGATTTATTAGATGTTACAGAGGGATTTTGTTATCGGTAATAGTTTCAAATTTCAATTTCAACTTTATCGACAAAGTTACCGAGGGATATTAAAATCTGTCGGTAAATTTTGTGAAAATTTTTTTATTTTTTACCGACAGAAAATCTGTCTAAAATCTGTCAGTATTTTTGACAGTAAAATTCTGTCGAAAAAATCTATCTGTAATCTGCTGTTTTCTAGTAGTGCCTGGAGAGAGTAAAAAGACAGTGATTTCCAGTGAGGAAGACCTTGCTGGACGTCCACTAACCAATAAGGAGTTCCCTAATGAGGAACCAAAGGAATCTGAGACTCATACAGAGACCATAGAGATTCCACTGAACTTACTGTTGCCATTCATGAGCTCTGATGAGTATTCTTCCTCTGAAAAGGATGAAGATATTGTTGAAGAGCAAGTTGCTCGATATCTAGGAGCAATCATGAAGCTGAATGCCAAGCTATTTGGTAATGAGACTTGGAAGGATGAACCTCCATTGCTCATCAATGAACTGAATGCCTTGGTTCAGCAGAAATTACCTCAGCAGAAATCGGATCCCAGAAGGTTCTTAATACCTTGTACCATAGGCACCATGACCTTTGAGAAGGCTTTGTGTGACCTGGGGTCAGGTATATATAAACCTCATGCCACTCTCTGTAATGGAGAAACTAGGGATCTTTGAGGTACAAGCTGCAAGAATCTCACTAGAGATGGCAGACAAATCAATGAAACAGGCTTATGGACTTGTAGAGGATGTCTTAGTGAAGGTTGAAGGCTTTACATCCCTGCTGACTTCATAATCCTGGACACTGGGAAGGATGAGGATGAATCCATCATCCTTGGAAGGCCCTTCCTAGCCATAGCAAGAGCTGTGATTGATGTGGACAGAAGAGAGTTAGTCCTACAACTGAATGAGGACTACCTTGTGTTTAAGGCTCAAGGATCTTCCTCTGTAACCATGGAGAGGAAGCATGAAAAGATTCTCTCAATACAGAGTCAAGCAGAGCCCCCACATTCAAACTCTAAGTTTGGTGTTGGGAGGCTACCATCATGCTCTGAGTGTCTGTGAAGCTCTATAAGAGCTCACTGTCAAGCTATTGACATTAAAGAAGCGCTTATTGGGAGGCAACCCAATCTTATTTATCTATGTTAATTAATTTTTTATTTCATTTTCCATTGTTAGTTTAGTTTTTCTTTAGGTTGATGATCATGTGGAGTCACAAAAACAGCTGCAAAATTAAAGCGAAATAAAAAACAGCATAAAAAATAGCATACCCTGGAGGACAAGCTTACTGGCGTTTAAACGCCAGTAAGGATAGTAGAATGGGCGTTTAACGCCCAGTCTGGTAGCATTCTGGGCATTAAACACCAGAATTGGTAGACAGACTGGCGTTTAACGCCAGAAAAGGGTGTCTGGCTGATGTTAAACCCCAGAAAGGGTATCAGCCTGGCGTTTAACGCCAGGAAAGGAAGCAGACTGGTGTTTAAACGCCAGAAAGGGCTGTCCAGGGGCGTTTAAACGCCAGAAAGGTGCAGGGAGCAGAATTCCTTGAAACCTCAGGATCTGTGGATCCCCACCTATCCCAACTCTTTTTCTCTCCTTTTCACACCTTTCCATAACACTCTTCCCCAAAATAACCTCCACCAATCACCTCCATTTCTCCTCCAAAACCATCATACAACCCACCTACCCCCACCCCTTCAAATTCAAACCATCTCCCTCCCAAACCCAACCCCTATTACAAGAATTCCCTCTCCACTCCACTCCTATATAAGCCCTTCATCACTCCTTCATTTTCACACATCATAACCACCTAAAACCCCCCTTGGCCGAACCATTCACACACCTCCATCTCCTCCATCTCTTCTTCCTCTAATCCTTTCTTTCTTCTTTTTCTCGAGGACAAGCAAACCTTTTAAGTTTGGTGTGGAAAAAAGATCTGCTTTTTGTTTTTCCATAACCAGTAATGGCACCTAAGGCCGGAGAAACCTCTAGGAAGAGGAAAGGGAAGGCAGTTGCTTCCAACTCCGAGCCATGAGAGATGGAGAGATTCATCTCAAAAGCCCATCACTAGAAAGAGGATGGAGCAAACAAGAGAGCCCACTCATGGACCTCAACAAGAGCATGAGGAAGTCCCTCATCAAGAAATCCCTGAGATGCCTCAAGGGATGCATTTCCCTCCACACAACTATTGGGAGCAACTCAACACCTCTTTAGGAGAATTGAGTTCCAACATGGAGCAACTAAGAGTGGAGCACCAAGAGCACTCCATCATCCTCCATGAAATCAGAGAGGACCAAAAGGCCATGAGAGAGGAGCAACAAAGGCAAGGAAGAGACATAGAGGAGCTCAAGAACTCCATTGGTTCTTCAAGAGGAAGAAGAAGCCACCATCACTAAGGTGGACCCGTTCTTTAATCTCCTTGTTTATTTTCTTTTCTGTTTTCAGTTTTTATGCTTTATATTTTGACTATGTTTGTGTCTTCATTACATGATCATTAGTGTTTAGTGTCTATGTCTTAAAGCTATGAATGTTCCATGAATCTTTCACATTTCTTAAATGAAAAATGTTTTCTGAAAAAGAAAAAGAAGTACATGAATTTCGAATTCTATCTTGAAAATAGTTTAATTATTTTGATGTGGTGGCAATACTTTTTATTTTCTGAATGAATGCTTGAACAGTGCATATTTTTTATAGTGAAGTTTATGAATGTTAAAATTGTTGGCCCTTGAAAGAATAATGAAAAAAAAGAGAAATATTATTGATAATCTAAAAAATCATAAAATTGATTCTTGAAGCAAGAAAAAGCAGTGAAAAACACAAAGCTTGCGAAAAAAAATAATGGCAAAAAATAAAGAAAAAGAAAAAAAAAAGAAAAAGCAAGCAGAAAAAGCCAATAGCTCTTTAAACCAAAAGGCAAGGGTAAAAAAGGATCCAAGGCTTTGAGCATTAATGGATAGGAGGGCCCAAAGGAATAAAATTCTGGCCTAAGCGGCTAAATCAAGCTGTCCCTAACCATGTGCTTGTGTCATGAAGGTCCAAGTGAAAAGCTTGAGACTGAGTGGTTAAAGTCGTGATCCAAAGCAAAAAGAGTGTGCTTAAGAACTCTGGGCACCTCTAACTGGGGACTCTAGCAAAGCTGAGTCACAATCTGAAAAGGTTCACCTAGTTATGTGTCTGTGGCATTTATGTATCCGGTGGTAATACTGGAAAACAAAATGCTTAGGGTCACGGCCAAGACTCATAAAGTAGCTGTGTTCAAGAAATAACATACTAAACTAGGAGAATCAATAACACTATCTGAATTTTGAGTTCTTATGGATGCCAATCATTCTGAACTTCAAATGATAAAGTGAGATGCCAAAACTGTTCAGAAGCAAAAAGCTACTAGTCCCGCTCATCTAATTGGAACTAAGATTTATTGATATTTTGAAATTTATTGTATTTTCTCTTCTTTTTATCCTATTTTGTTTTAAGTTTCTTGGGGACAAGCAACAATTTAAGTTTGGTGTTGTAATGAGCGGATAATTTATACGCTTTTTGGCATTGTTTTTAGGTAGTTTTTAGTATGTTTTAGTTACTTTTTATTATATTTTTATTAGTTTTTATGCAAAAATCACATTTATGGACTTTACTATAAGTTTGTGTATTTTTCTATAATTTCAGGTATTTTCTGGCTGAAATTGAGGGACCTGAGCAAAAATCTGATTCAGAGGCTAAAAAAGGATTGCAGATGTTGTTGGATTCTGACCTCTCTGCACTCAAACGCAATTTTCTGGAGCTACAGAATTTCAATAGGCGCGTTCTCAACTGAGATGGAAAGCTAACATCTTGGACTTTCCAGAAATATATAATAGTTCATACTTTGCCCGAGATTTGATGGCCCAAACTGGCATTAAACGCCAGCCAGAGACCCTTTTTTTGGCGTAAAACACCGGAACTAGCACCAGAACTGGAGTAAAACGCCCAAACTAGCATCCAAGCTGACATTTAACTCTAGAAAAGGCCCATGCACGTGTAAATCTCAATGCTCAGCCCACGCACATACCAAGTGGGCCCCGGAAGTGGATTTCTGCACTCTCTGCACTTAGTTACTCAATTTTTGTAATCCTTAGTAACTAGTTTAGTATAAATACTAGTCTTTCCTATTGTTTTAGAGAACTTTGGTGAAGAATATTATGCCATTTTTCACATTTTGGAGGCTGGCCATTCGGCCATGCCTAGACCATTTTCTCTTATGTATTTTCTAACGGTGGAGTTTCTACACCTCATAGATTAAGGTGCGGAGCTCTGCTGTTCTTCATGAATTAATGCAAGTACTATTGTTTCTCTTTCAATTCACGCTTACTTCTTCTCCAAGATATAATCTCATACTTAATTCAGTTAAGTCATAATGAAGGGGTGACTCGTGACAATCACCCACTATCTTCGTTACTCGCTTAGCCAAGATCCGCGTGCCTAACAACCACAAGCGGTCTACATAATGTTCAACGTAGTCATTGGACGACAGCCGGAGTATAGTCTCTTGGGTCTCTGATCCACGAATTTGACCTGCCTCTCCTGACAATAGAGCATTCGAATCTGTAAGATTAGAACCTTCGTGGTAGAGGCTAAAACCAATTGGTAGCATTCCTGAGATCCGGAAAGTCTAAACCTTGTCCGTGGTATTCTGAGTAGGATCTGGGACAGGATGACTGTGACGAGCTTCAAACTCACGAATGTTGGGCGCAGTGATAGTATGCAAAAGGATAGAGAGGTCCTATTCTGACACAAGTGAGAACCTGATGATTAGCCGTGCGGTAGCTGTGCCTGGTATTTTTCATCCGAGATGAGAGATCCGACAGTTGATTAGCCGTACAAAAACCGTACCTAGACCATTTTCACTGAGAGGACGGATGGTAGCCATTGACAATGGTGATCCACCAACATACAGCTTGCCATGGAAGGGAGCATGCATGATTGGATGAAGACAATAGGAAAGCAGAGGTTCAGAAGCAACAAAACATCTCCAAACGCTTATCTGAAATTCCCACCAATAAATTACATAAGTATTTTTATTTTAATTTACATTTTATTTATCTTTCAATTATCAAAACTCATAACCAATTGAATCCTCCTGACTAAGATTTACAAAATGACCATAGCTTGCTTCAAGCCGGCAATCTCCATGGGATCGACCCTTACTCACGTAAGGTTTTATTACTTGGATGACCCAGTGCACTTGCTGGTTAGTTGTACCGGAGTTGTCAAAAGTGTGATCACAATTTCGTGCACCACTAACCATTGGACTGTCCTTCTGTCATGCATCCCCAACTCGAGTTATTCACAATCATAATCATAATCACACAACACCCACACTGGTGTTTATTCACGGGGGCGAGCTCATCCGAAACTTTCACAGTGTCCGGCCACACTGACGACATAAGGTCAACAGAATCTCGGATCTCAACCTGGAGCAAGTGGAGCCGACCCACTGCATCTACCCAAGGAAATCTGAAACTCAGATAATTTCACAAATCTCAAACCATACTCGACTGGGAGCAAGTGGGGGCTAACCATTGCATCTACCCCAGGAGTCTCAAAACCAAACCCAGAGCAAGTGGAATCACTCCACTACATCTACCCAGGCAAGTATGTCTCACCACGTCCCGGAGCAAGTGGATCAATGCCACTGCATCTACCCAGGCAGGTGTCTAAAAGTTTATCCTGGAGCGAGTGGAGTCACCTCTACTACCGCTACTACCCAGGCATCACAATCTCTGACCCGAAGCAAGTGGGATGAACCACAACCCTTGTGTCCACCCGGGGAGCCTCTATACTAACCAACCTGGAGCAAGTGGGGCGCAATCACAACCCTTGCATCTACCCAGGAGGTACGTTCTCATATGCCCAGGAGGAACCAAGGAGGGGATCCTAACCTCCCACCATCTCGCTGGGGGCGATTTTACAATACCAGGAGGAACAAGGAAGGGGATCCTCACCTTCCTTCATCTCTCTGGGGTCGCACTTTCGAGAAAAAGAGCTCAAGATAAAACAATCATTCAAAGCCATATTTTTATTTCCAGCCAAAATCAATATTTATCATAGCCATCCGGCTCATAACATAACCCATAACCAACCAATAATCATTATTAAATACAGCCCTTTGGCTCATGGCATATGCCGCACTTCCATCATCACCCTCAACAACTCATACAATCATCATTACTCATCATTCGTCATTGATTCTCACTTTACTTCCTCCATAAGTTACCACATGTCCTAGCTTCTTTTCATTACTAGGCATACTATAAGGCCTTAAGACTTAAAGGGTGATAATGGGGGTTTAAAAGTCTGAAATTCAGCTTTAAAAACTCAAAATCAACTTTTCCTGAAAACAGGATCACGCATGTGCGTCGCCCACGCGCACGCGTGGAAGGCTGAAAAGTAGAGTGACACGTGAGCGTCGCCCATGCATACGCGTGGAAAGTAGGGAGATCAAGTGACGCGTACGCGTCAGTCACGCGTACACGTGGGTGCGTTTTGTGCTCCTCGCATAAAACCAACACAACACCCGCACAACTCTCTAAATTTTCTACGAGGCATTCGCATCCGTGCAGCGACGCGTACGCGTCAGCCAGGCACACGTGTGGGTGAGTAAAAATCGAGATTGACGCATCCGCGTCGGCCACGCGTGCGCGTGGAAACACGATTTTCCAAAATTTTTACTAAGTTAAAAAGCTACAGAAATACACTTTTAAACCCCCAAACTCCCAACACACATAACTTCTTCTACAAAATTCCTTTTTCAACCATTTCTAAACCGTTGGAAAGATCGTTGAATAAACTTTTATAAAAGTTCAATTTTGAAGAATTTCAAACTCCGTGGAACAAGTTACGGACCGCTAAAGTTGGTCAAAAATCAGTTTTTACCCAAAAATAGAAATCACCAATTTTTTCAATGTTCATAAGCCAAATTCATTCCACTCATCCAAATGACCACAACCCAACCACATTCACATAATTACACTCAACCAAACCAAACCTACCTCATCTACACAATTTTACCCAAAACTATCAAATTCTACACATCAATTCCTCAAACCTTATTATTCAATAACCAAACCAATTATTCACACATTCAATATCTAAAATCCATCCAATCTTTTATATCATCACACAATACACACATGAACTTACCTTCCTTATCTCTTTCTAGCCGGCACAATTTAATTGCATATTCCACAAACCAATATTCATTATCCAATTCATCAAATTCTCAACACACCAAACATACAAATCCACACAATTCTCAACTCAATCATTAATTCACATGACATATCAACTATGCATATTAGTACCAACCATATACACAATCCAAACTTAATCCTAGGGGCATCTAGCCTAGGAATTCTCATCACACCACACGGTACTTAAATAAAACTTAAACCGTACCTCTTGTAGCCAAATTAATTGAGCTTTTCCTTGAGAGTCTCCACCAAACCTTAGCTCCAAGCCTCACCAAAGCTCCACAAGCAACACCAACCTCCCAATTGTGCACCAAATCACCAAATACACTAACATAACCAATTTCACATATACACATTAACCTAGCGTTCATAAAAATGATAAATCACAAGGGTTAGAGGGTTCCTTACCTTAACCCACAAAATTAGTTGATGGAACTCACCAACGACTCATACTAGAGCACTCCTAAATAACCAAAATCACAAGATTTCCTCAAAACCCAAATCAAATTTGAAATACAAGGGAAAAAACAAAACTGGGCAGAGGAGAGTTAAATACTCACCACAAAACTTAGATAGACTCAAAGAGGAGGAAAAGAGCGACGCGTGGCTGCAAACGGCTCGTCAATCGGAGTTCCAGAGAGAAAGTTATGGTGATTTGAAGATTGAAATTAAAGTTGGAACCCTCACCTCTCACCTCTCTCCCATTTCAGCGCCCCAAGTTCCTTTCTTTAGGGTAAATGAGCTAAAATGCTCATAACTAATGTTTATATATGGTGGGTCTTGGGTCCACTTGGGCCCGGTTCACTTGGTTTAGTCCGTTGGCCCAATTTTGGGCCAAAACCTTTAAGATTAGAGTTTTAAATCACATTTTAAATATTTCTACCTTCTCTAATTATAAACCTTAATTTCTTAGCATTATTTACTTATAATCAATTTTCTCAGCTGCAGTACCAGACAGATCTCAGCTGGTACTGCCAGTCAAAATTTCAATACGCATTTTTATTATGTTTTCTGACTCAGAAAAATCCACTAAGTCCAAATATCATATTTCAATTATCAAATTTCAATTGCTAAATTTTCTAACCATATTCGCTCCTATTTAATTTATTATTTAATTAAATTACGGTTTGACCAGGTTTTACATACCTCAGCTGTACTGATGTCTCCAAGTACCTAACGAAGTCGTGGAATAGCCATCTAAGAGATGTATAATCAAGCTTGTGGTTCAGTACTATCCCGTCAAGGACTCACAGAACCCATGTAAAAGAGGGATGATGGTCAAGTTACACTCCCAATTCATTAAGATGAAGAATGAAGATACATCTTAGAATGGAATCAAGCATAGATTAAAATAGAATAGTGATATTATTAATACATAAGAATCAGCAGAGCTCCTAACCTTAACCTAGGAGGTTGGTGACTCATACTGTACAGAAAGTAGTGAAAGGTTCGAAAATAGTGTGTAAGATTCCGGTTAAAAGTCCTGAACAAGGGTGATCCTTGTTCTATATATACTAATCAGATAACTAAGAATTACAAGAAATAAGATAAAGTAGTCTTGTAGTGCGAAAATCCACTTTCTGGGCCCACTTGGTGAGTGTTTGGGCTGAGCTTGAGTAAAGCCACGAGTTGGTACTCCCTCTAGGGCGTTGGACACCAGCTTTGGACTCCTGAATGGGAGTTGGACGCCAGCTGCTCCCTTTTGGGTGTTGGACACCAGGAATGGGGTTGGTGGCTGGCGTTGAATGCAAGTTTTGGGTCTTTATTTCCAAAGCAAGGTATAAACTATTATATATTTTCTGGAAAGCCCTGGATGTTAACTTTTCATAGCCGTTGAGAGCACACCATTTGGACTTCTTTAGCTCCAAAAATGCTCCTTTGAGTGCATGGAGGTTAGAATCTGACAGCATCTGCAATCTTTTCTCTGTCTCTGAATCAGACTTTGCCAAAACTCCTCAATTTCAGCCAGAAAATACCTAAAATCATCATAAAACACACAAACTCAAAGTAGAATCCAAAAATATGAATTTTTCACTAAAACCTATGAAAATATAATAAAACTTAAACAAAGCATAATAAAAACTATGTGAAAATGATGCCAAAAAGCATATAAAATATCCGCTCATCACTCCACATCCTCATTCTTTCCATAACATACATCACATCATTTCAACCACTCTAATCCAAAAATCCATATCCAAAGTAATGTTAAACATCAATGAAACAACAATAATAAATCATGTTCATAAACTCTTACCACAACATTATCAACTACAAGCAATAGCCATCAATCCATTCTCATACTCATTCAACATCCTTCACAAATTTTACTAAGCATTAAGCACAATCAAGCATTCCAACCTATCCTATGGTCATCTAGCCTAAGTTTTCACAGAACATTATATATTAAATACGTGAAACCTAAACCATACCTTGGCCAATTTCCACGTATTTTCCAAGGCAACCCACGTATTTCCCATGGACCAAACGAACCAAGCCCAACAATTCTCGCTATCTAAATCGAACCTAAAGTACCAAAATGAATAAAATCTCAACATAGATACTCACAATTTTGAAAATTCAAGGGGGTAGAGAAACTGGAGTGAGAGTGTGGCTTACCTATGAAATTGTTCCGATAGATTCGTAGAGTTCGACGCCACAAACGGTGCGGCAATCGTAGCTCGGAATGGAGAGATATGGTGGTTTAAATTTGGAACAAGGGTTTGGGAATCTATCTTCTTTCCCCTTGTATGCTTCAGTGTTCTTGGATGAATGGGGAAGAAGAGGGGCTTCTCTTTAAGTTATTTGGGCTGAAGGGTTGGGCCTTGGGCCCTTTTTGGGCTCGATTCAACCGGTTCGACCTGTTTGTCCCAATCTTGGGCCAAATTCTTTAAAATTAGTGTCAAAATTCTTGTTTTAATTGGCTCTATCCTATTTTACTATAACATTTGGATTTCTAATTTCTTTTATTAAAAATTAATTTATTGGTTAATTATTCGCTAATTTTACGGGGTTTACAGTATAACCGACAAATGATATCATCAGCTGTAAGACAGGCATGCATCATATGAATTTGCATATTTTGTTTGAGTTTGAAGTTATTTTGGTTTGCCTAATTCCTTATCTGTTATTAACTGATAATTGTAATACTTGCTGTAACTGCTCATTAAATGTGTTTGTCTTGTATTATTTGTGTCTGTGTTTGGTTCTGTTTTGAGATTGAGTATTGGTAAATGAATTGATGCCTTAGATGATAGTGTCGTTAATTATGTTTGGGCCGGAGGCCAATGTTGATTATGTTTGGGCCGAAGGCTGTGACTTGATTCTGTTTTGGGTTAGGGGGCTATATTTGATTATATTATGCGTATTATTGAATTTTAGAATTTTTTTTATAATTTAAAGAAAAGAACTTTGAATTTGGATAAGTAAACGTCAGATTTTTTTTAAAATATTCATAAAATAACGATAATCACTGAACTTGAAAATAATTTCTTATTAAATATCTTCTTATAACAAATTCTGAAAATGCATGGTGAGACCACGTGGGTAGGTTCTCACCCCCCTACAGACTTCTCTTTTCAGGAAACGGACGAAGAAGCTTATGAAGAGTTGTTGAGTTTAGCTTATGCGATGTAGATGTATTAGTTTAGTTATTATTATTCTTCCCTCACCATTAACATTATAATTTTGAGAGAGATAGGAGTTGTATGATTTATATGTATATAATATATATAAGTTACTTGAGTAATAAGTTATGTATATTGGTATATGCTTGTTTGTTTCATGATAAAGTAATTTTTTCAATTTTTCAAAGGAAACAGCAGTACAGTTTGGAGTTAAACGCTCCTATTATATTATTAAGTATGTGAAGTCGTCATAATACTTCTTGCTATTAGAGTGGCGCAGCCAGAAGCGTGACATTTTGATAGTGAGGGTGTTACATTATGGTATCAAAGTAGTTTGTTCCTATTAGAGCCTGGGAATGGACTGACTATGCTTCACTGCATACTCTGAGTGTCTGTCATGCAGTAAGACTTGTCCTAATGACAAGAGTTTGAGTTTCAGATGCATGATTGTCTATGGATTAATGCTGTTAGTCGATTGTTGCATCTCTCACGGTATTAGGTTTGACCAACTTAATACTGATGATTTGTGTATACGAGAACACTAATAGATTATCATAGACGAAATAGAAATAATAGGTTATGCGAATCACGAGGTTTGGGAACATTAGGAGTTATTTTTCAAAGGTCCGTTCAGTTTTGACTTACGATTCTTGTTGTAGGAGTTGGCACATCGTTTCTTGTTTTACAATCTTCATTGGAGTTCTTTGTTTTGGATACCTTTCCTAAACCATGCTTTGATACCTTTTTTTATCATATTCCATCATTTGCATATATCTTTGCTTGACCATGTTCCTAACTATCGACTTGAACCTTTTGGAACATCCATCTTTGTCATAGATTGCTGTCAGTATGACTTTGATTTTCCTCATATTTGAAAATTGAACATGTCGAATCTTTTAGTTTTTCTTTGACATGTTTGAAAAGGGAGGTTACTATGAATCTTTTTCATCTTATATCAATTTTCGAGGGCGAAAATTTTTTAAGGTGGGTAGATTGTAACACCCCATATTTTTTAAATTTTAATTATTATCAATTTATTTTAAGTTATGATTTATTTATTAAATTAAACTCATTATTTTTAGATATTATTTTATTAAAAATAATTAAATTAATTTTATAATTATTTGAGTTCAATTAAATTCAGATTCTTATGTATATTTTTTCTGTTATGATGAAATATTTTATATAACTGAAACTATAATTTTGGAAATTTATAAGTAATGAAATATATATATAAAGACAGAGTTTAATTAATGATATTATTATCGAACTCGATATCCACCGATATGAGTTAATATTAGTACTCTTCAGTGAATTTAGCTTTGCTAATGCTTCATCATATATCTTTTATCATTATGTTACTGATGTCATTTATATTAGTAACTCATATATATTATTACCTGTGTTTTAATATATCCAACTTTCATAATTATCTGTTTAAGATATTTATAACTTGAACCGCTGACTAAGTAGCTCAGAACCTTGACACGTGGCCACTTAGTGACACCTGCCCCTTTTAATCAAATGCATAATCTTGATCACCGAAAATCACAAGAAAAAGAAAGAGAAATGTCGTGAGAGAGAGAGAATGAGAAACCATGGAACCTCCAACCTTCGGCGTTCGATTTCTTGAGCTTCGTAACTCCAATAAAAATCTAATCTGATTAAAGTGTTCGTATCTTCCTCCTCTTCACGTTGACACCATTTTGTTCGGGAGAAGTCACCGGAGGGAGGCGCTGAACCTTCCATAACGACAGCCGTGAAGAGCGTCGCCGTCGTTGATGCTAGTCGGGGTCGCCGTTGAATTATCGCTAGAGGCTGCGCCACTGTGTCTCTGGCCGCGGTGGTTGCCAGGAGTGGTTACCAGAGCCGCTATCATTTTATTCCTCTGTTACTTTCTAAATGCAAGTTGTCGTTGTCGCTGCGAAGGTGTAATGGAGCGGCGATTGTGGCTGCCGTTGTTGGGGGCCGAAAAAATGGATTTTGTAAGACCCAGAACCTTTGAAAAGTCTTATTATGATCAAGTCTCAATCCTATGGTTATTTATAGCCTTAATTTCAGAAACTGTTTTATTAAAGATAATTAAGGCAAGTTTTGATTTATCGAATTTGAGACGAGTTATGATTATTATCCAATTTTATAATTATTGGATTATTTTCTATATTTGAATTATAAAGTTGATAGTTATAAAATAATAAGTATTTTATATGATTTGGTTTGGATAAGTAATATTTTAAATATTAATACTGCTATTTTGGAAAATGAAGAAATTAAGTATATTATTTCTAATTATTTGGTTGGGACATTTTATTGAAAATAATTTGTAAAAATGAGGAGCAAATAGTATTTTCTATATACAATTAGTGTTGGATTTAATTGGGGTTTCAATTACTATATTATCCCTATTTTTAAGTGAAATTACTAAAATGTCCCTAACCCTAATTTTACTCAAAAACCCTAACCCAGTTACCCGGTTCCCCTGAGCCCAGCAGCAGCAACACTTCCCCTTTCCCAAATCAAAGCGCAGCCACACCTCCACCCCTGCTTTATCCCCTTCGGTGTAACGCACCCTCAGTCCCTATTTTAGCGCCGCAACCCTCCTTACAGCCGCCACCCTTTCTTCTTCCTTTTAGCAAACCTGCAACACGACAACTTCAGAGAAGAAATGGAAATAAAAAAGGGGGAAACTGAGCCAGAATGAGGGAAGGAGAGGAAAGAATGGCGTCGCCGGCGTGTCGGGCTTCACCACCGCCGTCGCATCGCTGTCGTCAGCCCTGCGAGTTGTCACCCGCACCGCTGCCGTCGAATCTCCGCAATGCTGTCGCCACTGTTCGCGCAGAAGAGGGTTGAGGAAATAGCTGCCGTATGCGAGCTAGAGGAGCTCTTCCTCGCCGATCTGCTGCCGTTGGGATCACGTACAGGGAACACGCGAGATGGGTGGTGCGCCATTGGAGCCACATCGTCGTGTCCCTCACTGTCGCCGCCGCGATGGAGAGCGAGAGGCAGAGAGCTCGCGGTGGGGGAAGGGTCAAGCGCCGTCGTGCCGTGCAAAGGTATCCCCGCCGTTCCTGCCACCGTCAATGCCACCGAGGCTCCGACCGTTATCGTTGTTGAGGGAGCTCGCCGGAGTTGCTGGAGGCTGCCACTGCTCTATCTGGTCCTGTGTTGAGTTGCGCCGGTAAGCCTCTGCCGCCAGAAAACGTCCCTGCTGTTGCGATGCCGGAGTTCTGACAGCCGGAAAACCTCGCTGCCGCTGTGGTTGTAGTACACTGTATAGCCGCCGGAGAAAACCGCCTTGGCTGCTGAAACCACCGCCGGTAAGGGTCCTTGCAGTCGGTTCTCATTCTTTCTGTTCTTAGGTTTTTATGGTTATGACGTTGTCGTGCAGTCGCGGTTGTCATGGTCGGAATTCGTCTCCACTGCTGCTTGAGGTGGCTGCCGGGCTGCCGCTGAACCGGTTTGAAGACCGCCATTGTTCCGGTTCAGCCGTTCCTCCTTCGATTCGGTAAGCGTTTCGATTTGAAAGCTTTTTCGTTATTATTCTGTTATCTCACGCTGAGGTTTGTGGCGTTAATTGCTATAAGATTGAGTTCTGTTGTTGTATGTTGCGATTAGAGTTGTTGAGACTGTTGCGAAAGTGGCTTGGAGCTGAGGTTTTGGTTGCCATCAGTTCGGTTTGAGGCGGAAAGGACTCCATGAGGCGTTTGGGTTATGGAGTTGTGTTTTGAGGTAGGGGCGCTTTCCAAAAACTACAGTTTATTATTGGAATTATTACATATGGGTACTGATGTGAGATATTGTGTATTTGGTCATTGTATCTGCCTTATGTATTATTTGATTGACTCGAATGACTATGGATGTTGGTTTGGCTGAATTATTGTGCGACTTGTGAAATGTAATGTTTGAAGTTGACTCTTTAAAGATTTGAAATGAGTTTAATCCGTTGAGGATCGGTTTGAATTGAGTCAATTATTTCGATGATGTGAAAGATAGAATACTTTTAAAATTCAGCCTGGGTTGCTTTAATTGATTTGGTTTTGATAAATGATTTATTGCTGAACCGATTCTTTAAAGCTTTAGAAATAAGTTAAATCGGTTGATATTGAGTTGATTTTTTGAAATGGTTTCCTTGAGATACGCCACTGAGGCGACTGTTGGATTTAGCTTGCTTTTGAATTGATTTTCTGGTTTTGAGCAATTGAAAAGGAATGAGAAACAGTTTAGTTGGGACCCGAACCGGGTGGCAAAAGTCCAAGTTTTAGGGGAGGTGCTGCCGAAATTTCTATAAAAATCCGAGTCTTTATTGAAATGTTGTCTGGCAAATGATGAGTTAAAGACTTCTACCATTTTATTTGAATTATCACGAAAAGGATGATTCATGCTTTCGAAATGAGTTAGTAAAGAGGAAATTGTGATTTAGTCTTGCTTCTTAAGAAAGGCATTGTATCTCTTTCATGAGGAAGTTATTTAGATGAAACTTGTGTTTTAAAGCTGTTTGAATGTAAAAAAGGGTTTATGCCTTTGAATTTGACTTGGGGGTTTCAATTAAAGAAGTTTTAATGATTTTGAAAGGACCTGAATGTCTCTTGACAAGTTTCATTTTGAAATGTTTTGAGAAAGGTTTTAAGTACTCTTTGAATTCTGAATTCTTGCAAGACTAAGGCAATTTTGAACAGTGAAACGCTTTAGAATTTATCATGGGGGTTGAAGTTGGTTTTGCCTAAGTAAAGGAAATGGCTTTGAAAGAAGTAAATGATTATGTGACTCGGTTTGGCTTAGATCCTATTTTATTACTCAAATCGGAAAGCCAATATTTTAATGATTTTAAATGAATTTGGCGAAATGAGTTATGTTATTCTCCCCTAAAGACTTGGACTCTGCCGAGAAACTTTTGTTATAAAATCCCATTGTTGGATGGGTGATTTTGAATATCTCAAAGAGGCTTTTAACTTGCCATGATTATGGAAGTTTTGAAAAGAGGATGCCGAGAGTGGCATTGTTTTAAAAGGGGAATTTACCTTGAGTAAAAGTGGCTTATGAGCCTGAGATGATTTGAGAAATGAGATCTTTAAAGCCAAGGCTGAAAAGAGTCGAAACTTGATTTCAAAGTGAAATGAATTGAGAAAATAATTTATGGCTTAAATGCCGATTTCATAAATCTGATGATTTTGAATGGTGGAGGTGCTGTTATATTATGAGCCGGAATGGCTATGTATGATTATGAATATTGACTGGTTCTGGATTGAACCGTGAGCCGGAATGGCTGTGTGTGATTATCAATATTGGCTGGTTCTAGACTGTACCGTAAGCCGGATGGCTGAGATGGATGTTGATCCATGGATGAGAATGAATGCATGTATATGCTGAATTATTGATAATTGTGATTTTTGCACTTTCACTATTGGAGATGAGGGTTTCCCTAGGTAGTAGCAATGGCTAGCCACCATGTGCTCCAGGTTGAGACTCGAAGCTCTGTTAACCCAATGTCGTAAGTGTGGCCGGGCAGTGTGAAAGGCCCGGATGAGCTCGCCCCCATAAATATTCACCAGTGATGGTGATGGATAAATATTCAGCAGTGAGGGTGATGGATATGGATCATGATTATGATCAAGTTTATGATGAGTATAACTCGAGTTGGGGATGCACGACAGAGGGACAGTCCAATGGTTAGCTACCAGGACTTGTCGGATTGGCTCTATAACCGACAGATGATATCATCAGCCACTAGGGACAGGCATGCATCATATGCATTTGTGTGACATTGGTTGGGTGTGCATATTATACTTGGTTTGCCTATGTGATTAATTGCTAACTGTTCTACTTGTAATAACTGTTTGTTTGTGCTTGAACTTCCTATCTGTGTTTGCATTTGGGACTCTGTTGGATTGTGGTGATTGGTTGTTGGTTGGATTGTTTGGGCCTAGGGCCGTGGTTGGAAAGAGATGAACTGATGGTTGATTTCGGTTTTGTGTTTCTGGTTTGGAATAAAATTATGAAAGGCTATTTTGGTTCCGCATAGATAAACCGTTTTGAAAGGCTTTTGAGTTTTTGAGAATTGAACGGTTCTTCTTTCCGAAAAGATTTCCGACTTTACTTTCATTGTAAACCGTTGTTTTTGAAAAGAGGCATAAGACGGTTATGAATCACTGGTGCGGTTATCTTCACGTATCCTATTACAGTAATTCCCAAAAACCCTCTACTGAGAACCCTTTCGAGGATGATGTTCTCACCCCCCTACATTTTTCCCCTTTCAGGATATGGGCGCAGAAGTTACGAAGAGCTTATTTAGTTGTTGTTGTGATGCTCAATATTGTTTTAGTTATGGTTTATTGTACCCTCGCCTTTATCTTGATATATTCTGTAAGAGGGATAGGAATTGTATTGGATTATGCTTGTAATAATATTTATATATATGTATGTATACATATATGTATGTACTCTTTATGAGTTTCTGTAAGTTGTATGATATGTATGGATGTACGTTGTATAGCAAAAGTATTTTTGGGAGCGGTATTGCGGTTTAAAGTTTCAAACAGGCTCATATTTTAGTATTAAATAGTATAAATGTCGTCGTAATATCCGAGCTATCAGAGTTGCGCAGCCAGAAGCGTTGCCTTTGGTAGTCAGGGTGTTACATTATGGTATCAGAGCAGTTCTTCCTATAGAGCCTGAGGAATGGACTGCCTATGCTTCAGTTGCACGCTCTGAGCGTTTGTCATGTATTAGGTCTTGTCGAATGACGAGAATTAGAGCTTTATGCACATGACGATCTATTGATTAACGCCGTTAGTCTTGCATTGCATAATTCTTGGTATTAAGTTTGGCCGGCTTAATACTAGTGAATTATGTATATGAAAGCACTGATGGGTTATCATAGATGAAGTCCGAGTTTTGAGGAAAGCGAATCGCGGGTTTTGGAAAAGTTGGAAACTATTTCTCGAGGCTATTCAGTTGTGTGTCTTGAATTTTGTTCGAGTCGACCCATTCTTTTATATCCTAACTTGAAGTTCTTGTTTGCTAGTCCTTTTGAAAAGTAGTTTGATTTTTCAACTCTATTCCTCTATCCATATGCATTCTTGTTTTACCTTAAGTGCATATGCTGGTTTAAGATCCTTGTTGCATCTATCTTCCTCTGTTTGAGTTCTTCTTGATTCAAGTATTCTTTGATATAGCCTTGAACTTGTCTTAATGTGCTGTGACTTTTAACTCCGGGTTCTGATTCCATTCTTTGAGAAATTGTTGATTCAGTTTTTCTCTTACTGGACAGTGATCACAGCCAATTTTGAGATTTTATAAATTGCTGTTGATTAGATATATACTTTTTTATATATGAGACCTTGAAATTATTTATGCAGTTTAACAACTATTTCTTTCTAATACCTTGCCTGTACTTTTACTGGTTTACGCAATTGCACTTACTTTAAAAGTAAATTTTACTTTCTAGTAATTTTACTATAGCTCCAATGGACATCTTTATTTGATTGTGTATTTGGATATTTTTCAAAATTTTGGAAAGAAAAAAAAATTTTCATTTTTATCCTGGTTGAGTTTCGTTTGATAAGCTCTACTTAACTTATTTTGAATTGAGTTGGGTTTAGCATACTACATGGTTTATGCCATTGTTGTTCTTTTGAAAATGTTAGACTCATAGCTTTCCTCTTATGAACGGACTCGTTCCTTCTTAAGCTTTTCACCTCTATGAATGTCATACGTGACTCTGTCTTTAACTAATCTTTTACATCTTGAAAACATTACCATTGATCTTGGTTTGTCCTCTCTTGTGGATCTCATCCTTATGTGAGTCAGTTTGATTCGTTTCAATTTAGTGCATTATTTATTCTCCCATTATTTCTACAAGAGTTTTTAGTCAAAGATTTATCATTGAGAAATTACAAATGATTGAGTTGTCTTTTTCTATGACTTTTGTATTCTTTTGGTTCAATTGAAAGCTTATTTGATGCCCCATACCTAGTGGATCTTGTTTGAACTATTTAAGATCCTTTCTTGCAAGGCTTAACTCATTTTTAGTACATCTTAAACTTCTTGAATGTTCTTCTGAGATGGTGATTTCAAGAAACACTTTTGGAGTCTTGTTTTGAACTTTCAAAGGAATTTTGAATTCTCTTTGGAAGAATACTAGACGGAATTTATTTTCTGTTGTTTGATTGAGATTGAAACCATTGTCCAATTTTGACGAAATTAATTTAAAGTTGGCATGTGCCATTTTAAATAAGGTTTTGGAAAGCTTCCTTGTTTAGTGGAAACTGGTTTGTTCTAATGCACCACTTATTTCCTTTACCAAATTGTAAGCAAATTTTTATCTCGGAATTTCTTTTCTAAAAAGAGTTTGACTTCCTCTTTCACCCTTGCTATGAATGTTATACACGCTTGTTTGAATATGAACTTTGGGAATTTTTGAACAAGCATTTGATTTCTCTTCCGAGTTTTATTATTACTTTTGGTTAGGTTGTGCACCTAACTATCCTTTTAAAATGTTTGAGGAAATATTTTAGCTATTAGTCAAACTTGTGTGCATTTTGTTTTAGAACTCTACAAAGTCTACTTCAACGTGAATTTGCATTAAAGCAAAAACACGATTATGCTTTTGTTACTCTCTTGAAGGATATTGTTACTTAACCTTCTATTTCAGACTGCGAAGTGGTTTTTTTTTCGCAAGTTTTCAATTCTTTTATGAACAATGTATTTGGAAGTATTTTATAATCATGCTCTTAAGTTATGCGAGTTTTGTCTTGGGTTTGAAATATTCTCTTCTGTAAACCTCATGCTTTCTCGACTCAGCTTGAGTTTGTTTCAAACTGATGCGCTGGTTTTCTTCTTATTGATCCTATTGAGCTTCTTTGATCTAAGGGTTATCTTTGAAGTTGTCAATTGAATTGTGTCTAGCAAACTTTATTGCTTGAACATCCTTGTTATTCTGGAACTGGATACATTCTCTCAACTCTTTGAGTATTATCCTTGACATTTGACTCTCCTCTTTAAATCTTGTATCCTTCTGAGTAGACTCGAGAATTGTTTTGATATCACGTGCGACTTGTAGACGTAGTAACGCGATACGTTAGTTCTTTAAAACGTGATGTGTATACGAAAGTTGAAGCGGTAGGTGTGCAACGTACGAGTTGTGCGCATTTTGTTCCTTGCGAACGGGTTTGTGGTTGTCAGGCTTGTGATCAAATTTGGGGTTTGTAAAGCGCTTGATGGAGTTGGAAAGTTGAAACTTTGAGGTTGATATGAGATTAGTGTGCGGATGTTGAGCACGTCGTTTTAACTCCATCCTGGTTGATAGCCTTTGATGCATTGCCCTTCTATCACATGATTGACCCATGTTATCTTTTGCATGGAGCCTACCTTGTAACGTTTGCTTTGCAATCACACTCCTACCTCTACATCCTTATGCTTATGACAATCAAAGTATTTGAAAATCCGTATATATGTTTATATGTTGAGATATTTTGCTTCTTTCTTAAATGTATTCAAGGGTGAACTGATATGAAATTTCTTTCATTTTATAACAATTTTCGAGGGCGAAAATTTTTATAAGGTGGGTAGAATGTAAGACCCAGAACCTTTGAAAAGTCTTATTATGATCAAGTCTCAATCCTATGGTTATTTATAGCCTTAATTTCAGAAACTGTTTTATTAAAGATAATTAAGGCAAGTTTTGATTTATCGAATTTGAGACGAGTTATGATTATTATCCAATTTTATAATTATTAGATTATTTTCTATATTTGAATTATAAAGTTGATAGTTATAAAATAATAAGTATTTTATATGATTTGGTTTGGATAAGTAATATTTTAAATATTAATACTGCTATTTTGGAAAATGAAAAAATTAAGTATATTATTTCTAATTATTTGGTTGGGACATTTTATTGAAAATAATTTGTAAAAATGAGGAGCAAATAGTATTTTCTATATACAATTAGTGTTGGATTTAATTGGGGTTTCTTACTATATTATCCCTATTTTTATGTGAAATTACTAAAATGTCCCTAACCCTAATTTTACTCAAAAACCCTAACCCAGTTACCCGGTTCCCCTGAGCCCAGCAGCAGCAACACTTCCCCTTTCCCAAATCAAAGCGCAGCCACACCTCCACCCCTGCTTCATCCCCTTCGGTGTAACGCACCCTCAGTCCCTATTTTAGCGCCGTAACCCTCCTTACAGCCGCCACCCTTTCTTCTTCCTTTTAGCAAACCTGCAACACGACAACTTCAGAGAAGAAACGGAAATCAAAAAGGGGGAAACTGAGCCAGAATGAGGGAAGGAGAGGAAAGAATGGCATCGCCAGCGTGTCGGGCTTCACCACCGCCGTCGCATCGCTGTCGTCAGCCCTGCGAGTTGTCACCCGCACCGCTGCCGTCGAATCTCCACAATGCTGTCGCCACTATTCGCGCAGAAGAGGGTTGAGGAAATAGCTGCCGTATGCGAGCTAGAGGAGCTCGTCCTCGCCGATCTGCTGCCGTTGGGATCACGTACAGGGAACACGCGAGATGGGTGGTGCGCCGTTGGAGCCACATCGTCGTGTCCCTCACTGTCGCTGCCGCGATGGAGAGCGAGAGGTAGAGAGCTCGCGGTGGGGGAAGGGTCAAGCGCCGTCGTGCCGTGCGAAGCTATCCCCACCGTTCCTGCCACCGTCAATGCCACCGAGGCTCCGACCGTTATCGTTGTTGAGGGAGCTCGCCGGAGTTGCTGGAGGCTGCCACCGCTCTATCTGGTCCTGTGTTGAGTTGCGCCGGTAAGCCTCTGCCGCCAGAAAACGTCCCTGCTGTTGCGTTGCCGGAGTTCTGACAGCCGGAAAACCTCGCTGCCGCTGTGGTTGTAGTCCACTGTATGGCCGCTGGAGAAAACCGCCTTGGCCGCTGAAACCACCGCCGGTAAGGGTCCTTGCAGTCGGTTCTCATTCTTTCTGTTCCTAGGTTTTTATGGTTATGACGTTGTCATGCAGTCGCGGTTGTCATGGTCGGAATTCGTCTCCACTGCTGCTTGAGGTGGCTGCCGGGCTACCGCTGAACCGGTTTGAAGACCGCCATTATTCCGGTTCAGCCGTTCCTCCTTCGATTCGGTAAGCGTTTCGATTTGAAAGCTTTTTCGTTATTATTCTGTTATCTCACGCTGAGGTTTGTGGCGTTAATCGCTATAAGATTGAGTTCGGTTGTTGTATGTTGCGATTAGAGTTGTTGAGACTGTTGCGAAAGTGGCTTGGAGCTGAGGTTTTGGTTGCCATCAGTTCGATTTGAGGCGGAAAGGACTCCATGAGGCGTTTGGGTTATGGAGTTGTGTTTTGAGGTAGGGGCGCTTTCCAAAAACTACAGTTTATTATTGGAATTATTACATATGGGTACTGATGTGAGATATTGTGTATTTGGTGATTGTATCTGCCTTATGTATTATTTGATTGACTCGAATGACTATGGATGTTGATTTGGCTGAATTATTGTGCGACTTGTGAAATGTAATGTTTGAAGTTGACTCTTTAAAGATTTGAAATGAGTTTAATCCGTTGAGGATCGGTTTGAATTGAGTCAATTATTTCGATGATGTGAAAGATAGAATACTTTTAAAATTCAGCCTGGGTTGCTTTAATTGATTTGGTTTTGATAAATGATTTATTGCTGAACCGATTCTTTAAAGCTTTAGAAATAAGTTAAATCGGTTGATATTGAGTTGATTTTTTGAAATGGTTTCCTTGAGATACGCCACTGAGGCGACTGTTGGATTTAGCTTGCTTTTGAATTGATTTTCTGGTTTTGAGCAATTGAAAAGGAATGAGAAACAGTTTAGTTGGGACCCGAACCGGGTGGCAAAAGTCCAAGTTTTAGGGGAGGTGCTGCCGAAATTTCTATAAAAATCCGAGTCTTTATTGAAATGTTGTCTGGCAAATGATGAGTTAAAGACTTCTACCATTTTATTTGAATTATCACGAAAAGGATGATTCATGCTTTCGAAATGAGTTAGTAAAGAGGAAATTGTGATTTAGTCTTGCTTCTTAAGAAAGGCATTGTATCTCTTTCATGAGGAAGTTATTTAGATGAAACTTGTGTTTTAAAGCTGTTTGAATGTAAAAAAGGGTTTATGCCTTTGAATTTGACTTGGGGGTTTCAATTAAAGAAGTTTTAATGATTTTGAAAGGACCTGAATGTCTCTTGACAAGTTTCATTTTGAAATGTTTTGAGAAAGGTTTTAAGTACTCTTTGAATTCTGAATTCTTGCAAGACTAAGGCAATTTTGAACAGTGAAACGCTTTAGAATTTATCATGGGGGTTGAAGTTGGTTTTGCCTAAGTAAAGGAAATGGCTTTGAAAGAAGTAAATGATTATGTGACTCGGTTTGGCTTAGATCCTATTTTATTACTCAAATCGGAAAGCCAATATTTTAATGATTTTAAATGAATTTGGCGAAATGAGTTATGTTATTCTCCCCTAAAGACTTGGACTCTGCCGAGAAACTTTTGTTATAAAATCCCATTGTTGGATGGGTGATTTTGAATATCTCAAAGAGGCTTTTAACTTGCCATGATTATGGAAGTTTTGAAAAGAGGATGCCGAGAGTGGCATTGTTTTAAAAGGGGAATTTACCTTGAGTAAAAGTGGCTTATGAGCCTGAGATGATTTGAGAAATGAGATCTTTAAAGCCAAGGCTGAAAAGAGTTGAAACTTGATTTCAAAGTGAAATGAATTGAGAAAATAATTTATGGCTTAAATGCCGATTTCATAAATCTGATGATTTTGAATGGTGGAAGTGCTGTTTTATTATGAGCCGGAATGGCTATGTATGATTATGAATATTGACTGGTTCTGGATTGAACCGTGAGCCGGAATGGCTGTGTGTGATTATCAATATTGGCTGGTTCTAGACTGTACCGTAAGCCGGATGGCTGAGATGGATGTTGATCCATGGATGAGAATGAATGCATGTATATGCTGAATTATTGATAATTGTGATTTTTGCACTTCCACTATTGGAGATGAGGGTTTCCCTAGGTAGTAGCAATGGCTAGCCACCATGTGCTCCAGGTTGAGACTCGAAGCTCTGTTAACCCAATGTCGTAAGTGTGGCCGAGCAGTGTGAAAGGCCCGGATGAGCTCGCCCCCATAAATATTCACCAGTGATGGTGATGGATAAATATTCACCAGTGAGGGTGATGGATATGGATCATGATTATGATCAAGTTTATGATGAGTATAACTCGAGTTGGGGATGCACGACAGAGCGACAGTCCAATGGTTAGCTACCAGGACTTGTCGGATTGGCTCTATAATCGACAGATGATATCATCAGCCACTAGGGACAGGCATGCATCATATGCATTTGTGTGACATTGGTTGGGTGTGCATATTATACTTGGTTTGCCTATGTGATTAATTGCTAACTGTTCTACATGTAATAACTGTTTGTTTGTGCTTGAACTTCCTATTTGTGTTTGCATTTGGGACTCTGTTGGATTGTGGTGATTGGTTGTTGGTTGGATTGTTTGGGCCTAGGGCCGTGGTTGGAAAGAGATGAACTGATGGTTGATTTCGGTTTTGTGTTTCTGGTTTGGAATAAAATTATGAAAGGCTATTTTGGTTCCGCATAGATAAACCGTTTTGAAAGGCTTTTGAGTTTTTGAGAATTGAACGGTTCTTCTTTCCGAAAAGATTTCCGACTTTACTTTCATTGTAAACCGTTGTTTTTGAAAAGAGGCATAAGACGGTTATGAATCACTGGTGCGGTTATCTTCACGTATCCTATTACAGTAATTCCCAAAAACCCTCTACTGAGAACCCTTTCGAGGATGATGTTCTCACCCCCCTACATTTTTCCCCTTTCAGGATATGGGCGCAGAAGTTACGAAGAGCTTATTTAGTTGTTGTTGTGATGCTCAATATTGTTTTAGTTATGGTTTATTGTACCCTCGCCTTTATCTTGATATATTCTGTAAGAGGGATAGGAATTGTATTGGATTATGCTTGTAATAATATTTATATATATGTATGTATACATATATGTATGTACTCTTTATGAGTTTCTGTAAGTTGTATGATATGTATGGATGTACGTTGTATAGCAAAAGTATTTTTGGGAGTGGTATTGCGGTTTAAAGTTTCAAACAGGCTCATATTTTAGTATTAAATAGTATAAATGTCGTCGTATTATCCGAGCTATCAGAGTTGCGCAGCCGGAAGCGTTGCCTTTGGTAGTCAGGGTGTTACATTATGGTATCAGAGCAGTTCTTCCTGTAGAGCCTGAGGAATGGACTGCCTATGCTTCAGTTGCACGCTCTGAGCGTTTGTCATGTATTAGGTCTTGTCGAATGACGAGAATTAGAGCTTTATGCACATGACGATCTATTGATTAACGCCGTTAGTCTTGCATTGCATAATTCTTGGTATTAAGTTTGGCCAGCTTAATACTAGTGAATTATGTATATGAAAGCACTGATGGGTTATCATAGATGAAGTCCGAGTTTTGAGGAAAGCGAATCGCGGGTTTTGGAAAAGTTGGAAACTATTTCTCGAGGCTATTCAGTTGTGTGTCTTGAATTTTGTTCGAGTCGACCCATTCTTTTATATCCTAACTTTAAGTTCTTGTTTGCTAGTCCTTTTGAAAAGTAGTTTGATTTTTCAACTCTATTCCTCTATCCATATGCATTCTTGTTTTACCTTAAGTGCATATGCTGGTTTAAGATCCTTGTTGCATCTATCTTCCTCTGTTTGAGTTCTTCTTGATTCAAGTATTCTTTGATATAGCCTTGAACTTGTCTTAATGTGCTGTGACTTTTAACTCCGGGTTCTGATTCCATTCTTTGAGAAATTGTTGATTCAGTTTTTCTCTTACTGGACAGTGATCACAGCCAATTTTGAGATTTTATAAATTGCTGTTGATTAGATATATACTTTTTTATATATGAGACCTTGAAATTATTTATGCAGTTTAACAACTATTTCTTTCTAATACCTTGCCTGTACTTTTACTGGTTTACGCAATTGCACTTACTTTAAAAGTAAATTTTACTTTCTAGTAATTTTACTATAGCTCCAATGGACATCTTTATTTGATTGTGTATTTGGATATTTTTCAAAATTTTGGAAAGAAAAAAAAAATTTTCATTTTTATCCTGGTTGAGTTTCGTTTGATAAGCTCTACTTAACTTATTTTGAATTGAGTTGGGTTTAGCATACTACATGGTTTATGCCATTGTTGTTCTTTTGAAAATGTTAGACTCATAGCTTTCCTCTTATGAACGGACTCGTTCCTTCTTAAGCTTTTCACCTCTATGAATGTCATACGTGACTCTGTCTTTAACTAATCTTTTACATCTTGAAAACATTACCATTGATCTTGGTTTGTCCTCTCTTGTGGATCTCATCCTTATGTGAGTCAGTTTGATTCGTTTCAATTTAGTGCATTATTTATTCTCCCATTATTTCTACAAGAGTTTTTAGTCAAAGATTTATCATTGAGAAATTACAAATGATTGAGTTGTCTTTTTCTATGACTTTTGTATTCTTTTGGTTCAATTGAAAGCTTATTTGATGCCCCATACCTAGTGGATCTTGTTTGAACTATTTAAGATCCTTTCTTGCAAGGCTTAACTCATTTTTAGTACATCTTAAACTTCTTGAATGTTCTTCTGAGATGGTGATTTCAAGAAACACTTTTGGAGTCTTGTTTTGAACTTTCAAAGGAATTTTGAATTCTCTTTGGAAGAATACTAGACGGAATTTATTTTCTGTTGTTTGATTGAGATTGAAACCATTGTCCAATTTTGACGAAATTAATTTAAAGTTGGCATGTGCCATTTTAAATGAGGTTTTGGAAAGCTTCCTTGTTTAGTAGAAACTGGTTTGTTCTAATGCACCACTTATTTCCTTTACCAAATTGTAAGCAAATTTTTATTTCGAAATTTCTTTTCTAAAAAGAGTTTGACTTCCTCTTTCACCCTTGCTATGAATGTTATACACGCTTGTTTGAATATGAACTTTGGGAATTTTTGAACAAGCATTTGATTTCTCTTCCGAGTTTTATGATTACTTTTGGTTAGGTTGTGCACCTAACTATCCTTTTAAAATGTTTGAGGAAATATTTTAGCTATTAGTCAAACTTGTGTGCATTTTGTTTTAGAACTCTACAAAGTCTACTTCAACGTGAATTTGCATTAAAGCAAAAACACGATTATGCTTTTGTTACTCTCTTGAAGGATATTGTTACTTAACCTTCTATTTCAGACTGCGAAGTGGTTTTTTTTTCGCAAGTTTTCAATTCTTTTATGAACAATGTATTTGGAAGTATTTTATAATCATGCTCTTAAGTTCTGCGAGTTTTGTCTTGGGTTTGAAATATTCTCTTCTGTAAACCTCATGCTTTCTCGACTCAGCTTGAGTTTGTTTCAAACTGATGCGCTGGTTTTCTTCTTATTGATCCTATTGAGCTTCTTTGATCTAAGGGTTATCTTTGAAGTTGTCAATTGAATTGTGTCTAGCAAACTTCATTGCTTGAACATCCTTGTTATTCCGGAACTGGATACATTCTCTCAACTCTTTGAGTATTATCCTTGACATTTGACTATCCTCTTTAAATCTTGTATCCTTCTGAGTAGACTCGAGAATTGTTTTGATATCACGTGCGACTTGTAGACGTAGTAACGCGATACGTTAGTTCTTTAAAACGTGATGTGTATACGAAAGTTGAAGCGGTAGGTGTGCAACGTACGAGTTGTGCGCGTTTTGTTCCTTGCGAACGGGTTTGTGGTTGTCAGGCTTGTGATCAAATTTGGGGTTTGTAAAGCGCTTGATGGAGTTGGAAAGTTGAAACTTTGAGGTTGATATGAGATTAGTGTGCGGATGTTGAGCACGTCGTTTTAACTCCATCCTGGTTGATAGCCTTTGATGCATTGCCCTTCTATCACATGATTGACCCATGTTATCTTTTGCATGGAGCCTACCTTGTAACGTTTGCTTTGCAATCACACTCCTACCTCTACATCCTTATGCTTATGACAATCAAAGTATTTGAAAATCCGTATATATGTTTATATGTTGAGATATTTTGCTTCTTTCTTAAATGTATTCAAGGGTGAACTGATATGAAATTTCTTTCGTTTTATAACAATTTTCGAGGGCGAAAATTTTTATAAGGTGGGTAGAATGTAAGACCCAGAACCTTTGAAAAGTCTTATTATGATCAAGTCTCAATCCTATGGTTATTTATAGCCTTAATTTCAGAAACTGTTTTATTAAAGATAATTAAGGCAAGTTTTGATTTATCGAATTTGAGACGAGTTATGATTATTATCCAATTTTATAATTATTAGATTATTTTCTATATTTGAATTATAAAGTTGATAGTTATAAAATAATAAGTATTTTATATGATTTGGTTTGGATAAGTAATATTTTAAATATTAATACTGCTATTTTGGAAAATGAAAAAATTAAGTATATTATTTCTAATTATTTGGTTGGGACATTTTATTGAAAATAATTTGTAAAAATGAGGAGCAAATAGTATTTTCTATATACAATTAGTGTTGGATTTAATTGGGGTTTCAATTACTATATTATCCCTATTTTTAAGTGAAATTACTAAAATGTCCCTAACCCTAATTTTACTCAAAAACCCTAACCCAGTTACCCGGTTCCCCTGAGCCCAGCAGCAGCAACACTTCCCCTTTCCCAAATCAAAGCGCAGCCACACCTCCACCCCTGCTTCATCCCCTTCGGTGTAACGCACCCTCTGTCCCTATTTTAGCGTCGTAACCCTCCTTACAGCCGCCACCCTTTCTTCTTCCTTTTAGCAAACCTGCAACACGACAACTTCAGAGAAGAAACGGAAATCAAAAAGGGGGAAACTGAGCCAGAATGAGGGAAGGAGAGGAAAGAATGGCATCGCCAGCGTGTCGGGCTTCACCACCGCCGTCGCATCGCTGTCGTCAGCCCTGCGAGTTGTCACCCGCACCGCTGCCGTCGAATCTCCGCAATGCTGTCGACACTATTCGCGCAGAAGAGGGTTGAGGAAATAGCTGCCGTATGCGAGCTAGAGGAGCTCGTCCTCGCCGATCTACTGCCGTTGGGATCACGTACAGGGAACACGCGAGATGGGTGGTGCGTCGTTGGAGCCACATCGTCGTGTCCCTCACTGTCGCCGCCGCGATGGAGAGCGAGAGGCAGAGAGCTCGCGGTGGGGGAAGGGTCAAGCGCCGTCGTGCCGTGCGAAGCTATCCCCACCGTTCCTGCCACCGTCAATGCCACCGAGGCTCCGACCGTTATCGTTGTTGAGGGAGCTCGCCGGAGTTGCTGGAGGCTGCCACCGCTCTATCTGGTCCTGTGTTGAGTTGCGCCGGTAAGCCTCTGCCGCCAGAAAACGTCCCTGCTGTTGCGTTGCCGGAGTTCTGACAGCCGGAAAACCTCGCTGCCGCTGTGGTTGTAGTCCACTGTATGGCCGCCGGAGAAAACCGCCTTGGCCGCTGAAACCACCGCCGGTAAGGGTCCTTGCAGTCGGTTCTCATTCTTTCTGTTCCTAGGTTTTTATGGTTATGACGTTGTCGTGCAGTCGCGGTTGTCATGGTCGGAATTCGTCTCCACTGCTGCTTGAGGTGGCTGTCGGGCTACCGCTGAACCGGTTTGAAGACCGCCATTATTCCGGTTCAGCCGTTCCTCCTTCGATTCGGTAAGCGTTTCGATTTGAAAGCTTTTTCGTTATTATTCTGTTATCTCACGCTGAGGTTTGTGGCGTTAATTGCTATAAGATTGAGTTCGGTTGTTGTATGTTGCGATTAGAGTTGTTGAGACTGTTGCGAAAGTGGCTTGGAGCTGAGGTTTTGGTTGCCATCAGTTCGATTTGAGGCGGAAAGGACTCCATGAGGCGTTTGGGTTATGGAGTTGTGTTTTGAGGTAGGGGCGCTTTCCAAAAACTACAGTTTATTATTGGAATTATTACATATGGGTACTGATGTGAGATATTGTGTATTTGGTGATTGTATCTGCCTTATGTATTATTTGATTGACTCGAATGACTATGGATGTTGGTTTGGCTGAATTATTGTGCGACTTGTGAAATGTAATGTTTGAAGTTGACTCTTTAAAGATTTGAAATGAGTTTAATCCGTTGAGGATCGGTTTGAATTGAGTCAATTATTTCGATGATGTGAAAGATAGAATACTTTTAAAATTCAGCCTGGGTTGCTTTAATTGATTTGGTTTTGATAAATGATTTATTGCTGAACCGATTCTTTAAAGCTTTAGAAATAAGTTAAATCGGTTGATATTGAGTTGATTTTTTGAAATGGTTTCCTTGAGATACGCCACTGAGGCGACTGTTGGATTTAGCTTGCTTTTGAATTGATTTTCTGGTTTTGAGCAATTGAAAAGGAATGAGAAACAGTTTAGTTGGGACCCGAACCGGGTGGCAAAAGTCCAAGTTTTAGGGGAGGTGCTGCCGAAATTTCTATAAAAATCCGAGTCTTTATTGAAATGTTGTCTGGCAAATGATGAGTTAAAGACTTCTACCATTTTATTTGAATTATCACGAAAAGGATGATTCATGCTTTCGAAATGAGTTAGTAAAGAGGAAATTGTGATTTAGTCTTGCTTCTTAAGAAAGGCATTGTATCTCTTTCATGAGGAAGTTATTTAGATGAAACTTGTGTTTTAAAGCTGTTTGAATGTAAAAAAGGGTTTATGCCTTTGAATTTGACTTGGGGGTTTCAATTAAAGAAGTTTTAATGATTTTGAAAGGACCTGAATGTCTCTTGACAAGTTTCATTTTGAAATGTTTTGAGAAAGGTTTTAAGTACTCTTTGAATTCTGAATTCTTGCAAGACTAAGGCAATTTTGAACAGTGAAACGCTTTAGAATTTATCATGGGGGTTGAAGTTGGTTTTGCCTAAGTAAAGGAAATGGCTTTGAAAGAAGTAAATGATTATGTGACTCGGTTTGGCTTAGATCCTATTTTATTACTCAAATCGGAAAGCCAATATTTTAATGATTTTAAATGAATTTGGCGAAATGAGTTATGTTATTCTCCCCTAAAGACTTGGACTCTGCCGAGAAACTTTTGTTATAAAATCCCATTGTTGGATGGGTGATTTTGAATATCTCAAAGAGGCTTTTAACTTGCCATGATTATGGAAGTTTTGAAAAGAGGATGCCGAGAGTGGCATTGTTTTAAAAGGGGAATTTACCTTGAGTAAAAGTGGCTTATGAGCCTGAGATGATTTGAGAAATGAGATCTTTAAAGCCAAGGCTGAAAAGAGTCGAAACTTGATTTCAAAGTGAAATGAATTGAGAAAATAATTTATGGCTTAAATGCCGATTTCATAAATCTGATGATTTTGAATGGTGGAAGTGCTGTTATATTATGAGCCGGAATGGCTATGTATGATTATGAATATTGACTGGTTCTGGATTGAACCGTGAGCAGGAATGGCTGTGTGTGATTATCAATATTGGCTAGTTCTAGACTGTACCGTAAGCCGGATGGCTGAGATGGATGTTGATCCATGGATGAGAATGAATGCATGTATATGCTGAATTATTGATAATTGTGATTTTTGCACTTCCACTATTGGAGATGAGGGTTTCCCTGGGTAGTAGCAATGGCTAGCCACCATGTGCTCCAGGTTGAGACTCGAAGCTCAGTTAACCCAATGTCGTAAGTGTGGCCGGGCACTGTGAAAGGCCCGGATGAGCTCGCCCCCATAAATATTCACCAGTGATGGTGATGGATAAATATTCACCAGTGAGGGTGATGGATATGGATCATGATTATGATCAAGTTTATGATGAGTATAACTCGAGTTGGGGATGCACGACAGAGGGACAGTCCAATGGTTAGCTACCAGGACTTGTCGGATTGGCTCTATAACCGACAGATGATATCATCAGCCACTAGGGACAGGCATGCATCATATGCATTTGTGTGACATTGGTTGGGTGTGCATATTATACTTGGTTTGCCTATGTGATTAATTGCTAACTGTTCTACTTGTAATAACTGTTTGTTTGTGCTTGAACTTCCTATCTGTGTTTGCATTTGGGACTCTGTTGGATTGTGGTGATTGGTTGTTGGTTGGATTGTTTGGGCCTAGGGCCGTGGTTGGAAAGAGATGAACTGATGGTTGATTTCGGTTTTGTGTTTCTGGTTTGGAATAAAATTATGAAAGGCTATTTTGGTTCCGCATAGATAAACCGTTTTGAAAGGCTTTTGAGTTTTTGAGAATTGAACGGTTCTTCTTTCCGAAAAGATTTCCGACTTTACTTTCATTGTAAACCGTTGTTTTTGAAAAGAGGCATAAGACGGTTATGAATCACTGGTGCGGTTATCTTCACGTATCCTATTACAGTAATTCCCAAAAACCCTCTACTGAGAACCCTTTCGAGGATGATGTTCTCACCCCCCTACATTTTTCCCCTTTCAGGATATGGGCGCAGAAGTTACGAAGAGCTTATTTAGTTGTTGTTGTGATGCTCAGTATTGTTTTAGTTATGGTTTATTGTACCCTCGCCTTTATCTTTATATATTCTGTAAGAGGGATAGGAATTGTATTGGATTATGCTTGTAATAATATTTATATATATGTATGTATATATATATGTATGTACTCTTTATGAGTTTCTGTAAGTTGTATGATATGTATGGATGTACGTTGTATAGCAAAAGTATTTTTGGGAGCGGTATTGCGGTTTAAAGTTTCAAACAGGCTCATATTTTAGTATTAAATAGTATAAATGTCGTCGTAATATCCGAGCTGTCAGAGTTGCGCAGCCGGAAGCGTTGCCTTTGGTAGTCAGGGTGTTACAGATTTTGACGCGTTTAGTTTTGTGAGTTTCGACGAGTTGAGGTAGGACCATTTTCTTAAATTCATTTTACTTTCAAGAGTTGTTATAAGTCGATAATAATATGAAAAATATATTTTTATAATTACATAAGTCTTATGAATTGAATTAAACTTTTTAAATGGCTGTGATTATTTATTTGATTGATTTATTGAATTATTGAGGAAGCTGGTTATTTTGATTTGCTATTTTGGTTTGTTAAGTTGGTCATTGTTGAATTGATTTTCCTTGAATTACTGGAAGAGGTTTAATGTTAGAATTTAGTTTAATTTTGGAAATTTTTTATTTTAGAAAATATGCAAAACTGGAATTTGGCTTGATTTTGGAAAGGATTTAATATTTGAAGCTAGTTGAGAACGAGTTGGAAAATGTGGTTTTGATGGGACCCGTAAGGGTGGCGTAGTCCGAATTTTAGAGGAGATGCTACCCAAATTTTTATAAAAATTGGAGACTTCATTTAAAATGGTTATTTAGAAAGATTTAGATTTTTAAGGATTTTATAATTTAATTTTTGGAGTTATTAAGAAAAGGGTTACATTTTAGAGTTTGATTTATTTAGAAAAGAATGAATTATGATTTGAATCTGAATTATCGAAAAAAGTAATAAGAGGTATGATAAGAATGAGAGAGAATGAAGATTGATTTTTGAGTATGATTTTTTGAATAATTGAATGATAATAAGAATGGATGTAAAAATGAAATTGAATTTGATTGAGATACTTGGGTAGTAGCAAGGATTGTAGTTCGTCCCGCTTGCTCCAGGTCAGTGAATGTGACGCCTGGGTAGTAGCAGTAGTAATAGATTATTCCACTTGCTCCAGGTTGAGTCTTTAAACACCCGCTTGGGTAGTAGCAGCAATAGCGGTTTATTGCACTTTCTCTGGATTAAGCAGGTAGTAGCAAAAGGATTGTGGCTCAGGCCCACTTGCTTCGTAATGGGTGTTTCTGTCCATGGTTAGCTACCAAGACATGTCGAGTTGGCTGTATAATCGACAGATGATATCATCAGCCATAGGACATGCATGCATCATATGTATTTGCATATTTTGTTTGAGTTTGAATTTGTTTTGGTTTGCCTAATTGCTTATCTGTTATTAACTGGTAATTGTAATACTTGTTGTAACTGCTCCTTAAATGTGTTTGTCTTGTATTATTTGTGTCTGTGTTTAGTTCTGTTTTGAGATTGAGTATTGGTAAATGAATTGATGCCTTAGATAATAGTGTGGTTAATTATGTTCGGGCCAGAGGCCGAGGTTGATTATGTTTGGGTCAGAGGCCGTGACTTGATTCTGTTCTGGGTCAGGGGGCTGTATTTGATTATATTATGGCGTATTATTGAATTTTGGAATTTTTTTATAATTTAAAGGAAATAACTTTGAATTTGGATAAGTAAACATCAGTTTTTTTTTTTAAATATTCATAAGATAACGATAATCACTGAACTTGAAAATAGTTTCTTACTAAATATTTTCTTATAACAAATTCTGAAAATACGTGGTGAGACCATGTGGTTAGCTTCTCACCCCCTACAGACTTCTCTTTTCAGGAAATGGACGAAGAAGATTATGAAGAGTTGTTGAGTTTAGCTTATGCTATGTGGATGTATTAGTTTAGTTATTATTATTCTTCCCTCGCCATTAACATTATAATTTTGTAAGAGGGATAGGAGTTGTATGATTTGTATGTATATAATATGTATAACTTACTTGAGACCGGAAAGTATTGAATCTGAAATGAGACCATTACCCACACCTCTTTTCAGGTAACTAAATCTGAATTTTGAGGGCAAAATTCTTAATTAGGTAGGTAGGATGTAAACCTCGTAAATTTAGCGAATAATTTATCAATAAATTAATTTTTAATAAAAAATTAGAAATATGAATTTTATAGTTTTATGTGATAGAACAAATTAAAATAAGAATTTTGACACTAATTTTAAAGAATTTGGCTCAAGATTGGGCCGAACGGGTCAAACTGGGCAAACCGGGCCCGTATTAGGCCCAAGGCGCAACCCGCACTCCATAACTCAATGAGCTTTAGCTTGTTTCATCCCATAAGCAAAGGAAACACGTTCCTGGGAGGGAGATTAAGGGAAGAGAGCTCAAACCTTTGTTCCACTTCAAATCACCATATCTTGCTACTCCAAGCTCCGATCGCCGCACCGTTTGCAGCCATGTGTCAGCAACGTCGAGCTCTACAAAGCCCGGTGACTAATTTTGGTAAGGAACCTCAATTTCATCTCATATTTCCTTTTCCCCCTAATTTTCGAAAACCTTAAAGTTGGATTCTTGAAACTTGATATCTTGGTGTTTAGGCTCAAATTAAACTCGATGGATTAGCGTGTTTTTCTCATTTGAGGCACGGGTACGGTAAGGGCTCTCTAAACCTTGTGGATTCTTCGATTATTGTGTGGTAGACATTGAAAATTGGTATATGGATGTGGTAATATGTATAGGTAGTGTGTAATTGTGTTTTAGAGCACCATTGAGGAGATGGAAACTTGATTTGGGTCATTGGATTGCTGAATTCGGTGGTGAAGCTTGATACTTTGCCTAATTATGTTGCCTTGGGTCATACGAGGAAATTAGCCAAGGTATGGTTTTGGTTTCTCGTATTTAATATATAATGTCTTTTAAAAACTTAGGCTAGATGACCTAGGATAAGTTGGATTGAGAATGTTGAACTTGATTGATAGTTAGTTGACAATGTATGTGTATGATTTGATGAGGCATGATAAATTCATTATTTTGGTTGTATGAATATAGTTGATATGGTAAGAAGGTTAATGAATGATGACTTTGATTATGGTAAATGAGAATGTTGATGGTGGATATGTTAAGGTTAATGATTTTGATGTTATTATTGGAAATGTTGAAAGAATTTCTATGCAAGATTGAGGTATGATTGATTTTGGTAGAATGTGGAGTTGCGATGCTAAATTGGTATGTTGTGGTGTTGTTTATGTGTATAGAAAGTTGATATTGAGTTTGATTTTGGTGAAAATAGAGGTTTATGAACTTTTGTGAAAATATGATTTTTGGCCAAACTTCGGCGAGCCATAACTTGGCTTCCGGACTCCCAAATTATTTCAAACTTGTTTCATATAAAAATTGGGTCCGTGAAGTTTACACTGTTCGAAGAACGGATGAAAAATATTTTAAAATGAGAAACTTATGCGCGTCGAAAGTACGGTATGTAAAATTGAAATTTTGCAGACTTAACCATTTTTGACTAATCTGCATTGCATGTGTACGCAAATCCCTCCATATGCGGATGGGTGATGGTATTTTTGTGGAAAAACGAATTTCCAAAACACCTAAAACTCACCGGCAAGTATACCGGGTTGCATCAAGTAGTAAAACTCACGTGAGTGAGGTCGATCCCACAGGGATTGATGGATCAAGCAACTTTAGTGGGTGATTAGTTTAGTCAAGCTAACATTGAAGTGAATTGTGTGAAATTGTAACAGAAAGTAAATGACAATGAATTTAAAATTGCAGAAAGTAAATTGGACAGAAACTTAAAGAGCAAGCAATGTAAATTGCAGAAACTTAAATGACAAGAAATGTAACTTGCATGAAAAGTAAAGGGGGGCTGGGTGCTGGAAATTAAAGAAAGCAATGGATCCAAGGCAAGAAAAGTAAATTCAGATTTGCAGCAAGCTCAAAGTTAAAGTGTAGAATGTAAATGTGTAGGAAATGTAAATTGGAAGCAATGCAGTAGAAAGTAAAAATTGCAGAGAAGGAAATTGTAGCAGAGAAGTAAATCAGCAAGAAAACTCAAATCAATTGTGAAATCTAGAAAGACAAGTGAAGATCTCAGGGGCTCAATGAGACTAGAAAACAAGTCTAGATCTCAAGTCCTTCTTTGATCCAATAAAGAACAATTTGCAAAAGAAACGAAGAAGAAAGCAGTAAACAGAGTGTTGATTCAGATCCTTAATTCACTGAAATTTTGTAGAAGAAGAACAAGAGAAATCTCAAAGTGAGAATGAAACAGAATTCCTTCAATTCTCAACCTAAGATTCAAAACAAAGAGAAAAACTAAAGAGAGAGAGTTCTCTATTCCTAATGCTCCCTTGTGGAGCCAGCCTCCAATGCTCTCTATCAGAGCCAACCTCCCCTAGTGAAATGAAACTAATGCCTTTATATAGGCTTTTACAAAATGAAAATGAAAAATAAAAATAATATTTACAAAATGAAATTCCTAATCTAACTTCTCTGTGTGCCTTTGAGTCATGTGGGCTTTGCTTGCTTTGGAGTGGAATTGGGTTGAAGATGGATCCGGATGGTTGCTCTTGGACTTGGGAAGAAATCCACTTGTGAACCGGGCCATGAACCATTAAAGCTTGAGTAAAAGTTTGAGGCAAACTTTTACTCAAGCTTTTCATATAAGCTAGCCTTCCTTGCTGTCATCCACGTTTGAGCTAAAGTTTGAGGTCAAACTTTGAGCCAAACGTGGATCCCTCTTGTATACCTCTTGGGGTGCTACTTTTTCCTCTTGTCAACATTGCCAATTTTATGCCCACTATAGACTATTATATATGGTTGGAAAGCTCTGAATGTCAGCTTTCTAACCCAATTGGAATCACCTCAATTGGACATCTACAACTCAAGTTATTCTTGTTGGAAGTATACCCCTTCAGGCTGTTGTAGTGCCAACGTTTGCCTAAAAGCTTGAGGTCAAACGTTGGCGCAAGCTTTTGCTCCCTCCAAGATGTGTTTGTTGTGGCGCCAACGTTTGCCTAAAAACTTGAGGTCAAACGTTGGCGCAAGCTTTTGCTCCCTGGGTGTGTTTGTTGTGGCATCCAACTTCAATCCTGGCTTAATGTACCGCTGATGCCAATTGCATGCTTTAATAATGCCAATACATTCATTCATTCTTTTACTTGGCCTTGGCATTAATTAAATGATTCATGCATGCAAGCGTTATTAATTAATAATGCCGTGTTCAATCATAATTGGCATTTGATTAATTAACGTTCCATGCATCATTTCATGCATGCTTTCATTGCTTTATTAATTACTAATGCCAATGCTTTCATTTAATGAATATGGCATAATACTAACGTGAATAAGCCCAGGTAGCATGCATTCATTTTCATTGGCATTAGTAATTAAGTTTCATGCATGTATAAGCATTAATAATCATATGCATGCATGCTTTAGCTATTGATTCATGATAATGCATGCATGAACATTAATGCATGATAATAAGGCCCAGGCTTCATGGTCATGGGCCACGCTTTTAAAAGCGTGGCCTAAGGCTCCAAAGTGTGCTCCAACTTCAAAGTGTGCCTCAAAATTTCTCTTTTCTTCTTTTAAGCTTATTTTGTGCTATTTTGCTTCTTTTTCAACTTATTTTCTGCAAAAGAATATACCATTTAAGCACAAAAGAATGCAATATTTAAGCACTAATTATCAATTACTTGTATGAAAAAGCATAGAAAAATATGACATGGTGACATGTCATCAATGGGCGTTTCTGTTTAGAATGCATGCACACGTGAGCATGTGCTGCGTATGCATCATGGTCAAAAAGAGACCCTTGCGTACGCGAGCATGGGGCTTCATACGCGGACGAGGTAATGCATACGCATGATGGGTAAATTGCACTCCCACGCGTGGCCCCTGTTTCAGCAAACATGGATTTTGTGTTTTAAGCTTAATTTCAAACCTCTAAACCTCTATTTTCATTCTTTTAGCCCTAGATCTTAATAGTATGCCTAGTAATGAGATGAAGCTACGAATAGGTGATAACTTGGGGGTGAAGTAAGACTTTAAATGATGAATTATGTACAAAAATACAAAGATATGAGGTATATGTGTGATGCCATGGCTATATTGAATGAATGTAAAGGAATGATGATGATGAATTTTGAGAATAAATGGAAATATATGATGATATTGAGGTGTTGGATGCGAGGAAGATCCCTCGATCTTTTTCTCCCGCATTCCTTGTGATTGTGTTTTGTGAGATGTGGGGAAGGCAGTAAGGTGCTAATCCTTCGATTCATTCCCCCACATTTATTGTGATTGTGTTTGTGGGATGTGAGGAAGGTGGTAGGAAACTAATCCCCGACGTATTCCCTCACATTCTTTCTCTCTCTATCTGTAAGGTGGTAGGGCACTAATCCCTCGACCATTATGGCACAGCCTCACTAGGGAAAGGTGGTAGGGCACTAATCTCCCGATTTATTCCCCCTGGTGTATGTCTCTAGGAGAAGGTGGTAGGGCACTAATCCTCTGATTTTTATGCCTCCTGGAGATGCGCAGTCGAGAGACATTATCCGAGTTAGCTACCAAATGTGTCAGGTTCTGGCAGTTAACCGACACTTAAGCTCACGGCTAGTAGGAAAGGCATGTATCATGTGCATTTGTATGTTTTGTTTGAGTGTGCATTGTCTTGGATTGCTTAATTGTTTATTCATGTTAATTGTTAATTTCCTACTTGTAATATATGCTTTTTGTATGTGCTTGACCTGTCTGTTTTACTTGTCTGTGCACCGGAGTTGGAGGATTGGAGGAAAGGCGGAGGATTTGAGGGTTAAAGTACAATTTAGGTTAAGTTTAGAACCTTAGAGGACCATCCTATTTATGGTTTCAATTTTAAATCTTTAAGTTTTATAATTTGGATGTCGGAGTTCTAGGATTGCCTCTGGCTTTTCCAGGACCTTATATCTTATGTATGTGGCACCTCTACCATGCTGAGAACCTCCGGTTCTCATTCCATGCGGATATTTGGGGTTTTCAGATGCAGGTCGAGAGGCACCTCGCTAGGCGTCTGGAGTTTTCTGCAGTGAAGTGGGCATTTAGGAGTTTACATTTTCTTATCTATATATGTACAGACTCTCCTTATGTATATAGACCTTACTATTACACCTCATAGAGGTGTATGGAGAACTAGGGCTACTTTTATATATTTTAGGTTATGGATATCTATATGTATGTACATAAATATTCTCCGGCCGGCCCTAGCTTCGCAGACTGAGTTAGGAGCTTGCTTAAGTTGTACCCTTGACCTTCTACTCTCTTTTTATATACATATGTATGTGTGCTTTAGTTTTCTTTACACGCAAGTAAACGTTATTTCTGAGCGTTGCGCTTTTAATTTTACGTTTTTGCTTTAACTATCCTTCAAGGCTCCTCGTATATTACATTCTTTCTATTATTTTAGAGGTCGTAATACCTCGCCACCTCTGTTTTACAGCTCAAGTGTAAGGTTGTGTGGTAGGGTTTTATATGCTGAGGTGTTAGTGCGCAACAGAGAGATAATGCTCGGGTCAGCTATCGGATATGTCGGGTTTGGCTGTATAATTAACAGATGATGTCATCAGTCATAGGGTAGGCATACATCATTTGCATTTGATTGAATTGTTTGGGCTTGCTATTCTTGTCTTGGCTTGTTTTATTGTGCATAATTAAATGTCTATGTGCTAAATGCCTTACTTGAATCTACTTGTGTTTTATTTGTTTGCATTGCTTGTACTTTGCATATCTGAGAGGTCCCTCGTACTGGTATTGGTTGACGCTGAGGGCTGTTCTATTTGGAGTTTTAAGGATAGTGAAAAACTTTGAGAGAAATGATTGTGGAAACTTTAATAATAGTGACTTAGACTAGCATTCCCTAGGAGAGTTACCTGACTACGGATTACTGAGAACCTAGGATGAAAATGTTAATGTATGAATTTTAAGATTGCTTAGTGAGTTTTCTGTTACTTTATATTGTATCTATTTGGCACTTTTACCGTACTGGAAACCCATGGGTTGGGGACTTCTCATTTCGTATATATTCTTTGTTTTTTCAGATGTAAGTCCTGGTGCTTCGCAGTGAGCTGGAGCTCGTCTGGAAGTCATCGAAGCTTATTTTGAATTCTATTTAGTACTTTGTTTAGAATTTCTCTCCCTCATATTTTGAAAGACTTAAGGATGTGTGTGTGTGTGTGTGCGCACTACAAGAAAAAGCAATATTTGTAACAAAAAAAATTGTTACAAAAAATCAAAATTTTGAAACAAAAAAAGGGCCGTTGCAGTATGTCCCGTTACAAAAAGTTTTTGTTCAAAAAATAGAATTGTTACAATTCAAGGTAATATTTTGTAACAAATTTTTCTGATACAAAAAACCAAAAGTCATTACAAAAGTGATAACAAATTTTGATCTTTAAAATATTTTTTGTGACAATATATTTTTTTCTATCAAACAATTTTGTTACAAAATATAACTTAATTTTGTAACATTTTTTTTCTTTAGTTACAAAACACTATTTATTTTGTAATATTTTTTTTAGTACAAATTACACGCATAATTTGCCAAATTATATTTTTTTAATTAATTAATATATTAACTAATTTACTCAGCAATTCAACATTTATATAATATATAATAACATAGATAGTTCAAATATCTTTCATTTAACTAAGATTGTTTTATAAATCTTCAACATATAAACTTTAAAGTACAAACTAACAAGACATATTGAAGAACCCTAATGAACTAGATAGATGCATAGGACAAGAAAAATAAGGAATTATAAATCTCCAAAATATAAACTACAAATTACAAACTCCATCATGTTCATACATCTCTTTTCTTGTGGAGAAGCTTCTAATAAATGACACACACCTAAAAAGACGACCAACCAAAAAACACTAGCTTAAGAAACAAGATTTGTTTTTCCTTTAAAAATGCACAGGAAAAACAAAAAACTATAACCTTGGTGATTGTAGAGCAAGCCTCTCAACATCTCTAATGTATAAAATGATGGGAACAGTTTCTGAGATAGAAACCAAGTCCTGCACAAAGAAAATGTTCTTAAAAATTCTTTTTCCAAAATCTATGTAACAGAGTAGGTTGTTATCAAATATGAGATAATAGAAGTTTAAGAAAATTAAATCACCTTGTAAAGTGACAGAACAAATAGCTTTTAACTGAAACAGAAGCTACTCATGCGCTTTAAAGGAGCTACAAACAAAATCTGAAATAGTAAGCATAATATTGCAACATAATAAGAAGTAACACTACTTATATTAGATGCAGCAGAGCCATTCTTCCTAAGCTTTAAAACAGTTTTCAAACCTTCAGCACCAACACTTTGTTGATATAAAGTACCTATAAGATCAAAAGATAGTTATAAAATGAAATTAGCAATTAATATCTAGGATAAGATCAATAACAATATGATGTCAATTAATGCAATTCTAAAAAATTGTCTAGAAAATTTGAGCTTTACTTTCTCTAGTACCTATAGTTTCAAATTGTTTAGTTGGCAAAGGAACAAAAAAATTTACAGCAATAAAAGATTTAGCTAAGTGATTTTTTAAGCAACACAACAATAAATTCAACTATTCAAGCATTAAACTCAACCCAGTGATGTATCCAGCAACAAAATTCAACCCAGTGATGTTATCCAGCAACAAAATTCAACTCAATAATGTTTAACAGCAACAAAAAAATTTGCTCGGGTTCAGCAATAAATCTAAAATACCAAATACTACAACAATAATAAAATTCTAATTTCAAACCCTAAGATACACCAAAATTGACAGTGAAAGTCTGAAAGAACTGGGTCGAAGGGAGCTCACCTAGGAAGCTAACCAACTGAACTAATGGCCGAAACAAGAAGACCACCACCACCACTCAAGGGAGCATATGCTGGTTCCGTCTGCTTCTGCAATTCATAATAATGGTATAAAAATAGCAATAAATCAACCCTAAACACTAATAATCAGAAAAACAAAAGCATTAATCAACCACTAAACCTACATATATTACAATGTATCAACAAAATTTGAATGATCAGCCAATAAAATTTAGGAGGATGGTGTTTCTGATGGTATATTTGATGAAGCCATCTAGAACAACAATAATATAAAACAACAATATATTACACTATTGAATAATTTGCCTGAATCAACAAAATTACAATCAACCAAATATAATTAACAACAATATAGAATCTGTTAGTACACGGCAGAATTGCTTGACTCCAAAACAAGAAAAGTAAGGTTGATAAGTAGAAATTAGTTAGAACTTGATTTGATAAGTTACAGGTCTGGTTAGTTCTCATCTCAACGTTTCTTATTATACATTGTAAAACCCTTACAGAATCGACAGATTAATCAGTTCATCAGTTAATCAAATTATAACCCAATGAGGCAATAAGTCAATAACTGAATAAATTAAAAAAATTAAAAAAATACCTGAGAAGAGGGAGACCAAGCACAACAAAGCAGAGTCTGGCAAGGGGAAGGCAGCAGCGACGGTGAGCCACCCCGGATGAGGGCGCGACGACAACGACGATGACGCGAGACGCTGTCACGCAGAGGAGGCGATGAGCCAGGAAAGAGATGCACAGGGGCCGACGCGAGAGTCACGAGACGAAGCAGAGTAACCCAACAACAACGTATCAATGGTGATGGAACAGTAATCTCCAATAGCGAGCTTGGTAGCGACCAGGCGCGACGGAGCTGGCAGCGTCCTCTCCTCCATCGCGTTTCTCGCAACAGCAGCTCTCTGTCTCAACGTCTCACTCTCTCCTCTCTTCGTCAACATCGACGGCGACGCGTGGGACAGCGGCTCCACGGCGGTGAGGCGTGACGCCAGCGCGGTCTTCTTCTTCTCCTTCTCTTCTTCTCTGTTTCGTGTGTCTGTGTGTAAGGGTATGTTGTGTGTGTGTTTCTTATGTTGAAGGAGGGTGAGGCTGCGGCTGTTAGGGTTAGAACTTGGGGAAATTAGGGTTTTGAATTAATTTAGGAATTAGGGTTAGAAATTAGGATTTTATAAAAGAATAAGGATAGATATGAATAGATATTTTGATAAAATTAGAGGGTAGAGTAATTTTAACACCAAATATACTCCATTCAAAATATTTAAGAATATTATTTATCAACATATTGCTAAATTCAATTAATTATTTTTAATTTAAAATATAAAATGAACCTATTAATCACATTCTTATAAAATATTGTTTAAACTCAATATTATTTATTCAAATTAAATGATATAACTTTTCATTATTTTTCTATCACCGGAACTTTAATTTCAATTTATATAATAACTAATTGTATATAAATATTAACTGATTTAAACTTAAAGTATTTATAAAAATCAATCTATCCATTTCTAATAAATTAATTTCTACAAGTTCAAATTAATAATGATAGAATTTATTTAAATTAAATTATATAATTCTTTCTTATTTTTCAATTACCAAAATTATAATTTCAATTATACCAAATATTCAATAAAAATTATATAAAAATTCTAATTAATTTAAACTCCAATTATTATAAAAATTACATATAACTCCTAATTATTTTTAAATTTAAAGTATCATAAAGCTTTATTTAATTTCTTTTAGTAAAATAATTTTCTTAAAATAAAATCTTCAACAAATATAATAAATTTAATTAAAAAAACTTGGGATGTTATAGTTGGGTTATGATAGGTTTAGGACTAGTAGAGAGAGAAAAAAACCAGAGCTCTATATTTTATTCTTAAAGGAGTTTTTCAAAATTTTATTTAAATGGACGAGGACGGCAAACAGCAGAGTGAAAAATAAATGTGAGGGGTAGAATTAGAATTTTTATTTTTTATACTTGTTTTTATTTTTAAATTTTAATTATTTTTATTTATGTTTAATAATTAATTTTTTTAATTTAAAAATTAATTTTTAATCAACATTTAAAACTTAATTATTAGTAAAATTATATATTAATTTTATAGAAAAATATAAAATAATATATATCATTTTTAAAAATAAATAATTTAATCTTTAATTTTTTTATAAAAAATAATTAATTAACCCAAATAATATTTTAAAAAATAAAATTTTTAAAATAAAATAAAATTATCTTAAAGATTTTAACATTTTAAAATAATTTTTTTAGTTACAAAAATTCTTGTATTTTGTGACAAATAAATAACTTGTTACAAACAATATTAAATTTTGTGACAAATTAATTTTTGGTTACAAAATAATTAGAATTTTTGAAATAAATGGATATTTTGTTACAAAATATTTTAAACTTTTGCAACAAGTTCTTCTTTTGTTACAAAATATTTTAAAATTTTCCAACAAAACACTGGTTCGTTACAAAAGCCAATATAATTTGTAACAAAAAAATCAAGTCATTACAAAATATCAAAACGTTTTGTAACAAATTGTATTGTTGTTACAAAACATTATTATTATGTAACAATTACTAATTTTTGTTCTAAAAAAATAATTTTTTGTAACAATTTTAAATTTGTTACAAAGTTTTTGTTACAAATGTTTCATTTTGGAAACTTTGCCTAACAGGCTTCTATCGCGATTTTCTTTTACTCTTTTCAAGCTTCTCGTTTAATAATAATTTCTTCTAAATATATATGTATTAATAACTCCACCTTGAGTCGTACCACCTTAGTATCATTGAATTATGACTTGAGCATAAGGATTTGGTTGTTAGGGTGTTACATAACGACCCAACTTCTAGTACGTCATGATCGTACTAAAAGTAAGGTGTTACTGATCATTTTTCCTTTATCCCAAGTTGCAAACATATTATATGCTCCTGCAGCTTCGCAATAAGCCTTCGTACCTATAGCTAAAAAAGGGTGAAAATAGGGGATAAAAACTAGAAAGTCCTTAGTAAGGACTGGGTTAAAAGTTAGTTCATTTTACTCTTTATTATACTTAGCCAATAGCAACAAACTCTGGCATATAAAGAACTATTAACAAACTAAAGATACCAGGAGAAATTATCTCAAAAAGAATTCTATTGCAAGCATAATTCCAAATCGACGAATGACTCTAAATCAAAGTTTAATTTGTTTTTCACAATGCAAACCAATTAAAATTGAGAGTTTTAAGTCTCGGGTTGTCTCTCAAAGGAATTGCAATGAGGGTGTGTATCATTGGCTATGAGGAATTGGGGGTGAGATAGCAAATGACACAAAATTAAATAGCAAGAAAGTAAATGACAATTAACTAATGAAGTAAAGGAAATTTAAATGCTAAAAGACCTCTTGACAATGGTTGAGAGTTAAGGTTTTCCATCCTAGTCATTGACCACAAAGATGGCAATTATGAAGACTTAATCCCACTTAGTCAACCCTAACATCGAGGATAAGTCAAATAGGCATAATTGATCTCAATCCACAAATCCTAGCCAACTCACTAATTAACTTAGTGAAAGACTAGTGTTAGAAAAAACCAAATCAACTAACAACCCTAAATTACCAATCAATATTGGACATCAATGACTCAAGGTCACCTAAGTCCTCAATCCCAAGCCAAGAGTGTGAAAAACTACAGTAAAACTAAAAGAGGCATTTTATCAAACACTTGGCATGCATAAAAGGAAAAACATGCTAAATTGCATGAATAGTAAAATTTATAACTACCATTTGCAAGAAGACAGTAATAACAACTCAATTAAGCAATAATAAACATAAAAACATCAAATTGTATTAAATGGAATCAAAATTAACAAGAGTTCATGAACATAAAAGCAACAAAATAGAGGAAATTAACAAGTAAACTAAGAGAATTAAGATGCTAGAACAAAAAATTGTAAATGAAACTAAATCAAAGAAAGTTCAAAACCTAAATCTATAGAGAGAAATAAACCTAAAATCCTAAATTCTAGAGAGAAGAGAGAGCTTCTCTATCTAGAAATCTAACCTAAAACATAATAAAAACCTATCCTAATTGCTTTCCCATTCATCCTCCTTGAGTTTGGCTTGAAATACTTTAGAAATGAGTTGGATTGGGCCCAAGAAAGCCCTGAAATCATGACCCATATATTCACTTAAGTGAAGTCACATGCTGGCAGTCATGCGTAAGCATGAAGCATCCATACGCAAGAATTCGCGAATTTCCCAAAACGTGCGTACGCATGAGTCATGCGTACGCATGACCCTGAAATGCTCCAAACTCTATTTCTTCATGAATTTTCCACTTTTGCATGCTTTCTCTTCACTTCTTTAATCCATCCTTGTCTTTTAAGCCAGAAATCACTCAATACACACATAAGAGATCAAATGGGATTAAAGTGATTTAAATTTAGCAAATTAAGAGCTTAAAAATCATGTTTTAATCTTAAGCACAATTTAGGAAAAATCACAAAACCATACTATTTCAATGAATAAATGTAGGATAAGTTGATAAAATTCACTCATTTCAATAAAAAATAAACCATCAAATTGTTGTTTATCATAAACCTTGAATATAGAAACCATCGTGTACATGGGGCCTACAAACATGCCCTACTCAATACTCGCTGCAGCACAATCGCCAACACATGATGACACGGATAATGCAGAGATTGAAATAGGCAACAGTTATAGGTATGCGAGTTGAGCCAAATGTGATAGGAAGTCTAACTCCACTGTTCGAGTGGCTCCATCTTCTCCACGTTGAACATTAACGCATGGCGATTACAATACTCACTCTAACAATGCATCACTTTACCAGTCGCTATTGTGCATGTACTTCGCGCCTTTTTCTCACAAGTTGTTGTGACCTTACATAAGTGGCCCTCACGATAGTAGCTATAGGTAGATATCGCGTTTTTAGGACAACATTGATGCATTCTAACAAATTCGTGGTCATGTGACCATACCTACAACCGTCATCACAATGTTGAAGCCAAAGGTCCTTCCTGAACCTCATGGGTCTACTCCAACATATCTCTTAATAAACCCTTCAAGGTATTCATGTACCACTCACATCCTCCTTGTTTGGACTAACTACTAAAAAAGGAATTAAAATGGCATTTATATTACGGTAGTTTTAAAAAATTGTTGTAATATTTGGATATTGTGGCATTTTATAGTGTTGCCATAATTAATTTGTATAAAATGGTAGTTTTTAATGATTCTGGCGGTTTTAAACCACCATTATCGGGACCTATTATTAAAAATAAGACCAAAATTCTTCTCCTACAACAGGAACCCTAAGACACAGCGACACTACTATTACTAAAACCAAAAAACCCAGATCTGGTGAAACTAACACTGCTAGCCTGCCACCATTGAAACCCAAAAATGACGATCTATGCTCTGCTCCGGTGATAATCTACTCCAATGACTGCTCCGGCAATAAACCCTAATCTCTTGCCACCATTCATCTCCTGCCACTGTCATTTATCTCTTCGCTACTGCTTATCCCCTCGTCATAGCTCATATCCTTGCTGTTGCAAGAAACGTCATTGCTGTTGCCTTCAGCAAGTTACTAATCTAGTTCATGATCTGGTTTCAATATGAAGGTTTGTCGCTGATGCTTATTTCACCACCGTTGTTCATCTTTTCGCCACATCAAGCAACATCGTGTTGCTGCCTTCAATGAGCTTCTGCAATTTAGTACTGACTTTGATCTGAAGGTTAGCACCGCCACTCATTTTCTTGCTGCCTTTGTTTATCACCTCTCTGCCACAAGCAATGCTGCTGCTATTGCCTTTAGCGAGCTTCTACGACGTGGTTCTGCTTTCTTTGTCACTTTTAATAGGTAATCTACTTCATCTTCTTCTTTTGAGTTTTTCTTCCTCTTCATACTTTTAGATCAAATTCATGATCTAGTCGGAAGAAACAGAGAATGCTTGTTCCATGGAAGGAAGCTTCGTGAAAATAATCGATCGAGATCTCGAGCACAGTTCATTGAGAACAACTTGAATGAAGGTTTTAGATTTAATTATAGTTTTTCTTTCTCCAAAATTCTTAGCTCTTAGGTTGTGAACTGGCAAAATGAATTGTGGACTTGTGTAGAGCATATAATTGGGAAATAGTATGGCTGTCGTCGTAAATGTTCTTAGTTTTATCTCGAATGGATCAAGAAAAACATTGTAGGAGTATTTAAAATATCATAATAACTTGCAACACCAAGTTACTAAACCAGTTAATCCAAAATTCTAAAATATTTTTGAAATTATTTAAAATGTTATAATTAATATCAAACTTCAAAACCTAAAAAGAGAGTAACTGAAACATAATGGTGAACTTTTATAAGGTTTGGTAATCTTGTTTAATGATTCAAAGATGAAGCATGTGCTTATGCTAAGCAAACGGTTTATTTTACTTTTTTGTGGGACCTCCAGATTACTGAGAGAGATGATGAAATGGATCCTTTTATTTCAAATGCAAAACGGAGTTACATATCTGAAAGAATTTGTTTTGTTACAGCACATAAATTTATTCAGATATGCATATATAGCTTCCTACATTTTCACATTTACTGTAGAGGAACATTGTACTTTTTTTTAATGTTTGAAGGTGTATCTTCAGTTTAAATATTTGTGTTATTTCTTTTCATTTCACTGTTGTTTCCCTTAAGCATTTACTAAATGCTTTGCTTCCAAATGTCAACAACTGAACTACTAAACACACGGCAGGAAACCATCACAGATTGCAAAATCAAACAAGGAAAAAGCAAAATGAAATTGTGGAGGAATTTTGTATGGGATTGGTAAGTTGTTTTCTTAGATAATTCACTTTATTATTATAATAATCCAAAAGATTTTTTTCTCTCATTTATATTAAAGAAATTATTACTATGCAAGTCAATATCATTATTGCAATATCCATTCTTTAAGAGGGTTTAGATGTTTAAAGTTGCAATTTAGTTATTAGATTTGACCCATGTCTCACAATTTGTAATTTCATACAATCCCGAGGTCATGCTAGAATGCAAAATTCTGATTATATTCTAATGGTTTGATGGTAATTTTTCTTCTTAGTTTCTATGTTATTCTTCTTCTTTGGTATTAATATCACTCTTTCACTTAGACAAGTTCTTACTAAATTACTCTTTTACTTATTGGAAGTAATTTCTCCAACAGGGTTCCTAATTTCATTCTGAAATTTCAGTGAGGATTCGGCTACACGTTCTCGACTTGAGAAACACCATGCTAACAGGGATATTATGAGGAAGGAGTCTTTCTGTCAATCTTCTCTTCCACGTGATCCATTTGAAAGCCATCAATTTAGTGACAAAGTTTATTGTGTTGAAAGCACTGGCGCATTTGTTAATCTTCACTCTAGTATTGGTTTGTAATACTTTTTTTCTCCTGGCTCCCTGCAGATGGTTAGTTAATTTATCGCTACCTTAGTTACATCTCTATTTACTTCATTTTTCTTTTGTGAACTGATGATATGTGCATTTAGCCTGATTTGGTTGTTCTTGTTTCATTCTTTCAATATTTTTTATTCATTATTGTTTATACCATTTTGTATTCAATGCTCTCAGGTACTTTAAACCAACTCCAAGATGGATGAAAGAAACCAGAACATTGCATCTTCCAAAGAGCTCTCCTCTATAGACTATTTGCATAGAAGGCGACAAATGAATCCAAAGAATCTTGCATGTCTTGAAGTTTGATCATGTGATGTGTCAATTCTTGGGTGCTACTGTTTTCCTTTTTGATTGAGTTGGGAATTCATTTCATTTTAGGCCAATATCAAGAACAATTTGAAAATCGAATGTATATTATTTTTCTTGCTAGATATGCTTATAAGTTTCTCTATCATTTTGTTCAATTACTTGGTTGTGTCTTTTTTTTTTGTTAGGGAAGGTTATTATTTACTTTCACTTTTCATTTGGATATAGATTGATTGAAGGCATTAGTTTTCATGTTTGCTCAAACATTTGTCATTTTTTGTTATTTGGGTTTCAAAATGCTATTCTAGCATTGGATTCTTCATGTAAAGCACATGATTTGGTATTTCTATGAATTGCATCTTAGCTGCAATATCTTCATTTGCTTAATATACTCAATTTCACGTTAAAAATCTTGAACCATATCACTATTACTTGCATAGATGGACTTTCCTATATTTGTTGCATTTAGGCCATATGCATATTTGTGCATTCTCTTAACCTTAGTTCATTTTTTTAGGGTTTTAAAATTCACACTTTGTTTTTGCTTATGGTTAGGTCTCTTTGACAAAATAAAATATGCATGAACAGTTTCAGCTTAAATCTTTTAAGTAAACTGAAAATCCTTCCAATGGAACATCAAAAAACAACAAATTACTCCAACATTGTTACATGATAACATCTGTATGAAAACTAATGATGTGTTCTTCACAAAAAGATTACTGCATGGTGAACAACTAGTTATCATGCATTTTGATAATATTTTTTATGCCTAATTAGATGGCCCATGGAAACCTTGAAAGAGAATCGATTTTAGGGAACTTTAATTGGTCTAAGTATGATTATTCTCTTGCTCAGATGTTGAAGATTTTTCTTAATATTGGAATTGTTGTTGCTGATGCTATAGATGTGCTTCTGATATTGTCCTCACTGATGCTATATATATGCTGTCAGAATTTTAGGTAAGTGAAGAAATAGTTTGAAATTAAAGAAAGACTTTATCCAAGAACAAAAACAAAACACTACCTTAGGAGCTGCTCTATCAAATAGTCTTGAATTTCTCATGTGTTGACTTTTGTAATTTCTGAAATTGACAGGTAGCAACTTTCATAGTAGCATATGCTAACTGGGGATTTGCAAGAATCATGGGAATGGGATGGGGTTGGCTGGTGTAATTTGGCTCTACAGTTTAGTGACATACATTTCTCTTGATTGCTCAAATTTCTGTGGGTTATGACTTTTGATTTTTGATGACAATGTATGAATTATAAAAAGGTTTAATTACTCTGTTAGTCCCTATAGTTTCGCAAAATTTTCAATTAGGTCCCTATACTTTTTTTCCTTTTAATTGAGTTCCTGCACTAAATTTTTTTTTCAATTAGGTCCCTCTTAGCAGTAATTGGCTTAATTTTATAAGGACCTAACTAAAAAAATGGTGCAGGGACCTAAATAAAAGGAAAAAAAGTGTAGGGACCCAATTAAAAAAAAATTTGGTGCAAGAACTCAATTAAAAAGAAAAAAAGTACAGGGACCTAATTAACAATTTCGCAAAACTATAGGAACCAACAGGGTAATTAAACCTTATAAAAATTATATGATATATTTGATGTTTTATTTATGGTTTACAATTTTTTATTATTACAAAATTTTAAATAAAAAATTATGGGTAGTCAAAATGACAGTTCAACTGCTATTTTAAACGAGCAAAAGCTATTATTTTAATTCGATAAAAAATAGTATAAAACTGTCATTTTAATCAAGTAAAAAAAGACTATTAAAATTGTCATTTTGAATGACATAAAACTGCTATTTTAATTTAGTAAAAACAATGGTTAAAACTACCAATTTAAATGAGCAAATACTGACATTTTAACGGGTAAAAATGATAGTTTTAATTGTCACTTTAAATGAAAAAAATTGCCATTTATCCGGTAAAAATGGGGGGTTTTGACTGCCATTTTAAACATCAAAAATGCCATTTTAATTAGTAAAAAAGGTTTAAACAATTAAAAATTTTTCATTTTATTTGGTTAAAATGAAAGTTTTGACTATTGTTTTAAACATAGAGAAAATCATGATTTTAATGATGGAAATTGTGGCAGTTTTTGAAAAACTGCCGTAATATCCAAAATAATGCTTAGAATTTACAGTGTTTTTTAAAAATAATGGCGGTTAAAACTGTCGTAATTACCTGAAAAAATCGTCGTTTTAACCAAAATTTTTTGTAGTGACTGTAAGCTGCATTTATAAGATACCTCTTGCCATATAAAGATTTGAACCGAGTCATGAAGTTAGATGCCATGTGATGAATACATGAAGCATAGTGAGCCGTAAGAGGATGCCAACCGCTATTAGCTACATTATGGGAACCACGTATGGCTTGAAATTTATCAGATATGATAAGAATAGCCTCTTGTAAAGTCATTTACTGTGTCAAATTTGCCAAAAAAATGGACCATGACTCGGTAGATGCAAACTCAATGATGGCAAATACTAAGATCAGCAACACACCCTTGTATTAACCAACAATATATAACAAAAATTTCACACAAAAGTGTAAAAAATGTCAAACAAAAAATTTACCAATATTTGAAATTTTGTTTGAGTGATACACAAAGACTTCATGGACACACAACTGAAAATTGCTTACAACGATAGTGATATTTCAACTGGTCTAACTCCACAACTCTATATTCCACATTTTGTCAAATGTAATTCTTTACTGCCATATGAACAACCTCTCTACTTCTAAACCTATGTTTCACCCGAAATTCAACCCTGCCATCTGTGTTATATTCTTTCCCTCCTCCAAGGTTGAAAGGATCATCCAGTTGCATGACATCCAAGTCAAGAGTATGATAATGATTTGGAACATTTGAAACTTAAGGAATATCCAATGGCAAAGGAAAAAGAAATCAAGGATCCTACCACTTAGAGTCTCTGGCACTACTCATTTGAAGAACCAATCTTACTAGACGGCCCAGTATCAGCAATGTTCCACATGATCACTCAGTTTGGCATAGTGAATAGGATTCACTGCTAGCAGTGGGCCCTATTGGATTGAGCAAGAAGGCCTACTACCACTATCTTCTACATTACGAATCAATATACCATTCCAATACATGTTATAACATTAACTTTGAATACACGTTGAACACTATCTAAACATAGTTGTCACCTTGGACCCAAAACGTCCTATTTCGAGTCCTCAATTACCCATCGCTGATAGAAAACTGAATTTGATATTATCATCTTCTTGGAACCAATTACGCCCATATTAATCAATATAAGATTCTTCAACGCATCTAAAGAATTCAAACAACAGGTACGCAATATCGTAGGAATATCACTCTATCCTCACCATTTTTATGACTATCTGAGTAGACAACAACAAAAAAAGGCTCACTGTTAGTTATATTTACGAATATAAGGAGAAGAGAATATGGCTCTATTGATATATGGTGCTTGAAACTCCTTATATAGATTACTTTTTTTTTAAATATAGCTATCCAGGATGTAGAGATCTCGAATTAGTTTTATCCATATCTCAAATGCAGTGCACCTGTGAATAACTTTAGTTAGATCTTGGTATCTGTGCATCCATGATACGATTATCTTGGCTAGACCTGTGATCAATGTAATGAAAATCATTTCATATCTAGTATGTAATAATCTGAGATACGTGCATAGTCATTTTTGACAAATTGCATCCGAGATGTACTTGCTTATTTAAATTAGTAAGAGTAAAGTATATATTTTTGTCTTTGAAGTTTGTCAAAAATTTTAAAAATATCTCTACATTCTATTTTGTTCTAATTATGTCCCAATTTTTTTTAATTTGCATCAATTATACCCATTGCAGCTAAATTTCTAAAAGTTTCAGACGAATTTAGGTATAATATTTGACAACTAGGAGCCAACGACAAAATTTTATATTTGGCTTGTTTTTGTTAAAAGTTGTCCCTATGAAATTTCGGTGAATTAATCTTAAGTTTCTTAAAAATAATAGCTACAGATACATTTGATGCAAATCAAAAATTTATAGTATAAAATTAAAACAAAATAAAATTTAAAAATATTTTTAAAATTTATAACAATCATTAGGTATAAAAATTAAAAAGTATTTTACAAATAAGATCTTACATAAAATATTTATTTTATTTTATTTTATTTATTTATATATAAAAAAAAACGCAAATTGGACCTTAAATAGCATATGTGAGAATCTTTACTACCTAATATGGTTGCATTATATGACTTTTAATATGGGTGTTTATTTCGTTAAAGAAATATATTCTCCAAAATATTAAATTAAAAAAGTTATATATAGATATTATAAAAAATTGTTTGTATAATACTATAAATAGTTGAGAATTATTTTAAATATTCTCAAAATATAAATTGTAAATATTTGATTTATTTTATATATTTTTGAAAATAAATTATTAATTTTTAAAATATCTTTAATATTTATAGAATAATATTTTTAAATAAAAAGTATAATAATTAAAGAATATAATAATAATTTTATATTTAACTTTTATCCTTTTGACATAAAAATATAAAATATCTTTTGACATAGGAAGAAATTTTTTTTATTGTGAAAATAATTCTTTTAAAAGAATACATTTATTTTGAGAATTAAGTTTTAAACAAGTTAAGTATAATAATAAATCTTGTAGCTGTGTGTTCTCAGCCTTAATTGTGTAGCTAAGTAAATTCAAAAGGAAAGTTCTATCGTGTGCACAGTAATTGATGAACACGTTTGGAGTAGTACTGACTTGCAGGTTCAAATGATGGGACAGTTTGTCCAATAGTAGCAGTTTTTTTGCAGCTCTTCTGCACAATATACAGTGATGGCTAATGAAATAATAATAAAACACACTCAATGCTAATTATTTTTGACAAGTTGGGACTAATGGATGACTTGTGTTTTTTTTTTAACTATGTGGCTATGAATTATTTTTCGGGTTGGATCACCATATTTGTTGCAGATGCACAGAAACAATTTTCTTTGTGGATAAAAACAAGGCAAAGGTAGTATGAAAAAAGAAATGGCTGTTTTTTTATTTGTTTATGGTAAATGGGCTTTTTGTTTTCAAGAAAAAGAGACCGTGCACTCTTATGTGAATTATTTTTTGTCATGGTGTTATGATAAAATGGAAGGGATTTTTTACATTATTAAATGGATAAAGAAAGTAAGAAGATACGGTGCATGTTTTGAGGTTTGACAAAAACAAGGGAAAAAAAGAAGAAATATACGATGGATGTTAATTCATAAAACTTAATATGTTAATACAATTATAATAATTATGTAATATAAAATATTTTAATTTTTTCCTAAAACATTCAGTCTAAAAATTTGATATATTTTGTTATTAACGTAAACGATAAAATAAATTAAGTTTATTACACTAAAATCATTAAGGAACGAGTTATTTTGTAGGGATTAGTTGCTCGCTTAAACCTAGGGGTGGCAACGGGGCAGGTAGGAACAAATTTTTGCTCTACCCAACCCCGTCCTGCCCTACAATAACCCGCATAAAACCTGTCTTATTCCAACCCGCAAGTAGTAAAAAGTTGAACCCTAACCCGCCCCTATAATTATTAAAATTTAAATATGATACAATATTATTAATCATTTTACTAATTATTTTATATATATTACACATTATATATTAAAATTATATATATTATATATATACCAGGGTGGGTATTACCTAAACCCGGTCCTACCCACTCCGGAATTATCCGCCCCAAGCGGATAAGGCCAGGTTGGGTACCCGCGGGTTCGGGTGGTGTTGTCATCCCTAATTAAACCGTTAAATTTAAAACATAATCCCTAAGTTGTGTATTGCGAAACATTATATGATTTCACCAAATTCGAAAACCAATAAACCTAAACCCAAAAACCACATTAGGCCTAAACTATAAAACCTAAATCAAGAATCATAAACCATAAGTATAAAACACCAATTTCGAAATTATAAAGCATAAATTGTACATCAAAATCCATAGCCTCTAAAATGAAAAAAATAAACTAAGTTCTTAAGATATATATCTTAAACCGTAACATATATACGTTAAACAACAATATACAGAAGCTAATATGTATTAGTAGTATTGCCGTGATTTACAAGCATGGGTAACAAGATCGTATGTTCTATTTGTCTCTACCCTTCCGACTCTAGATGTAAATTGTAAATTTTATACTACTAATTTTACAAGTTAGAATGTGTCATGAGATAATCTTTTGTTAAAATTAAAATATATTTGTTTCCACTAAAATGAACAAACTTCCCATATCTTGTTGGTTTATGTTTGTATATCTCTTTTCTGTATCACAAATAGTAAAAATTTATTATACAAAATAGTAATAAATAAAACAGTACTGAGAGAACAACAACAAATGATGAGAAATTTAATTTAAAAAAATATTTTGGTATATTATTTATATATTATTTCTGTTTTTTATTTAAAGCATGCATTGTTTGTTTTTTTGTCATTTTGAATTTATTATGTAAGTATGAGTTTTTAATAATTTAATAAGTATGAAAATGTATTTGAATATGTAAAATTAACAAAATTTAGGATAACAAGAGTGAGTACTCGTAATAGTTTTAGTAGTAGGGTTTAATGTAGGAGAACTTAGGGTTGCCAAAAGGTTATGCATTCTTATCCTTGGTGTGGGCATGCATGGCAATATTTGTAGTTTTATTTTAAATTGGTAGTGAAGATATGTAATATGGTGAGTGTAAAGTGAACTTTCTTGAAAATATGATCCACTCGACAATATGATGACTTACTCTTGTAGGGGAATGTTTATGTGCAGAGTTAGGTAGGTTGTGCTGAAAAAAAAAAATATAAAAATACGACTTAGATGTAAATTTTTTTGTTGTTAACCTGTCCAAAAAAATTAATATTTTATTTTTGAATATTTGATTTTTGTTGTAAATTTGATGATTTTTTGTTATTAAATGTTTTTGTTTACTAATTAATAATTACTAACAATCCTTTAGACCAATTTTTTCATGTTTTTTACGTGGTAAGATATTATGCATAAGAAAAAAAAATTAAAAATTCTAATTGCATTGATCAAGTAAATAGTATGTTTATTTAATAATTATCACTCATTTAGAATTACATAATTTTTTTTGTGTTCTATTTGTATGAATTGACATTATAACAACATCCTTCCTATTTTAATAGGTCCACTTATGATTAAAAAAAAATTTAGTATTTGTTTGGGCGCCATTATTTTGATAAAAAAAAATATTTTTTTAATAAAAAATATCTTTTTTTTATTTTTTAGCGTGTTTGCCAAATTTCGAGTAGTAAAAGTAAAAGCATTAAAAAAATCAGAAAAACATCTTTTTTTAGAAGCTGTAATTTACATCTTTTTTTAAAAGATCTTTTTTCCTTAAAAAAAGATATTTTTATGTAATAAATAAATAAAAAAGTACTTTTATATTATTATATCCAAACACAATTGATAGATAAAAAGATCTTTTTACATGAGATACCCAAACATAAAATTACTTTTACTTTTTCACAAGATCTTTTAAAAAAAGATAACTCGAAAAAGATCTTTTCTTAGAAGCTCACCCAAACAAGTCCTTAGTCTGGTAGGTGAGGACCATATTCCAGAACATTTATACTATGTTTGGATTGAGAGAAACGTTGCGAACAGAAAATGATAGAAAGAAAATGAACACAAAAATTTATTTGATGTTTTTTGAATAAAAGAAAAATAAGATGGAAAACAATTTTTTGTGGATCTACCAACAATTTTAATCCCTCTATCACAAACAAGAAATTAAGAAAGAAAAATATTATTTTTATTATATTTTTAATATTATCTTTAGTTATGTTGTTCTTAATAATTAATAATATAACTTAAATTTTCATAGTTTCAATGTACTATAAAAATAGAGAGATTTGGTTTAAACATTATATATGTCAGACGAATAACATAAATCAAATCTTTAAGAGTACGATATTTTATAATATTTATGAAAGACACTTAAAAATAAATAAATAAAGATATTTAAACTTTTTTTTTCATTTATTTTTTTATTCATCCCAATAAAGATATTAGTATGTTTATTATTATTATTGTTGTCATTTTTATTAATATGGTTAATATTTACAATTACTATATTATTGTGTAAGGAAGTGAACACTCACATGAGGTGTGGGTGCGACTCGTGCGAGTGTGGAGATGTATCTTATAGCGATGGTTTATAAAATGTCTTTATTATAAGTTAGGGTCGGATGTGAGAGAGGATATTAGTGGTGGCAGTGTTGCTTCCTCCCCACTTTTCTTCGAATATATATTTTTCCAACTATGCGTAAGTCGTGATGAGCACTGAGACTGGTCATTTTTCATTCTATGCGGTGCGCAGGGGTTGTGTCCCTAGGCGTTTATAGGACATCGCAAGAGTGTGAGCAACAAGTGAATGGCTACCAAAACTGTGAACATCGTAGCTTTCATGATTTGGATGAGGCTTTAGCTTGGTTGCGCAGCGCCCCAGCTTTTCCCCCTCGTCTGCCATCACAACCTGTTCAACCAGTAAGAAGAAGACCGTCTAGATTGTTAGAAAGGGCTTTCTGCTCAATCCCTTCATCTCAACAAGTATCTTCAGGAGTAGTGGCAGCCAACAGCCAGCAGTGTGGTGGTGGTAGGAACCTTGTTGGAGAGGGAGGTGAGATGTCAAAAAATTTTTTAAAGCTTTTACGAAGATTTTTATTTAGGAATTTTTTAATGCCGTGGAATGTCATGTTATTGATGTGCATAAATGTTAGACCATGCAGATTTGGGTCGTGTAGTGGTGGAGCCTATGACAGAGAGTGCATTCATGCATGTCGAGGACATGGAGCTCATGTTGATGCGAGCGTGCGCATTCTTCCAGATTGGTCCCCCAATTTTTGTTCCTCAAGAAATCACCTCAAGGGATGCCGATGTGCTTTTTAGGTTCACAGTGGTTCTTCCCTAGAATGGCAGAGGTCTAGATATTGTGGCTCGTGGTCCCTTATGCTACGAGGAACGTGTTGCTTTTCAAAAAGTTTCATTCATAATAATTGAAAATATTCTTTCTGCCACGGGATATACGGTTAGTGATTACAACTATCGCATTCTTAGATGTGTCACAGAGCAGTTGAATCAGGCCAAGAAGGAGGAAGTTGACCGATTGAATGAGCGAATTCGTGTGCTGGAAATTGAAAAGGAGGATCTTAGCGGGCAAGTCAAAATGTTTGGAGAAATGTTAGACGAATAGGTCACACGTAATAGTGTTCGGATATTTGGTTATGGTTTTAATCTCTTCTTTTGTTTTGAGTAGATAGAATACTTGCATTCTTTTGGTTGTAAGTGATTATCTTGTAGGTTTTTGGTTGAGATTTATAGATTAGACAAACTTAATGTGGATCCTGATGTAATATAGTTATCATGTGGGTTTGAGACAGGTTTAATCAAGTCGTTGTTAACTTATATTGTTTTTCATTTGAGTAAGTAATGAGGTAAAGCATTTCTAATTAACAAGATAACATTATACAAATAAATTCATGAAGTTAGAAATAATACATTTTATTTATAATTAAACACAATAAAAAAGATCAAGAATACTATTCACATGAAAAGTATACTATCTTTATATGAATCCTGCTTTTGTTTTGTTATTCAATTTTAATTATTTTAAGTGCCTATATTTGTGATCAATATTGTGACATCTTTCCCTTCATATATTTGTTGGTTATAAAACCTATAGAAAATACGTATAGTATGATTAATAATTTTAATAAAGAATCACAAACTAAAGGAAAAAATCATTTTGAGCAAACTTTGGAATTATCGATTAAAGAATCAATTCTGTCATGATAATTTTTTACCTATGCCAACATGATTTATGTTTGGCAATCTTATACTAAAATTAATTTTGATAAACTGAATATTGTTTGGATAATATTAATTAAAATCACCTTTAATAATTACATAAAAAATATAATGTTAAATTATGTTGATATTTTGTTAAGTATATTTAATTTTTTTACGCTTCTTTTAGTATATTTTTTATATAGTAATTTTTATAGTATTCTATTTTAGTATGTTATAATTTTTTATTATTATAATAAAAATTAATATTTATTTATTAAACAAAAAATAACGTATAAAAATTGACAACGTTTTATGTTTTCTTTTTTCTAATGAAAAATAATATTTATTTATTAAATTAAAAATAACGTATAAAATAACATATTTAGTATTCTTTTTAAGTACTCTCAATAATCTTATTTTTGTTATTGTTGTAGCTTCTAATTTTTTACTAGTTATATTTTATTATTATTTATAATGAATTTTTTATAAAAAATTTGAATAATAAGTTGTGCATAAGAATAACAATGATAAATTTTAAAATATGAAACAAAATGGAAATGGGTAGAATTACATGGAGTATTTCTAAATTCTTAAACATTTAGGGAGTGAATATAAAAAACGTTAAGTTTTTTAGTATGAATATGGTTATTAATAAAAATAACCTGAATATGCTATGTAAGTATGTTCTACTAGTGACAATCGTGGGACCGGCTATTGAATTTTGGCTTAGCGTAAAATTACGTATGGCGGAAAATTTAAATAAAATTAACGAATGCAAACCAAATTTTAGGGGCAACCAAATTCTTATAACTTAATCTAACAACATTAATTTAGCAAGGGGTCAAAGTGATTAGGAAGAACTCATGTACTTAGTTGGCGCCAAGGTTAATTATTTAATTAACCGTGCTTTTGGTGATCTGGTGAGGGAATCTTTTAGATTTTTCTTTGAAGAGGATATGATGATTTGATTGATGGGGGCACATCTGATGGAGATAATGGCTTTCTCATGATGTGACAATACGTTCAAAAGCATCGTTCATCACACTCAACCTTGCTGAGAGAGTATGTATTTAAAAAGTGAAAGGGTGATTGTGTGATGGTTACTAAAACTATACAAATATTAAATAAAAAAATAAAAATAATTGCTATGCCATGTAAATGTTAAGAATGATACACTACATGAAGTGTTCCTAAATGTAAGCAAGAATTTGTGTTGGGCCTCCCTAACTTAATTGGTCCAAGATGCACAAGGCCCAAGTCCATTGACTATGGTTGCATTGTTGTCTTAATAAAAGAATGCATGCATGCTTGGAGAGCTCAACAATATTCATTACAATCTTTTTTTCTTCCCACACATCAAGCACACCTTCTGCTAATAAATACAGATGGAGAAAAACAGTGTCTCACTTGTTGGCAAGGGAAAAGAGGTGTTGAAGTTTTCCGAAGATACCCCAGCATCCCAATCTGAACTTGACAGGTATAGATTATTAGTTTGTACGAGTATAGATACAATGAGTTGTGATGTAAATTGATCCCTCCATATGGCGGGTTCTTTTTTGTCGTAGGGAAGGACAAACTGATGCCAATGAGAATGGGACAACGCAGGACAAGGAAGTGTTGCGTCTCCTTGGTACCATTAGGGAAGTATGAGTTCTTATTTGGTCAAGTTTCTTTATACTATGGTTAGTTTCATGTGGTTAATCATGTGCTGACTGGATACTTATCCGTTGCACTTGCAGCATCAGGATAAAGATGAGGAAACAATGAAGGCCATGCTGCAGTCTCATGGAGACCAAATCAAGAAGCTGGCAGAAATGGTTGACGGTCACAGCCATATACTCGGAGCGTTGATCAAGAATGTGTCCACCAAAGAAGATCATGTGCCAGCTAAGAAGAATGAGAGAAAGAACGTTTCTGCAAAAGAGTGACACGGTCGACCTCGAAAGACCAACGATGCCAGTAAGAAGATAGAGATGGGAGTTGTAGCAAGGACTCATCCAGAGTTGAAATTGACGAAGTTAAAGACTGCGGATAGTTTCTTGAAGGTTAGTTTGGGTTGAAATGATTGTCATGTGTGACGATGTATATTTCTTGTTTAGTTACTTTGGTATCCATGGAGCCTTATGTGTTTATTCCATGGCTTTTTCATTTATGGTCATGTTGTGTAGCGAAAGCTATACTTTGAGGAGGAGGAGTCTAGCACCGATTTCATGATGGAGGTACAACAGGAGGGTTATGGAACTCCATTCACCTATTACACTCACTCTAATGCATATATGGATGGTGCTGAGACACCTGAGGTATGACCACTGTCATCATGTTGATGATTATATATAAATATATAATATTTTTCTGCTATAGGAGTGTCCCCTAAATAAACTAAACCCAATAAACAGTGTATGAATTTACTATTCCTACCATTTGAGGGAATGGAATTCGTCGGAATGGAACTTGCAGTTGCGGCCTATAATTTTGGAAAAGAGTTGCCGAAGACGTTTAGCAGAACAATTTGGATTCTTTGGTTTGCTTCGGAGGTTTCCTATAATTGCTATGTCGATATAATACTTTCTTTGTTACTTAACAGCAAGGTCCTCATCCCAACTAAGCACTGTCTCAGAGACAGGCGTGCCCTACACACCATCTGTCTTGGAGAACGGGTCATGGACAACATAAGAATGTTATACAACCTTGATGCCATACTATTTTTTTCCTAACAAAATCCCGAAAGCCATGGTCTGACCCTTGTCTTAATCGTGAATAGATCATTTTTTGGTTCATCCCATTTGATAGGTGATCCTGGTTGCCATTATGTGCACTGAGGGAGCTATATCAAAGTCGGTACTCAAGAGGTGGTGGCTTCCCACCTCTTTCTAGGTAAGGGATGCACACCACATCTCCCTCTAAGCGTTATAAAATCGTGGTATATGATTACTTACCATTGCAGCAAATTACGGTTAATCCAACAAATTATTGTCCAAACACGTTGGAGTACATCAAGCGCAAGTTCATGGGCAAGGCGGACAAACTGTTTAAGGTAACATTCTCCATTTGTCATCATATGTTCAATGGCTCTATACATGGAAAACATCATCTTTGATTTAACATTCTCAGGTTTACATTACCCTCCACATGAAGGATCATTGGGACTTGATGATCATTGATTTCTTCAATTGGAAGTTGGTGTATCTTGACTCGCTGAAAGATTCCAAAGTTACAAAGGCCCATAAGGATCAGATGTTGTATGTGGTAAGCGCAAGTAATGTAAAAAATATTTTACTTAAGACTTTTATGTGAAAGAAGTGAATGATGCATTTTGTTAAATTAAAATAGTGCAAGTTGTCTTCTAGATGAAACATGCATTTTTCTTGGAGAACTTGTTGTGTGATGAGTTTGTTTACGAAGGAACTCCAAACAAAATGCACAAGCCATCCACTTAAGAAATAGTGGAGCCGAAGATCGGGCAACAAACTGATGGATCATAAGTATCTATTTTTATTATTTTTTTTCATTTCTTGCCCAACTACGTGGCCAACAAAAAGTTTTTCACCGAGACAGAGTACATTTTTTTTAAGTGCATAAGCACCTGCTAGGATGTAAACTGGTGCCTCATGTTTGCTATGTACAGGTAAATTATGTTTAACTTCTAAATTATCTTTAATCAAATTATTATATTGTTATTTTAATGGATTAAAAGTCTTGTGGTAGGCAGAAAAATATTGTATTATATGATATGCATTGTTTAAAAGAATTCACAGACCTCCTCCTTGGTTGTTTTCTTGTATCGGTATAACACTAACAATCTTTTTTCACCATTGGACTGATATATCTCGGGCCTATGTTGACTAATGATATTAACTTCAGTAATGACTGCAGAATGTGGGTCACCCAGTGGATGATACAATCCCTTCTGTGGATAACTACGATCTTCCGGTAACTGCATAACCTAGTTGATGTGCTGTCAATTATTTGGCAAAATCACAGTTCATAATACTCTTTTTATTGTAACGTTTGCCATTTTTTTAGGTGGTTAATGAACATACAAGAATGAGGTTAGCAATTGATATTGTATTGGGGAGACACAACCCTATTCGAGCTAAAATCGGTCGGAAGGCCGTAGAAGTTTGGGACAAAAGATGCAGGAGGTTAGCCAGAAAGACTAAGAAGAAGACTGGCCAAGTGGATGTTACTACAAGTCCTACCATATAGGATGTTCTCATCCAAGTTGTACTCATTTTTGGTGCCCCGTGATGGGTTGTTTAGACATTATAACAATAGTTTAAGATGTAAAATGCCCATTTAGATCTAACCAATATGTTTCCAACGATGGGCTGATTGGTTGATATAAAGATGCCCCTTTTGGTGTTTTTTTTTGCTGATTGGTTGATAGAAATAGTCCCCTTTGTTGTTCTTTCTTTTGGCTCTTTAGAATTCATGGGTTTGATTGTTGTATGTAGGTTCTCTTTTAATAAGAGGAAGTAATGTTGGTTATTTTAGGTCGTTACGATGTTCTTGAAACAAGTTTGTCTAATGATTAGGCTAAATGCGAAGTGTACTCCATCTCTTAAGATATTAATACACTCTTGAATCTGGTTAAAAGTCATTGGGGTTTTTTAATAGATTTTGACACAAGTTAACTAATTATTCACACAATATTCAATTGAGTGTCTTACACGTGGGCAACGCTTTTAACTGAATTTTTAGTTCGACAAATTTTTTCATTCTATGATTGGTAAGCGTGAGAATTTATGTCGGTTCAGAATCAATCAAAACAAGAATCAATTCGTTGGTAGCATAGTCCAAACCAACAATGAATTCTCAAGATCAAATATTAAATCCAATATAAAATAACCGAGAGTCTTTCAACCTTGGGTCGTTCTCCCTTGGAATGCAATTGGAAGTGCTACGCTTTCGGTTGTGAGGGCAAAATGGGGTTTTGCAATCAAAGAACTAAAGATTAAAAGAACTAAGCAATAAAATAACTAAGAGATAATCAAAATTGGAATTAATGCAAGTAAAGAGAAGATAAGATCAAAACTTGTGAAAAATGCTATAAATGCATAAAAGAGCCTTGACTTGGGAATGAGTATCCATGGAATCCTATCATTGCCATAACCACAACTATGGTAATTATGATGAGTCAATCTCGCCTAGTTAACCCCTAACATCGAGGAGTAGGTCAGGCAAGCATAATTGACCTTAATCCATAAGTCCTAGCTAACTTATCAAACTAGTTGATAAAAAGCTAGCGTCAATGGAAACAAGAGTCAACTAACTACCCAAGAATTACCACTAAATGTCCGACATTATGACTCTAGTATCCTAAGAACTCAAATCCCAAGCCAAGGTGTGAAAATCTACTCAAAATCTAAGGTTGGCATTTTCACAAACACCTTGTGTGCATAAAAGTAAAACATTGGAAATTGTAAAGGAAAAATAGAAAACTATAACCAACTATTCACAAAATCAAATATAAACAGGCAATCAAACATAAAGAGAGCATGAAACATTAAATTCATCAATCAAAACTTCAAGAACTCAAAATTGGAAATATAAACAAAGCACTTGAACCAAGAGAAATGGAAATAAAAGATGATGTAATTAAAGAGAAATTAAAGAGTACTTACAAAAGAGTTGAGCAAAATCAAAGATCAAAGCTTCTATAAAATGCTACATGAAAACTACATAAACCCTAGGAGAGCTCTCTACTCTACACTACTCCTACTCCTACTATATGAAAAAATGTAAAAATAAAGTTCTAAGTCCTAATGAAAACTAATTCCTTCATATGTGTTGAATTCCCCTTCATATAGCATCCAAATTCAGCCTTCAAGCCTTCCAAAATGGGCCAAAAACCTCCAAAATCCGTGCAGCACATGTTTCATTAATAAAATCACGTGCAGGGTTCTGTGCGTATGCACAGGTGCTTGTGCGCACGCACACTTCGCTGTGTGTGCTTTTTCTTGTTTTCTTCATGTTTTCTCTCATTTTGCATGCTTCCTTCCACTTTCTACCAACCCATTCTTGCCTAAATGACCTGAAATCACTCACAAACATATCACGGCATCGAATGGCATAAAATGAAAATTAAATTGCTCAATTTAAGCACAAAAAATACATGTTTTCACATTTAAGCTCAATTTAGGGATAACATACAAAAGTATGCTATTTAGGTGAATAAGTGTGAGTTTATGTGATGAAACCCATCCAATTTAAGCCAAAATTTACCGTCAAATATAGACTCATCAATTTCCCCATACTTAAATAATATCATGTCCTCATGCTAAACCAAACAGAGAAGAATGATCAATGGGTAACAACTTATTAAATGCAACTATCTATATGCATGTAAGTATACTATATACTATCTATATATATCTATCTATCTATCTATAGTTCCTATTGAGTTGGTGAAAACAAACAATCAAATTCCAAGCAAGATTATGGACATATAGAGCTAAGCAAAGAATTAACAATCCAATGCAAGCAAAATCTAGAGAATTGATTCAAGACATCAAAATGAAGCAACTTGCAAGAATACATGATAAGTGAGGTGGAAACATAGAATTGAGTAATTGAACCCTCACTAGGTGTGTATATACTCTAAGCACTCGGTGTTTAGGGTCAATTCACTCAATTCTCCTCTAATCATGCTTTCAAGGATTTGCTTTTCATCTAACAATCAACAACCATAGATGCATGAATGCAATTACCATGAGGACTTCATAGGGTTGTAACAAGATTAGGGTCAAGGTGGGGGTAGATATGGTTAAGTGGACTAAATTGATTGAATCCTTGATTAGTTTAAAAATCCAACTCAACCTATATCAACCCAATAACAAAGATATGCAATCCTAACTTCCCATCATTTCTTTTTCACAAACATTCATGTATGCTTTATCATCCATATCGCATATTCCTTCCTTATTCACTTTTCTTTTCTTAGGGACAACCTTTGTTCCCTTTTTGGTGATGTTTTTTTTATATGAAAGATAAATGCATATGATTTAATAGTCCATACATGAATGCTCCCATTTTCCAAAATTTTCAATAAATACCCAAAACAAATATTTTCATTCACTACCAATGTTTCCGAAAATTCCCTCGCACTTAAATGAAACACACTCTTCAACCTAAGCTAATCAAGGACACAATCTAAGGCATATCATGGTTTTCTGCTTAAGGTTGTAATGTGCTAATGTCAAGAACAATGGGGCAAATAGAGCTCAAAGGGGGTTAACAATGGTAGATGCAAAGGGTAGGCCATATGGGTAAAGTGAGCTTCAATCAAAGATGGCCTCAATCAAAGATGGCCTCAATCATGCTCAATGAAATTTAAAACATCAATCATTGGAAATAAAGAATCAAGCAAAACCAAGATTACAATCATAGAAAAGATATAACACACAATGAACAAAATTAGTGGTTAAAATATGTAACCACTCAATATAGCTCAAAACTCACAAGGTATTTGTTCTTTCCTCTTCTATGTTCCATAAAAATCATTCAAGCCAGTTTGAAAACAATTTTCCGATCAATTCAATAGAATGCCCTTGAAACAAATTCTTGAAAATTTTTGTTGTTTTTCACCAAAATTATTTCCTATATGTATGTATGTTGTGATGGATGCAAATTTTTCAAAATTTCCTAGTTCTTTTTCTAATTTTCAACAAGCAAAAAGTAACATGAATAATTAGGACAAAAATGAACTAAGCATATGCTATTCACATCATCCAATCACAATCCATATATATACTATATACCAAGCAAGACAAGCTCAAAACACACACACATATATATATATATATATATATACCAAAATTAAAATGCAATACTAAGGATAATAATAGAAGCGAACTAATATATATACAAACTAAAGTACTAAAGTGTAGGGCATAAGACAAAATATCATAAATATCCAGAAAAAAGCATAATAAAAACTAAAAATAAACTAAATGACAAGTGTTTAGGAGAGAATGTTTACACCTAAAAATAGAAGATCCTCCCCCACACTTAAATCATGCACGGTCTTCCGTGCCAAAAGAATCAAACCAGGGGGGTCAACTCTGAGAATCTCCACCGTCTGGCGGTGGTGGGTGGTGGTGTCGCTGATACACAATGATAGCTCGGGAAGGATCTGTGGTGGTCTCCACTCTCGGCTCGGCTATAGCTGCTGGCTCTGCCCTCTCAACCACTAGCTCCTCAACTATAGGCTGGTCCGCCCTCTCCTCGGCTCTCTGCTGAGTGGGCTCGACTGTCTGTCCAGCTTCAGCTGCTGGCACCTCTACTGTCGCAGGCTCAGTCTCAGGCTCAGGTGTGTCCGGAGGGGGTGGGCCAGCGTCTCTACCCTAAAACTTTGCCACAATCCACTGAAAGTGGCGTGCATTGTGGCTTTCATAGCGGTGGACGGCCTGAAGAATCTCTCTACCCAGCTCATAAGGTGTTTGAGGTCGAAGTGTGGGTACAGGAGGTACAGGAGGTGCTGAGGGCTCTGCTGTTGATGATGGTGGCTCAGTGGTCTTTCTCTTCTTCTGTTGCGGTCCCTTATAGTCGCCGTATGGCAGGAATGGCTGTTTACTGATGAAGACAGACGTCCGGTCTGTCGGATGTCTCTCCACCCCAGACAAGGTAGCCAATCTGGTGATCATCGTTGGGAAGGGGATGTTGTACTTTTACTGTTGAGTTACTGGTGCACGAATTGTGAATCACACTTTTCACAACGCGTACCACTAACCAGCAAGTGCACTGGGTCGTCCAAGTAATACCTCACGTGAGTAAGGGTCGAATCCCACGGAGATTGTTGGTTTGAAGCAATCTATGGTTATCTTATAAATCTTAGTCAGGAAGTCAATTATGTTTATCAGTTGAATTGCGAATAACCAAGAGAGCATAAATTAAAGGTTACTTGTTGTGCAGTAATGGAGAATATGTTGGAGTTTTGGAGATGCTTTATCTTCTGAATCTCTGCTTTCCTCTGTCTTCTGATTCACGCACGCACGTCCTCCTATGGCAAGCTGTGTGTTGGTGGATCACCGTTGTCAATGGCTACCTTCCATCCTTCCAGTGAAAACTACGCTCACGCGCTCTGTCACAGCACGGCTAATCACCGGTTGGTTCTCGATCCGGTTGGAATAGGATTTACTATCCTTTTGCGTCTGTCACTAACGCCCAGCCTTCAGGAGTTTGAAGCTCGTCACAGTCATTCAATCCTTGAATCCTACTCGGAATACCACAGACAAGGTTTAGACTTTCCGGATTCTCATGAATGCCGCCATCAGTTCTAGCTTATACCACGGAGATTCTGATTAAGGAATCTAAGAGATACTCATTCAATCGTATATAGAACGGAGGTGGTTGTCAGGCACACGTTCATGATTTGAGGAAGGTGATGAATGTCACAGATCATCACCTCCATCACAGTTAAGCGTGAATGAACATCTTAGATAGGAACAAGCGTGTTTGAATGGAAAACAGAAATACTTGCATTAATTCATCGAGACACAACAGAGCTCCTCACCCCCAACAATGGGGTTTAGAGACTCATGCCGTCAGAGAATACAAAGTTTAGATCTGAAATGTCATGAGATACAAAATAAGTCTCTAAAAGTTGTTTAAATACTAAACTAGTAGCCTAGGTTTACAAAAATTGGATAAACTATGGTGGATGATGCAGAAATTCACTTCTGGGGCCCACTTCTGTGTGCTGGGGCCCACTTGGTGTGTGCTGGGGCTGAGACTTAAGCAATTCACGTGCAGAGGCCATTTGTGGAGTTGAACGCTAGTTTTTGTGCCAGTTTGGGCGTTCAACTCCAGTTTTTGATCCTTTTCTGGCGCTGGACGCCAGACTTGGGCAGAGGACTGGCGTTGAACGCCAGTTTACGTCGTCTATTCTTGTGCAAAGTATGAACTATTATATATTGCTGGAAAGCCCTGGATGTCTACTTTTCAACGCAATTGAAAGCACGCCATTTCGAGTTCTGTAGCTCCAGAAAATCCACTTTGAGTGCAGGGAGGTCAGAATCCAACAACATCAGCAGTCCTTTTTCAGCCTGAATCAGATTTTTGCTCAGCTCCTTCAATTTCAGCCAGAAAAATACCTGAAATTACAGAAAAACACACAACTCATAGTAAAGTCCAGAAATATGAATTTTTCCTAAAAACTAATAAAAATAGACTAAAAACTAACTAAAACATACTCAAAACTATATGAAATTATCCCCAAAAAGCGTATAAAATATCCGCTCATCAGTTACCTTCCATATCAAGTCTCTGATAAGGGGAAGAACAGAGATCCTCTTCCCCTCCAGAATAGCCCAAAGTAACACTGCCACACGGACCCTAATGTGCGTGGCATGCGTGCTTGGCAGGATATAGTTGGCAATGATCTGCTACCAGATCCTTGCCTCAAGAGTCAAATCGGTGCACGCGATGCTCAATAGGACCGCATTCTCACCTCGGCTGTACTCCCATTTGGCCTCAGGTATGCAAATCTTCTTCAGGATTACGTCCAATAACAGCTTGCCCGTTGTCATGTCCTTCACTACCTGAATGTAAGCATCCTGAGCCGGAGGAGTATGCAGGATCTGCAGAAGGGCCTCAAAGGCATGATCAGAAGTATCCAGTGTGACACTAATGAGTAGATATTTTATACCCTTTTTGGCATTGTTTTTACATAGTTTTTAGTATGTTTTAGTTACTTTTTATTATATTTTTATTAGTTTTTATGCAAAAATCACATTTTTGGACTTTACTATGAGTTTGTGTATTTTTCTGTAATTTCATGTATTTTCTGGCTGAAATTGAGGGACCTGAACAAAAATCTGATTCAGAGGCTGAGAAAGGACTGCAGATGCTGTTGGATTTCGACCCTCCTGCACTCGAAGTGGATTTTCTGCAGCTACAAAAGCCCAATTGGTGCGCTCTCAATTGCGTTGGAAAGTACACATCTTGGGCTTTCCTGAAATGTATAATAGTCTATACTTTGCCCGAGATTTGATGGCCCAAACTGGCATCCAAACGCCCACTAGAGACCCTTTTCTGGCGTAAAATGCCAGAACTGGCACCAGAACTGGAGTTAAACGCCCAAATTGGCATCCAAGCTGGCGTTTAACTCTAGAAATGGCCTAGGCACGTGTAAAGCTCAATGCTCAGCCCACGCACACACCAAGTGGGCCCCGGAAGTTGATTTCTGCACTATCTGCACTTAGTTACTCATTTTCTGTAATCCCTAGTAACTAGTTTAGTATAAATAGCACTTTTTACAATTGTATTTGCATACTTTTGAGATACTTTATCATCTTATGTTACATTTGGAGCCTGGCCATTCGGCCATGCCTAGACCTTTTTCTCTTATGTATTTTCCACGGTGGAGTTTCTACACCTCATAGATTAAGGTGCGGAGCTCTGCTGTTCTTCATGAATTAATGCAAGTACTATTATTTCTCTTTCAATTCACGCTTACTTCTTCTCTAAGATATACTCTCGTACTTAATTCAGTTAAGTCAGAATGAAGGGGTGACCCGTGACAATCACCCACTATCTTCGTTACTCGCTTAGCCAAGATCCGCGTGCCTGACAACCACAAGCGGTCTACATGATGTTCAACGTAGTCATTGGACGATAGCTGGAGTATATTCTCTTGGGTCTCTAATCCACGGACCGAGTCTGTGAGATTAGGATCTTCGTGGTATAGGCTAGAATCAATTGGCAGCATTCCTGAGATCCGGAAAGTCTAAACCTTGTCTGTGGTATTCTGAGTAGGATCTGGGAAGGGATGACTGTGACGAGCTTCAAACTCGCGAATGTTAGGCGCAGTGACAATGTGCAAAAGGAGAGAGAGATCCTATTCTGACGCTAGTGAGAACCGACAGATAACTAGCCGTGCGGTAGCTGTACCTGGTATTTTTCATCCGAGACGAGAAATTCGACAGTTGATTAGCTGTGCGGAAACCGTACCTGGTATTTTTCATTCGAGAGGATCATACAGCTTGCCATGGAAGGGAGCATGCATGATTGGAAGAAGACAATAGAAAAGCAGAGGTTCAGAAGCAGCAAAGCATCTCCAAACGCTTATCTAAAATTCCCACCAATGAATTACATAAGTATCTTATTTTATTTTATGTTTTATTTATCTTTTAATTATCAAAACCTCTTAACCATTTGAATCCACCTAACTAAGATTTACAGGATGACCATAGCTTGCATCAAGCCGACAATCTCCGTGGGATCGACCCTTACTCGCATAAGGTTTTATTACTTGGACGACCTAGTACACTTGCTGATTAGTTGTGTGGAGTTGCGAAAAGTGTGGATCACAATTTCGTGCACCAAGTTTTTGGCGCTATTGCCGGGGATTGTTCGAGTTTGGACAACTGACGGTTCATCTTGTTGCTTAGATTGGGTAATTTTATTTTATGTTTAAGATTTTTATTTTTGTATTTGAAAAAAATACAAAAAAATAATAAAATCATAAAAAAAAAATTGTGTTTCTTGTTTTAGTCTAGTGTCAAATTTTAAGTTTGGTGTCAACTGCATGTTTTTAATTTTTCTTAGATTTTCGAAAATTCATGCATTGTGTTCTTCTTTGATCTTCAAGTTGTTCTTGATGATTTTCCTTGTTTGATCTTTAATTTTTCTTGTTTTGTATTTTTTGTTGTTTTTTATATGCATTTTCAAATTCATAGTGTCTAAGCATTAAAAATTTTTAAGTTTGGTGTCTTGCATGTCTTTCTTTTCTTAAAAATTTTTTCAAAGTGTTCTTGGTGTTCATCTTGACATTGAAAGTGTTCTTGCATGCATTATTTGTTTTGATCTTAAATTTTTCTGTTTTGTGTCATTTTGTTATTTTTCTTTTTCTTCATTAATTCAAAAATAAAAAAATAATATCTTTCCCTTATTTTACTCATAAATTTCGAAATTTTGGATTGACTTAGTCAAAATTTTTAAAATTTGGTTGTTTCTTGTTAGTCAAGTCAAAATTTCAATTTAAAAATCTTATCTTTTCAAATCTTTTTCAAAAATCAAATCTTTTTCATTTTTCTTCTTAATATTTTCGAATTTCTTAAATAAATTTTCAAAATCTTTTTCTTATTTTTATTTCACATTTTCGAAAACTTTACTAACAATTAATGTTTTGATTCAAAAATTTCAAGTTTGTTACTTTCCTGTTAAGAAAGGTTCAATCTTTAAATTCTAGAATCATATCTTTTAATTTCTTGTTAGTCAAGTCATCAACTTTAATTTTCAAAATTAAATCTTTTTAAATTTCTTTTTCAAATCTTTTTCAAAATAAATTTCAATCATATCTTTTTCAAAACTTAATTTCAAAATCTTTTTCTAACTTCTTATCTTTTCAAAATTTATTTTCAAATCTTTTTCAATTAACCACTTGACTTGTTTGTTTTAATTTTAAAAAGTTCACTAGTTCTTATCTTTTTGAAAACCACCTAACTACTTTTCCACTTCTAATTTTCAAAAATCACTAACCACTTTTTCAAAATTCTTTTTAATTAACTAATTGTTTTAAATTCTAATTTTATTTTATTTCTTTTCTTAAATTTCAAATTCTAACAGATAATTAAAATAAAAACAAAAATATTTTTCTTGTCTTTTAATTAATATTCGAATACTTTCTCTCTCATCTCTTTCTATCTATTTTGTTTATTTACTAACACTTCTCTTCTACTCATAATTCGAACCCTCTTCCTCTCTGTGTGTTCGAATTCCACTTATTCCATCTCTACCTCATTCTTCTATTCTTCCATTTATATACTCACATAAAGGAATCTCTATACTGTGACATAGAGGATTTCTCTTCTTTTCTATTATCTTCTTTTTCATATGAGTAGAAACAGGGATAAAGACATTCTTGTTGAAGCTGATCCTGAACCTGAAAGGACTCTGAAGAGGAAGCTAAGAGAAGCTAAAGCACAACACTCTGGAGAGGACCTTACAGAAATTTTTGAAAAAGAAGAAGACATGGCAGCCGAACCCAACAACAATGGTGGAGATGCAAGGAAGATGCTTGGTGACTTTACTACACCAACTTCCGACTTCTATGGAAGAAGCATTTCAATTCCTGCAATTGGAGCAAACAACTTTGAGCTTAAGCCTCAATTAGTTTCTCTAATGCAGCAGAATTGCAAGTTTCATGGACTTCCATTAGAAGATCCTCATCAGTTCTTAGTTGAATTCTTGCAAATCTGTGACACTGTTAAGACCAATGGGGTTAATCCCGAGGTCTACAGAGTTATGCTTTTCCCCTTTGCTGTAGGAGGCAGAGCTAGGATATGGTTGGACTCACAACCTAAAGAAAGCCTGAACTCATGGGAAAAGTCGGTCAATGCTTTCTTGGCCAAATTCTTTCCACCTCAAAATTTGAGCAAGCTTAGAGTGGAAGTCTAAACCTTCAGATAGAAGGAAGGTGAATCCCTCTATGAAGCTTGGAAAAGATACAAGCAATTGATCATAAGGTGTCCTTCTGACATGCTTTCAGAATGTAGCATCTTATGTATATTCTATGATGGTCTGTCTGAATTATCCAAGATGTCATTGGACCACTCTACTGGTAGATCTCTTCATCTGAAGAAAAAACCTACAGAAGCCCAGGAACTCATTGAGATGGTTGAAAATAACCAGTTCATGTATACTTCTGAAAGAAATCCTGTGAATAATGGGATGACTCAGAAGAAAGGAGTTCTTGAGATTGATACTCTGAATGCAATATTGGCTCAGAATAAAATATTAACTCAGCAAGTCAATATGATTTCTTAGAATCTCACTGGAATGCAAGCTGCATCCGACAGTACTAAAGAAGCCTCCTTTGAAGGAGAAGCTTATGACCCTGAGAATCCTGCAATGGAAGAGGTGAATTACATGGGAGAATCCTATGGGAACACTTACAATCCTTCATGGAAGAATCATACTAATTTCCCAATGAAGGATCAACGGAAGTCTCAACAAGGCTTCAATAATAATAATAATGGTGGGAGAAATAGGTTTGGCAATAGCAAGCCTTTTCCATCATCTTCTCAGCAACAGACAGAGAATTCTAAGCAGAGCCTCTCTGACTTAGCAACCATAGTCTCGGATCTATCTAAGACCACTCTCAGTTTCATGACTGAAATAAGGTCCTCCATCAGAAATTTGGAGGCACAAGTGGGTCAGCTGAGTAAAAGAGTTACTGAAATCCCTCCTAGTACTCTCCCAAGCAATACAGAAGAGAATCCAAAGAGAGAGTGCAAGGCTATCAATATACCCAAAGTGGCCGAACCTATAGAGGAGAAAGAGGCAGTGATTTCCAGTGAGGAAGACCTTGTTGGACGTCCACTAACTAATAAGGAGTTCCCTATTGAGGAACCAAAGGAATCTGAGGCTTATACAGAGACCATAGAGATTCCATGGAACTTAATGCTGCAATTCATGAGCTATGATGAGTATTCTTCCTTTGAAGAAGATGAAGATATTGTTGAAGAGCAAGTTGCTCAGTATCTAGGAGCAATCATGAAGCTGAATGCTAAGTTTTTTGTTAATGAAACTTGGGAGGATGAACCTCCATTGCTCATCAATGAACTGAATGCCTCGGTGCAACAGAAGTTACTTCAGAAGAAACCGGATCCCAGAAAGTTCTTAATCCCTTGTACCATAGGCACCATGACCTTTAAGAAGGCTCTGTGTGACCTGGGGTCATGAATAAACCTCATGCCACTCTCTGTAATGGAGAAACTAGGGATCTTTGAGGTACAAGTTGTAAGAATCTCATTAGAGATGGCAGACAAATCAATGAAACAGGCTTATGGACTTGTAGAGGATGTCTTAGTGAAGGTTGAAGGCTTGTACATCCCTGCTGACTTCATAATCCTAGACACTAGAAAGGATGAAGATGAATCCATCATCCTTGGAAGACCCTTCCTAGCAACAGCAAGAGCTGTGATTGATGTGGACTGAGGAGAGTTAGTCCTTCAATTGAATGAGGACTACCTTGTGTTTAAGGCTCAAGGATCTTCATCTGTAACCATGGAGAGGAAGCATGCAAAGCTTCTCTCAATACAGAGTCAAACAGAGCCCCCACACTCAACTTCTAAGTTTGGTGTTGGGAGACCACCATTAAGTTCTGAGTCTCTGTGAAGCTCTCTAAGAGCTCACTGTCAAGCTATTGACATTAAAAAAGCACTTATTGGGAGGCAACCCAATGTTATTTAAGTATATTTATCTTTTATATACATTTGTTTTCCATTGTTATGTTATGTTTTCTTTAGGTTGATGATCATGTGGAGTCATAAAAACGGCTGCAGAATTAAAACAGAATCAAAAAGCAGCATCAAAGATAGCACACCCTGGAGGACAGGCTTACTGGCGTTTAAACGCCAGTAATGATAGCAGAATGGGAGTTTAGCACCCAGTCTGGCAGCATTCTAGGCGATAAACGCCAGAATTGGCAGACAGACTGGCGTTTAACGCCAGAAAAAGGTGTCTGGTGTCTGGCTGGCGTTAAACACCAGAAAAGGGTGTCTGGTTGGCGTTAAATGCCAGAAATGGGCATCAGCCTGGCGTTTAACGCCAGAAAAGGTAGCAGAGTTGGCGTTAAATGCCAGAAATGGCACACAGAGGGTGTTTAAACGCCAGAAAGGTGCATGGAGCATAATTTCTTAACACCTCAGGATCTGTGGGCCCCACAGAATCCCCACCTACCCCAACTCACTCTCTCTCCTTTTCACACCTCTCCATAACACTCTTCCCCAAATACCCTTGACCAATCACATCAATACCTCTTCCCCATAATCTATTTACCACTCACATCCATCCACTACTCCCCAAAAACCCATCATAAAATCCCACATACCTCACCATTCAAATTCAAAATATTTCCCTCCCAAACCCACACCCTTCATACACGAATTCCCTCTCCCTCTTACCCTATAAATACCCCTCCTTACCACCTTCAGTTTCACATATAAAAAACACTTCAATCCCCCTTGGCCGAAACCAACACACCCCTCTATCTCCTCCATTTCTTCTTCTTCTACTCTTTTTTTTCTTCTTTTGCTCGAGGACGAGCAAACATTTTAAGTTTGGTGTGGGAAAAAGCTCTGTTTTTTGTTTTTCCATAACCATTAATTGCACCTAAGGCCGGAGAAACCTCTAGAAAGAGGAAAGGGAAGGCAATTGCTTTCACCTCTGAGTCATGGAAAATGGAGAGATTCATCTTAAAAGTCCATCAAGACCACTTTTTATGAAGTTGTGGCCAAGAAAAGGGTGATCCCCGAAGTCCCCGTCATGCTCAAAAAGAGTGAATATCCAGAGATCCGACGTGAGGTTCGAAGAAGAGATTGGGAAGCTCTCACCAACCCTATCTAACAAGTCAGATTCTTAATGGTTCAAGAGTTCTATGCTAATGCATGGATCACTAAGAACCATGATCAAAGTGTGAAACCGAACCCAAAGAATTGGCTCACAATGGTTCGGGGGAAATACTTGAATTTCAGTCCGGAAACTGTGAGGTTGGCATTCAACGTGCCAATAATGAGAGGAGATTCTCATCCTTTCACTAGACGAGTCAACTTTGATCAAAGGTTGGACCAAGTCCTCACAGACATTTGTGTTGAAGGAGCACAATAGAAGAGAGACTCAAAAGGCAAGCCGGTTCAATTGAGAAGGCCTGACCTCAAACCCGTGGCTAGGGGATGGTTGGAGTTCATCCAACGCTCTATCATTCCTACTAGCAACCGATCTGAAGTAACTGTGGATCAGGCTATCATGATCCATAGTATCATGAATGGAGAGGAAGTAAAAGTTCATGAGATCATACCTCTAGAACTATACAAGGTGGCAGACAAGCCCTCCACTTTGGCAAGGTTAGCCTTCCCTCATCTCATCTGTAACCTATGCAATTCAGCTGGAATTGTCATAGAGGAAGACATCCTCATTGAAGAGGACAAACCCATCACTAAAAAGAGGATGGAGCAAACAAGAGAGCCCACTCATGGACCTCAACAAGAGCATGAGGAGATTCCTCATCAAGAAATCCCTGAGATGCCTCAAGGGATGTATTTCCCTCCACACAACTATTGGGAGCAACTCAACACCTCTTTAGGAGATTTGAGTTCTAACATGGAGCAACTAAGGATGGAGCACCAAGAGCACTCCATTATCCTCAATGAAATCAGAGAGGATCAAAAAGCCATAAGAGAGGAGCAACAAAGGCAAGGAAGAGACATAGAGGAGCTCAAGCACTCCATAGGATCTTCAAGAAGAAGAACTAGCCGCCGTCACTAAGGTGGACCCGTTCTTTAATTTCCTTATTCTTATTTTTCTGTTTTTCGGTTTCTATGCTTTATGTTTTGTCTATGTTTTTGTCTTTATTACATGATTATTAGTGTTTAGTGTCTATGTCTTAAAGCTATGAATGTCCTATGAATCCTTCACCTTTCTTAAATGAAAAATGTTTTCTGAAAAAGAAAAAGAGGTACATGAATTTCGAAACTTATCTTGAAATTAGCTTAATTATTTTGATGTGGTGGCAATACTTTTTGTTTTCTGAATGAATGCTTGAACAGTGCATATTTTTTATAGTGAAGTTTATGAATGTTAAAATTGTTGGCTCTTGAAAGAATAATCAAGAAAGAGAAATGCTATTGATAATCTGAAAAATCATAAAATTGATTCTTGAAGCAAGAAAAGCAGTGAAAAGCAAAAGCTTGCGAAAAAAATGGCAAAAAATAAAGAAAAAAAAGAAAGAAAAAGAAAAAGCAAGCAGAAAAAGCCAATAGCCCTTTAAACTAAAAGGAAAGGGTAAAAAGGATCTAAGGCTTTGAGCATTAATGGATAGGAGGGTCCAAAGGAATAAAATGCTGGCCTAAGCGGCTAAATCAAGCTGTCCCTAACCATGTGCTTGTGGTGTGAAGGTGTCAAATGAAAAGCTTGAGACTGAGCGGTTAAAGTCGTGGTCCAAAGCAAAAAGAGTGTTCTTAAGAACTCTGGCCACCTCTAACTGGGGATTCTAGCAAAGCTAAGTCACAATCTGAAAAGGTTCACCCAGTTATGTGTCTGTGGCATTTATGTATCCAGTGGTAATACAGGAAAACAAAATGCTTAGGGTCACGTCCAAGACTCATAAAGTAGCTGTGTTCAAGAATCAACATACTGAACTAAGAGAATCAATAACACTATCCGAATTCTAAGTTGCTATGGATGCCAATCATTCTGAACTTCAAACGAGAAAGTGAGATGCCAAAACTGTTCAGAAGCAAAAAGTCACTAGTCCCGCTCATCTAATTGAAACTAATCTTCATTGATAATTTTGGAATTTATTGTATTTTATCTTCTTTTTATCCTATTTTGTTTTCAGTTGCTTGGGGACAAGCAACAATTTAAGAGTGGTGTTGTAATGAGCGGATATTTTATACCCTTTTGGCATTGTTTTTACATAGTTTTTAGTATGTTTTAGTTACTTTTTATTATATTTTTATTAGTTTTTATGCAAAAATAACATTTTTGGACTTTACTATGAGTTTGTGTATTTTTCTATAATTTCAGGTATTTTCTGGCTGAAATTGAGGGACCTGAGCAAAAATCTGATTCAGAGGCTGAGAAAGGACTGCAGATGCTGTTGGATTTTGACCCTCCTGCACTTGAAGTGGATTTTCTGCAGCTACAGAAACCCAATTGGTGTGCTCTTAATTGCGTTGGAAAGTAGACATCTTGGGCTTTCCTGAAATGTATAATAGTCTATACTTTTCCCGAGATTTGATGGCTCAAACTGGCGTCCAAACGCCCACCAGAGACCCTTTTCTGGCGTAAAATGCCAGAACTGGCACCAGAACTGGAGTTAAACGCCCAAACTGGCATCCAAGCTGGCGTTTAATTCTAGAAATAGCCTAGGCACATGTAAATCTCAATGCTCAGCCCAAGCACGCACCAAGTGGGCCCCAGAAGTTGATTTCTGCACTATCTACACTTAGTTACTCATTTTCTGTAATCCCTAGTAACTAGTTTAGTATAAATAGCACTTTTTACTATTGTATTTGCATACTTTGAGATACTTTATCATCTTATGTTACATTTGGAGGCTGGCCATTCGGCCATGCCTAGACCTTTTTCTCTTATGTATTTTCTACGGTGGAGTTTCTACACCTCATAGATTAAGGTGCGGAGCTCTGCTGTTTTTCATGAAATAATGCAAGTATTATTGTTTCTCTTTCAATTCACACTTACTTATTCTCCAAAATATACTCTCGTACTTAATTCAGTTAAGTCAGAATGAAGGGGTGACCCGTGACAATCACCCACTATCTTTATTACTCGCTTAGCCAAGATCCGCGTGCCTGACAACCACAAGCGATCTACATGATGTTCAACGTAGTCATTGGACGACAGCCAGAGTATATTCTCTTGGGTCCCTAATCCATGGACTGAGTCCGTGAGATTAGGATCTTCGTGGTATAGGCTAGAATCAATTGGCAGCATTCCTGAGATCCGAAAAGTCTAAACCTTGTCTGTGATATTCCGAGTAGGATTTGGGAAGGGATGAATGTGACGAGCTTCAAAATCACGAATGTTGGGCGCAGTGATAGTGTGCAAAAGGATAGAGAGATCCTATTCCGACACTAGTGAGAACCGACAGATGACTAGCCATGCGGTAGCTGTACCTGGTATTTTTCATCCGAGACGAGAAATCCAACAATTGATTAGCCGTGCAGAAACCGTACCTGGTATTTTTATCTGAAATTCCCATGGAAGGGAGCACGCATGATTGGAAGAAGACAATAGGAAAACAGAGGTTCAAAAGCAATAAAGCATCTCCAAATGCTTATCTGAAATTCCCACCAATGAATTACATAAGTATCTTATTTTATTTTATGTTTTATTTATCTTTTAATTATCAAAACCTCATAACCATTTGAATCCGCCTGACTAAGATTTACAGGATGACCATAGCTTGCTTCAAGCCGACAATCTCCATGGGATCGACCCTTACTCGCATAAGGTTTTATTACTTGGACGACCCAGTGCACTTGCTGGTTAGTTGTGCGGAGTTGTGAAAAGTGTGGATCACAATTTTGTGCACCAGACACCTCTTAGAAAAATAGTTGGGGCATCCCTCTTAAGCAGATTGCCGTAGAATTCTCTAACCTGGTGTTCATTAATTTCCATCGGGTCAAATCCTACGAACTTCCACTGGTAAAAGTTTAGTCTATCAAGAATTTGGTCCGCATATTTAATAAACCCATATTTTATGATATATATTGTGCTCAATTCAAGAGATTTATTCAATCCTTCACCCACTTATTCATGTAAATTGCATGGTTTTACTTTCTGTTCCGAGGGTTACCTGAAACTGTAGGTCGATCTCGGATGAGATCTTCAGTACTGGTCGAAGATGACGTGTCCGGCTGGCTGGTGGCAGCCGGAACTGTTATGTCTGACTTGTTGGACTGGCTGCACTGCTGATCCTTGGCCACCGGAGGGTGGGGGGTACCTGCAAGAGACTCCGATGCTTAAGTTAGCATGGGTATTAAACAGGTTTTTAGTAGAATCAGAGTATGAGTTATACCTAGGTGCTCCAGTGTATTTATAGTAGAGTGGGCTGACCTTTCTAGATAAGATAAGTTAGTTATCTTATCTTATCGTTATCTTTGAGTTGAGGTCAGCTTATCTTCAAGGGAACCGCCCTTATCTCTATAGGCTCGGACGGCCTGTGGATTTGGGTCGTGTTCCTCTATTTGGGCCCTTTATTGTGCTCTCCTGTCGATTTGGCCGACCTCTTCGAGAAGAGGTCGACTAGCCTGACCTGAAGAGGTCGGTCGCTTTGTCGACAATCATCCCAGGTCGGGTAACTCGACCCAGGGTATGAACAGTGCCCCTGCTTGAGCTTGGTCTTTTGTTGAGGTCGAGTCTTTGACTTCGGTCCTTCTCTGATGAAGCCGAACTCAAGCATTTTGTCAATTTCTTCCTTTTGTAGACTCTTTTGAATGCAGAACATTTTTCTCTAAAAGCGCGCGCTTTTGCATTAGCGCTTTGGAAACGTGCGAGGGTTTAATGCCTTTATTAACATTAATTGCCCCGTTTCCCTTAGGCTCTCTTTATTTTTGATTTTGCAAACCCAGAAACGGTTTCTCTCCTTCGCCTCTTTCATAACTTCTTCGCATTTCTCCCTTTATTCTCTCACTCTCAACTTTTCTTTGTGTTTGTTCTGTTTTGCCTCCGTTGGTGCTTCACTTTCGAGAGACGATTTCCTACCCCGGCTTTCATCTTTCTTAAGAACTTTCCTCCTTTTTCCAGGTTTGGTTTCTACTTTTTGCTTCCTTACTTCTTTTGCCGTTTTGGCCTTCGATTTTTGATAATGTTCTGGTTTTGCTTGAATCCTCGTTTGAAAAACTTGAATCTTTTTGCATTTGTCGTGCCTGTTTGTCACCGTGTGTTCTGGAATTTCTTCATCTTCTGCATGATTGCTTTCGCTTAATGCTTTTAGGATTTTCGCATGCTATCGCCTTTTCTGTTTGTGCTTTTGATGGTGGTTTTCGCCTAATTCTGAGAAAGGTTGTGTCTTTGGTGGTTTTCTGTTTGGCATTGTTGACGTTGACAGTGCTTTCGCTGGTAGACTGTAAAAAGATAGTTGTTTTGATGACTTTTGCGTTTTTTAACTTGATGGATGAAATGCTTGCTGCTTTAGGTCTTCTTTCCGTGTTTTGAGAGATACTGGGGTGTAGGTTTTTCCTAGAAATCTTGCTTTGTTATTGCCTCCAAAGGATGCCCCAGGACTTTTTGGTTTTAGTCTTGGGGTTTTCCTTTTGTTTATCCGCCCGTCGAGATGTTTTGACCCGTGCCCGAGATGTTTTTTGAGTAATCCGCTCTTCTTTTCTTTTGTAGGATCTTAGTTGACCTCATGTCTTCCTGAAATAACGTCGTAGCGACGCCTTCCCAGGTCCCTGCGGGTATGGCCGATTGGGTGGACTCCATGGTTCTCATGTGTGTCTCGCTGGTTGACTCTGAGTTTTGTTCTCAGCTTAGGCAGTTTCACAGCGTCTGTAGTAACTCTGGTGATGAGAAGAATTACGAGCTTGTTCCTCCTTCCTCTGACGAGAGAGTCTGTTTCTTGACTCAAGTTGTTGACAATTGCCCTTTCTTTTATGCTTACGATTTTTTCTTTGGTCAACTCGGAGTTACTCTTCCCTTTACTCCATTTGAAATCGACCTGTTATGGTCTTGTAATGTTGCCCCTTCTCAACTTCACCCCAACTCCTGGGGTTTTATTAAAATCTTCCAATTGTTGTGTAATAGTTTTGGTATTCCTGCTTTCCAATCTCTCTTTTTCTATTTGTTTGTCTTGACTAAGCCTGGTGTGGTGAAAAAGAAGTCAGCTTGGGTCTCCTTCCGTTCTACCCAAGGAAAGAAAGTTTTTTCCATGTTTGACGAATCGTTTCGGGATTTTAAAAACTATTTTTTCAAGGTCCGAGCTGTTAAAGGATCTCGGCCCTTTTTCTTGGATGAAAATGATAAGCCCGCCTTTCCCCTAGAGTGGCAGAAGGATGTTAGGGTCTCTAGGTACTCTTGGGACATGTTGGATGAGGCTGAGCGAGCCTTTGTGACTGTTTTAGAGGAGCGTTGGGGTTAGCCTCCCCATCTTGACAAAAAGAAGTTTCTAACCAATCCTTCTCTTCTTCAAACTGAGCTGGGTATCTTGTGTTTCCTTTACTGTTTGCCTTATGATGCTTCTAGCTATTTTTTTGACTTGTTTGGTTTGTAGCTTGACTTCTATTTTATTTGCAGAGGCAATGAAGAACAATGAGTTTATGAAAGCTTTTAAAAGGGCACAGAAGGCGACTACTGCCAGGAATGTTGCCGCCCGGGCTGCTAGGGAGGGGTCCTCCCAGCCCCGTGAGAAGCCGGCCGTGCCGAGCTCTCCCGGGGTGAAGAAGGCAATCCCGATACCCCGGGTTCATTTGGTGGATCCTCCTTCTTCTTCTGTGGCTCCATCCGCCGCTCCTCCGAGTAAAAAGCAAAAGACTTCTGAGCCTTTCGACCTTAATGCTCCTGATTTCAACGCCATTGAGTTTATAGATCAACAAATTGGGCCATACGGTACCATTCCCATGGATGATGTGTCCATTCTCCATCATTTGGAATAATCATGTGAGGATGGCCTTTATGTCGGCTGCACTTCATCGCACTGCCCAGAATCTTCCTCTCCACGCTACCAAGGCGTTTATGGAGGAGGCGAAATGAGAGTTTGACCGGATGAAGGGTTTGAAGGAGGAGCTCGAGGTGAAGGTGGTCAAATTGGAGAAGGACCTCGAAAATGAGAAGGCGAGTTCTGAGGCGCTGGCTGCTTCCTTGAGGTTGGCTGAGGATGCGGCCATGATGCACAAGGACAGCTATGTGACTTCCTATAGGGAGGGGAGGCGCCTGAGGGAAGAGCTTGACAATGCCCGGGAGGATTATGCTGAGCTCCAAGGTCACCTTGTTGGCAGCGTAACTGCTGCTTACGAGAACTTGAAAGAACAAGTCCGAATTATTGCTCCCGAGGCCGATCTTACCCTTTTTAGCTTGGATAATGTTGTCAGAGATGGCAAGATTGTCCCTGACGATGAGGGTGATGATGATGAAGTTGTTCCTCCCCTTGTGTCTTCCACCAAAGCGCCGACTTCTTCCGTTCCTCCTGTTGTGCCTGACCTGGATTGCCAGGTCCTGAATCGGGAGGATGGGACTGTTGATGCGGTGTCGATTCAAGCTCACCCTCCTTCTCCTGGTCCTGATGTCACCAAGAAAGCTCATGATGCTGCCGAGAAAACTTCTGATGTTTGTTGATTGTAGTTGGCCCGGCTTGTGGGCATTTTTTGGAACTTTATTAAGATGTTAACTTTTTAGTTGCTTTTCTAACAACTTTTTATTTTTTTAAAAAACAGACAAGTAGCTTGCTACCCTTTGGGTAGTCAGTGTTGGTGGCCCTTCAAGGCCTTTATAACTTTATATAAAATCTGCTGATGTTGAACTCTCTCAATTCGAACTTCTTGAGTTTTCGACTCTTTGTAGCTGTAGGTGTCCAAAGTCGTTTTCTTGCTTTATATGTGTTCTTTAGTACTTTGTAACCGACTTCTTTGCGTTGGTCCCCTGATAGACTCCTTTTTGTAATCCTCTTTCTTGGACCTTCGTGAGGTCTCTTTCAGGGATTACTTGGATTTTTGTAGTGGATCGACTTCGTTGTTGTTTCTGTAATCCTCTTTCTTGGACCTTTGTCGGGTCTCTTTCAGGGATTACTTTTATAACTTGTCCTTTGTAGGGGACCAACTTCGTTAGGTCGATCTCTTCTAAGTTATTTCGTAATCCTCTTTCTTGGACCTTTCTTAGGTCTCTTTTAGGGATTACTTTTATAACTTGTCTTTGTAGGGGACCGACTTCGTTAGGTCGATCTCTTCTAAGTTATTTCGTAATCCTCTTTCTTGGACCTTTGTTAGGTCTCTTTCAGGGATTACTTTTATAACTTGTCATTTGTAGGAGGTCGACTTCGTTAGGTCGACCTCTTCCTAGGTTATTTCTGTAATCCTCTTTTTTGGACCTTTGTCGGGTCTCTTTCAGGGATTACTTTTATAACCTTTTTATCTTGGGCTGACTTTGCTAGGTCGAGCCCTTCTAAGTTAAAGTAATCCTCTTTAATAGGGTTGGCCAGACCTCTTTCCAGGGTTTACTTGTAACTTGGGTTGACTTGGTCCGACTTCTGAACGCCGGCCAGTCTTTAAGTTATTTTATTAGCTATCCGTAAGACCTCGTCAGGTTCTTTTTTAGATTGCTTTCTATAACTTCTTACATTATTCTGTGTTCATCTTTACCGATTTGTAGAAAGTGGTTGGCATCTCTAGTTCGTCCTTTGGGTGAATCGCGTTTTCACCTTTATCGGACGACTCATCTTTGGGTGAATCGCGTTTTCACTTTCTACCGACCTGTAGCTTTATAATCGGACGATGAATACTTCAGATTAATGCATCTTGAAATCTTTGTAGAATACCTAGATAAATTTTATTCAAAGAAAATGCAAATATATACATGTGGGAATTTTCTCATCTTCTTAAGTTGGGTATGATCTATGTCTCAACCTGGTGCCTCATTAAAAAACCTTTTCAGGAAAAAGAGCGCATCCACTGGTGAGATCCTTTACCTCTTCTAACTGTAGTACCTTCTTAGGTTGAAGGCGTGCCATGATCTTGGAAGCTCCCGTCCGTCGAGTTCGGACACTCTGTAGTAGCCCTTCCCGAGTACTTCTATGACTCGGTATGGTCCTTTCCAATTGGCTGCCAGCTTTCCCTCTCCGAGTCGAGTTTTTCCGATGTCGTTTCGGATTAAGATGAGGTTGTTTTCAGCGAAACTTCTTAGTACTACCCTTTGGTTATATCTAGAAGCCATTCGGCATTTTAGCGCTTCTTCTCTGATCCGAGCTCTTTCCTGAACCTCTGGTAGTAGGTCGAGTTCTTCCCTCTGGAGTTGGGAGTTTGCTCTCTCATTATAATGGACTGCCTATGTGATCCTTCCTCAATTTCTACTGGAATCATTGCCTCCGTTCCGTATGTTAGCCGGAATGGGGATTCCTTTGTGGTGGAATGTGGCGTCGTTCGATATGCCCATAGGAATTGTGGGAGTTTCTCTGCCCAGGCTCCCTTCGCATCCTGCAGTCTCCGTTTTAACCCTGCCAATATGACTTTGTTGGCGGCTTTGGCCTGTCCGTTAGCTTAGGGGTGTTCGACAGAGGTGTACTGGTGCTTTATATTCAAGTCGGCTACTAATTTTCTGAAGCCCGCATCTGTGAATTGGGTGCCATTGTCTGTAGTTATTGAGTACGGGACCCCAAATCTTGTGACAATGTTTCTGTATAAGAATTTTCGGCTTCTTTGGGCAGTGGCATTGGCTAATGGTTCTGCTTCGATCCACTTTGTAAAGTAATCTACCCCTACTATGAGGAATTTAACTTGTCCTGATCCCTGGGGAAAGGGGCCGAGAAGGTCGAGTCCCCATTTCGCAAAAGGCCAAGGCGCAGTCACGCTGATAAGTTCTTCTGGCGGGGCGATGTGGAAATTGGCATGTTTCTGACATGGTGGACATGTCTATACGAATTCTGTAGATTCTTTCTGTAAAGTTGGCCAGTAAAACCCTGCCCGGAGTATCTTTTTGGCAAGAGCCCGTGCTCCGAGTTGATTACCGCAAATGCCGCTGTGTACCTCTTCTAGCACTTCCCTGGTGTGGGAGGTCGGTACGCACTTTAGTAATGGTACCGAGATCCCTCTTTTGTACAGGATGTTGTTTATGATGGTGTAGTATTGTGCCTCCCTTTTTAGCTTCTTTGCTTCCTTTTCTTCTGCGGGGAGCGTTCCTTTTTTGAGGTAGTTAATTATGGGGATCATCCATCCTTGGTCCTGGCCTGTTATAGTTAGGACTTTTTTTGTTTCCGAGATTGATGGGTTCTGTAGCATTTCCTGGATGAGGCTTCTATTATTGCCCCCTGGTTTGGTGTTGGCCAGTTTTGAGAGTGCGTCAGCTCGAGCATTTTGCTCACGGGGTATATGGCAGATCTTGTATTCCCCGATTTGTTCGAGCTGTTGCTTGGTCTTATCCAGATATCTTTTCATGGTGGGATCTTTGGCTTGATAGCTCCCTGCTATCTGTGATGTGACCACCTGCGAATCACTATAAATGTTAAGTTTTCGAGCTCCCACCTCTTCAGCCAGTTTTAGACCAGTTAGCAATGCTTCGTATTCCACTTGGTTATTTGAAGCCGGAAATCCGAACTTGAGGGAGAGATCAACTTGGGTTCCCTGGTTGCTTTCTATTATAACTCCTGCGCCACTTCCCATTTTATTTGAAGAACCATCCACATACAGATTCCACTCTATGGGGGCTTCTAGGGAATCTGTGAATTCGGCGATAAAATCGGCCAGGTATTGTGATTTGATGGCGGTCCGAGCTTCATATTGGAGGTCGAATTCTGACAGCTCGACTGCCCATTGTAGAATTCTGCCTGCTAAATCTGTTTTCTGTAGTATTCCCTTTAAGGGCTGATTAGTTCGAACTTTAATGGTGTGGGCCTGGAAGTAGGGGCGGAGTCGCCGAGATGTTAAAACGAGAGTGTAAGCAAATTTTTCTTTTTTCTGATAGTTCAGCTCGGATCCCTGCAGTGCTTTGCTAATGAAGTAGACGGGTTGTTGCCCGTTTTTGCTTTCTCGGACCAGTGCTGCCACTACTGCCTTGTCTCCTACTGCGAGATATAGTATGAGTGGTTCTCCTTCTTGAGGTCGGGATAGGATAGGTGGCTGTCCTAAGAACTTCTTAAAGTCTTGGAACGCTTGTTCGCATTCTGTCGTCCACTCGAACTGTTTTCCCTTTCTTAAAGTAGCATAGAAGGGGAGAGATCTTATTGCAGCTCCTGCTAAGAATCGGGATAGGGCGGCCAACCTCCCGTTGAGTTGTTGTACTTCTTTTACGCAGGTTGGGCTTTTCATGTTGAGTATGGCCTGGCATTTATCTGGATTTGCTTCGATTCCTCTTTGTGTGAGCATGAAGCCCAAGAATTTGCCTGCTTCTACCGCAAAGGTGCATTTTGTGGGATTGAGTCGCATATCATGCTTCCGGATGGTGTCGAACACCTGGGCTAGGTCAGTCAACAGTGTCTGCTCGCTTTTTGTTTTAATTAGCATGTCGTCCACATAAACTTCCATGATTTTCCCGATGTGATCCGAGAAGACTTTATTCATCAATCTTTGATAAGTGGCTCCTGTGTTCTTAAGGCCGAAAGGCATTACGATGTAGCAGTAGTTCGCCTTTGGCGTTAAAAATGAGGTATTTTCCTGGTCTGGTGGGTACATGGGGATTTGGTTGTATCCTGAATACGCATCCATAAATGAGAGATATTTATATCCAGAGGAAGCATCTACCAGGGCGTCAATACTCGGGAGTGGGTATGGATCTTTTGGGCAAGCTTTGTTGAGATCTGTGTAATCGGTGCACATTCGCCACTTCCCATTTGATTTTTTCACCAAAACGACGTTGGCTAGCCATAGTGGGTATTTGACTTCTCTTATAAATCCGGCTTCCAGCAGTGTCTGCACTTGCTCTTCCACAGCTTGGGATCGCTCTGGCCCAAGTTTTCTTCGTCTCTGTTGGACTGGTCGAGATCCTGGATAAACTGCTAATTTATGACACATTAGTTTAGGGTCTATGCCTGGCATGTCTGCGGCTTTCCATGCAAAAAAGTCGGCATTGTCTCGCAAAAATTGTATTAGCAGTTCTTTTGAATCTCCTTTGAGGATTGTGCCGATATTAGTTGTTTTTTCTGAGGTGTCCCCGATCTGAATTTTTTCTATCTCACCCTCTGGTTGGGGGCAAAACTCTTCTCGTCGTTGAACTCCGCCCAGCTCGATTGTGTGGAACTCTTCTCCTTTACCCCTGAGGTTGAGGCTCTCGTTGTAACAGCGACGCGCCATCCTCTAGTCTGCTTTTATCGTGGCTATCCCTTTTGGAGTTGGGAATTTCATGCATAGTTGTGGGGTTGAGACTATTGCACCAAGTTGGTTGAGCGTGGTCCGGCCTATGAGAGCGTTGTAGGCTGAGCTTACGTCGACTACAATGTAGTCTATTTTTAGGGTCCTGGATTGGTCTCCCTTTCCAAAGGTTGTATGCAGTGGTATGTATCCTAGTGGCCGAACCGGAGTGTCTCCTAGTCCGAACAAACTGTTTGGATATGCTTTAAGTTCTTTTTCTTCTAAGCCAAGTTTATCAAAGGCTGTTTTGAATAAGATGTCGGCAGAACTCCCTTAATCTATTAACGTCCGATGTAGGTTGGCGTTTGCCAATATGATAGTGATAACCATGGGATCGTCGTGTCCTGTAATGATGCCGGTTGCGTCCTCTTTAGTGAACGTTATCGTTGGGATGTTGAGTGTTTCTTCCTCTCCTTCGACATGGTATATTTCTTTGAGGTATCTCTTACGAGAGGATTTGGAGATCCCTCCTGCTGCAAAGCCGCCATGTATCATGTGGACATGTCTTTCTGGCGTCCGAGGTGATCGTTCCGCTCGTTCAATGTCATCCTCCCTTCATCTCTTTCTTTACTCGTCATCTCGGGTGGCCAGGAATCGATCTAGTTTTCCTTCCCTCACCAATTTTTCTATGATGTGTTTCAAGTCGAAGTATTCGTTAGTGGAGTATCCCCGGACCCGATGATATTCACAATACTCCTTTCGGTTTCCTCCTCCCTTCTTGCCTTTGAGTGGCCGTGCTGGGGGAATTTTTTCCGTATGGCAGACTTCTTTGTATATTTCGACCAAGGATGCCCTAAGAGGAGTATAGTTATGGTACTTCTTAATTTTCTCCACTTGTCTGTCGTCTTTTCTTTTGGATTCCTTGTCTCTGTCACGGTAGGAAGCTCCCGATTTCGAGGATTCTCCTAATCGAGCGTTTTCTTCCATATTGATGTATTTTTCTGCTCACTCCTATACTTCGTCGAGGGTAGTCGGGTACTTTTTTGATATAGATTGGCTAAAAGGTCCCTCTCGTAGGCCATTGATGAGTCCTATGATTGCGGCCTCCGTGGGTAAACTTTGTATGTCCATGCAGGTTTTGTTGAATCTTTCCATGTAGTTGCGAAGGCTCTCCCGATCTCCTTGTTTGACTCCTAATAAACTGGGGGCGTGCTTAGCTTTATCTTTTTGAATGGAAAATCTGGCTAGGAATTTCTTAGCTAAGTCGTCGAAATTTGAGATAGATTTTGGGGGTAAGTTGTCGAACCACCGAATAGCTATCTTTGTGAGAGTTGTTGGGAAGGCTTTACAGTGAACAGCATTTGGGGGGTCAGTGAGGTACATTCTGCTTCTGAAGTTACTGAGATGGTGGTTGGGATCCGTGGTGCTGTCATATAGAGCCATATCCGGGAGTTTGAAGTCTTTTGGAATTTTGGTTTTCATGATTTCCCTAGTGAAGGGGTCTTGCTCTTTGTGTGAATTCTCTTCGAGATTAGCGCGAGGGGCTTTTGATTTGAGATCGGCTTCCAATTGCTGCAGTTTTTCTTCCAACTCCTGACGTCGCCGCATCTCTCTTTGTAGATTTCTTCCGATTTCCCTTTGTTGGTGGGTTTCTTTTTCCAGTTGTTTTAGGCGATCTAGGAGTGCTTCTATGGCTCCTGAATTTGGTGAGTCTTTGTCTTGGTTGGTCTCCGGAGTGTCTTGTAGAGTAACGTTCGCGTTTTTGTGCGGTGTTCGATCCTCCAGACCTGAATCGTGATCGTTGTCATGGTTGTCTGCCATGATGATGGGATGACTTCCAGGTTCCCCGGCAACGGCGCCAATGTTCCGAGGGTTACCTGAAACTGTAGGTCGATCTCGGATGAGATCTTCAGTACTGGTCGGAGATGACGTGTCTGGCTGGCTGGTGGCAGCCGGAACTGTTGTGTCCGACTTGTTGGACTGGCTGCACTGCTGATCCTTGGCCACCGGAGGGTGGGGGGTACCTGCAAGAGACTCCGATGCTTAAGTTAGCATGGGTATTAAACAGGTTTTTAGTAGAATCAGAGTATGAGTTATACCTGGGTGCTCCAGTGTATTTATAGTAGAGTGGGCTGACCTTTCTAGATAAGATAAGTTAGTTATCTTATCTTATCATTATCTTTGAGTTGAGGTCAGCATATCTTCAAGGGAACCGCCCTTATCTCTATAGGCTCGGACGGCATGTGGATTTGGGTCGTGTTCCTCTATTTGGGCCCTTTGTTGGGCTCTCCTGTCGATTTGGCCAACCTCTTCGAGAAGAGGTCGACTAGCCTGACCTGAAGAGGTCGGTCGCTTTGTCGCCAATCATCCCAGGTCGGGTAACTCGACCCAGGGTATGAACACTTTTCCTTCCTTATTATGTGATATATGTGAAATACATGCTTCCTATGCTTTGAAATTATTTATTTTAATCACCCTTTATTACCATTCGATGCCGTGATTTGTGTGTTAAGAAGTTTCAGATCTTCTAAGGCAGGAATGACTTAAAGGATGGAAAGGAAACATACAAAAATGGAAGGAAAGCACAAATTGGAGTTTTTGAAGAAACTGGCAGCGACTCGAATGCATGGACGACGCGACCGCATGCCTAGCGCGAAAAGACAGCGATGCGAACGCGTGATTGACGTGGACGCGTGCCATGAGCATAACACAGATGACGCGTACGCATGACCGAAGCGAACGCGTGACAAGGAAAACTCCAGATGATGCGACCGCGTGACCCACGTGGACGCGTGACAGACGCCACGCACCAGAAATTACAGAAAACACTCCCAGCGATTTCTGAATCCCTTTTTGGCCCAGATCCAAGTCCAGAAGGCATAGATTATAGGTTATAAAGTGGGGGAATGCATCCATTGAGGGAGAGCTCTAAAATTATTCACTTTTCATAGTTTAGATGTAGTTTTTAGAGAGAGAGGTTCCCTCCTCTCTCTTAGGTTTTAGGATTAGGATTTCTTATTATTTCAATTTAGTATTCCAACTCCTTATCAGGTTCAACATTTCTTTACTTTATATTTCTCTCTTATTTTCAGATACTTTAATGCTTTCCTTTAATTACTTTTGTTGCCAAATTGGCTTACGAACCATTCATGTTTAGATTTGGTTTTCTATTTAATATAATTTGAGGTATTTCAGAATTATGATTGCTTTCATTTATTTCTATTAATAATATATATTTTTTTCCTTTTGGCTTTAGTTGATTAATTGGTAACTCTTGAGTTGTCAAACTCATTGTGACTGATAATTGTTATTTTCGCCAATTGAATTAAACTCCAATAACTCTAGTCCTTTCTTAGGAATTGACTAGGACCTGAGGATCAAACTAACTGGTCCACTTGACCTTCCTTTGCTTTAGTAAAGGATAACTAAGTGGGATTAAGACTCAATTCTCATCACCATTGATAAGAATAACTAGGATAGGACTTCCAAATTCTCATACCTTGCCAAGAGTTTATTTTACAGTTATTTATTTATTTTACTTGTCATTTAAATTATTCGTTCCTTACTTTCAAAACCCCCACTTTACAAAACTCATAACCAGTAATAAGAACACCTCCCTGCAGTTCCTTGAGAAGAAGACCCAAGAGTATATTTTACAGTTATTTATTTATTATACCTGCAATGAGGATTTATCTGCGAATTTCTAGACCACGCAAAAGTTCTCTCTTCGAAATGGCGCCGTTGCCGGGGAGCTGCAAACGTGTGCCTTATTATTGGTTATTGCAAACGTTTTTCTTTTAATTGTTTATTTGTTTTGTTTTTCCCTTTTTATTTTTATTAGCTACTACGAACTCTCACCCATCTCGCTTTGAGTTTGGTTCTAATATTGTTGAAGGGAATAAAAGATATAACAGGAATATGCATCAAGGTCTACGCAATCAAAGATGGATGGAGTAAAGAGGATTTGATCAACCCTTTAGGCAACAACACCCTCCAAGATATCATGGACAAAGACTATTCTACAATGCATACCAAGCTGATAGATATGGTGGATGGTGTGCGAAATCGTGATCATTCCATTCCTTGGTAACGGCGCTAAAATCTCAAAACGCACGTTCATGATCTTATATCTGTTTCACAACTTCGTACAACTAACCAGCAAGTGCACTGGGTCATCCAAGTAATAAACCTTACGTGAGTAAGGGTCGATCCCACGGAGATTGTCGGCTTGAAGAAAGCTATGGTCACCTTGTAAATCTCAGTCAGGGGAATTAAATTGTATTAAGAAATTATAGTGGATGAAAATTAAATAAAATATAAAATAGGATAGTGGTACTTATGTAATTCATTGGTGAGAATATCAGATAAGCGTATAGAGATGCTTTCGTTCCTCTGATCTCTGCTTTCCTGCTGTCTTCATCCAATCCTTCCTACTCCTTTCCATGGCAAGCTTTATGTAGGGCATCACCGTTGTCAATGGCTACATCCCATCCTCCTGTGAAAATGGTCCAATGCGCTGTCACTGCATGGCTAATCATCTGTCGGTTCTCGATCATACTGGAATAGGATTTACTATCCTTTTGCATCTGTCACTACGCCCAGCACTCGCGAGTTTGAAGCTCGTCACAGCCATCCCTTCCCAGATCCTACTCAGAATACCACAGACAAGGTTTAGACTTTTCGGATCTCAGGAATGGCCATCCATGGGTTCTAACTTATACCACGAAGACGCTAATAACTCGGACTCGGTCCCCTGTATTAGATATCCAAGAGATATCCATTCAATCGAAGGTAGAACGGAAGTGGTTGTCAGGCACGCGTTCATAGGGGAATGATGATGACTTTGTCATGATCATCACATTCATGTTGAAGTGCGAATGAATATCTTAGAAGCGGAATAAATTGAATTGAATAGAAAAATAGTAGTACTTTGCATTAATCTATGAGGAACAGCAGAGCTCCACACCTTAATCTATGGTGTGTAGAAACTCTACCGTTAAAAAATACATAAGTAAAAGGTTCAGGCATGGCCGAATGGCCAGCCCTCACAAAAGTCTAAGATAGCATAAAACTAATCAAAGATCCCCTAACATGATAGTAAAAAGTTCTATTTATACTAAACTAGTTACTAGTGTTTATAGAAATGAGTAAATGATGCAGAAATCCACTTCCGGGGCCCACTTGGTGTGTGCTTGGTCTGAGCTTGAAGTTTACACGTGGAGAGGTCATTCTTGGAGTTGAACGCCAGTTTGTAACGTGTTTCTGGCGTTGAACTCCACTTTGCAACTTGTTTCTGGCGCTGAACGCCAGATTGCAGCATGGAACTGTCGTTGAACGCCAGTTTACGTCGTCAATCCTTATTCAAAGTATGGACTATTAGAAAGCCTGGATGTTTACTTTCGAACGCAATTAGAAGCGTGCCATTTGGAGTTCTGTAGCTCCAGAAAATCCACTTTGAGTGCAGAGAGGTCAGAATCCAACAGCATCTGCAGTCCTTCTTCAACCTCTGAATCTGATTTTTGCTCAGGTCCCTCAATTTCAGCCAGAAAATACTTAAAATCACAGAAAAATACACAAACTCATAGTAAAGTCTAGAAATGTGATTATTAATTAAAAACTAATAAAAATATACTAAAAACTAACTAAATCATACTGAAAACTATGTAGAAACAATGCCAAAAAGCATATAAATTATCCGCTCATAACAACACCAAACTTAAATTGTTGCTTGTCCCCAAGTAACTAAAAATAAAATAGGATAAAAAGAAGAGAATATACTATAAATTCCAAACTATCAATGAAACATAGCTCTAATCAGATGAGCGGGACTTGTAGCTTTTTGCCTCTTGAATAGTTTTGGCATATCACTTTATCCATTGAAGTTCAAAATGATTGGCATCTATAGGAACTCAGAGTTCAGATAGTGTTATTGATTCTCCTAGTTCAGTATGTTGATTCTTGAACACAGCTACTTTATGAGTCTTGGCCGTGGCCCTAAGCACTTTGTTTTCCAGTATTACCACCGGATACATAAGTGCCACAGACACATAACTGGGTGAACCTTTTCAGATTGTGACTCAGCTTTGCTAAAGTCCCCAATTAGAGGTGTCCAAGGTTCTTAAGCACACTCTTCTTTTGCTTTGGACCTTGACTTTAACCGCTCAGTCTCAAGTTTTCACTTGACACCTTCACGCCACAAGCACATGGTTAGGGACAGCTTAGTTTAGCCGCTTAGGCCAGGATTTTATTCCTTTAGGCCCTCCTATCCACTGATGCTCAAAGCCTTGGATCCTTTTTATTTACCCTTGCCTTTTGGTTTTAAGGGCTACTGGCTTTTTGCTCTTGCCTTTTGGTTTTAAGAGCTTTTGGCTTTTTCTGCTTGCTTGTTCTTTTTTTTTCGCTATTTTTTCTGCAAGCTTTGTATTCACTGCTTTTTCTTTCTTCAAGAATCATTTTTATGATTTTTCAGATTATCAAATAACATGTCTCCTTGTCATCATTCTTTCAAGAGCCAACATATTTAACATTCTTAAACATCAAATTCAAAAGACATATGCACTGTTCAAGCATTCATTCAGAAAACAAAAAGTATTGTCACCACATCAAAATAATTAAACTAGTTTCAAGGATGAATTCGAAACCATGTACTTCTTGTTCTTTTGTAATTAAAACATTTTTCATTCAAGAGAGGTGATGAATTCATAGGACATTCATAACTTTAAGGCATAGACACTTAAATACTAGTGATCATGAAGACAAAAACATAAACAAACATAAAGCATAAAAATCGAAAAACAGGGAAATAAATAAACAAGGAGATTAAGGAATGAGTCCACCTTAGTGAGGGTGGCGTCTTCCTCTTCTTGAAGAACCAATGGTGCTTTTGAGCTCCTCTATGTCTCTTCCTTGTCTTTCTTGCTCCTCCCTCATAGCTCTTTGATCTTCTCTAATTTCATGGAGGATGATGGAGTACTCTTGATGTTCCACCCTTAGTTGCTCCCAATAATTGTGTGGAGGAAAATGTATCCCCTGAGGTATCTCAGGGATCTCTTGATTTGCAGTCAAATGTTCTACCACTGAGCTATAGACCCTTTAGATGAATCTCTCCATCTCCTATAACTCGGAGGTGGAAGCTTTTGTCTTTCCTTTCCTCTTTCTAGAGGTTTCTCTGGCCTTAGGTGCCATCAATAGTTATGGAAAAACAAAAAAAGCTATGCTTTTACCACACTAAACTTAGAATGTTGCTTGCCCTCGAGCAAAAGAAGAAAGAATAGAAGAAGAAGAAGAAGATATGGATGTGAGTGGTGAAGAGGTGATGGGAAAGAGTGATTGAGTTGATTGGTGAGGGGTATTTGGGGAAGAGTGATATGAAAAGGTGTGAAGAGGAGAGAAGAAAGGTAAGTGGAGATCCTGTGGGGTCCACAGATCCTGAGGTGTTTGAGGATTTCTCATCCCTTCACCTTTGAGGCGTGTAAAACGCCCTATATATGCAATCCTGGTGTTTAACGCCAGACTGCAGCATGTTTCTGGCGTTAAACGCCACTTCCATGCTTGTTTTGGGCGTTCAACGCCAGTCTGCAGCATGTTTCTGACGTTGAACGCCAGTTTTCCTTTGGGGTGCATTCCTGGCATTTAAACGCCAGAATGCTGCTTGTTTCTGGCGTTTAACGCCAGTTTCATGCTCTGTTCTGGCATTAAACGCCAGCCAGATGCTCCTTACTGGCGTTTAAACGCCAGTAAGCCCTTCCTCTAGGGTGTTCTGTTTTCAATGCTGTTTTTCATTCTGTTTTTTTATTTTTCAGTAGTTTTTGTAACTCCACATGATCATCAACCTAATAAAACATGAAATAACAAAGAGAAAATAAAATAAAAATGATTAAATAACATTGGATTGCCTCCCAACAAGCGCTTCTTTAATGTCAATAGCTTGACAGTGGGCTCTCATGGAGCCTCACAGATAATCAGAGCAAGGTTGGAACCTCCCAACACCAAACTTAGAGTTTGGTTGTGGGGGTTCAACACCAAACTTAGAGTTTGGTTGTGGCCTCCCAACACCAAACTTGGAGTTTGACTGTGGGGGCTTTGGTTGACTCTGCAGTGAGAGAAGCTTTTCATGCTTCCTCTCCATGGTTACAGAAGGAGATCGTTGAGTTTTAAACACAAGGTTATCCTCATTTAGTTGAAGGATCAATTTTCCTCTGTCTACATCAATCACAACTCTTACTGTGGCTAGGAAGGGTCTTCCTAGGATGATGGATTCATCCTCCTCCTTCCCAGTATCTAGGATTATGAAATCAGCAGGGATGTAAAGGTCTTCAACCTTTACTAACATGTCCTCTACTAGTCCATAAGCCTGCTTTCTTGAGTTGTCTGCCATCTCTAGTGAGATTCTGGCAGCTTGTACCTCAAAGATTCCCAGTTTCTCCATTACAGAGAGGGGCATGAGGTTTATCCCTGACCCAAGGTCATATAGAGCCTTCTCAAAGGTCATAGTGCCTATGGTACAAGGTATTAAGAACTTTCCAGGATCCTGTTTCTTCTGAGGCAATGTCAGTTGATCCAGATCACTTAGTTCATTGGTGAGCAAGGGAGGTTCTTCTTCCCAAGTCCCATTACCAAATAATTTGGCATTCAGCTTCATGATTGCACCAAGGTACTTGGTAACTTGCTCTTCAGTAACATCTTCACTCTCTTCAGAGGAAGAATACTCATCAGAGCTCATGAATGGCATAAGGAGGTTCAATGGAATCTCTATGGTCTCTAGATGAATCTCAGATTCCTTTGGTTCCTCAGAGGGAAACTCCTTATTGATCACTGGACGTCCCAGGAGGTCTTACTCACTGGGGTTCATGTCCTCTCCCTCCCTTGTAGGTTCGGCCATAATGATTAATTCAATGGCCTTGTACTCTCCTTTTGGATTTTCTTCTGTATTGCTTGGGAGAGTACTAGGAGGGATTTCGGTGATCCTTTTACTCAGCTGGCCCACTTGTGCTTCCAGATTTCTAATGGAAGACCTTGTTTCATTCATGAAACTTAAAGTGGCCTTAGATAGATCAGAGACTATGTTTGCTAAGCTAGATGGATCCTGCTCAGAACTCTCTGTCTTTCGCTGAGTAGATGATGGAAAAGGCTTGCTATTAAACCTGTTTCTTCCACCATTGTTAAAGCCTTGTTGAGGATTTTGTTGATCCTTCCATGAGAGATTTGGGTGATTTCTCCATGAGGGATTATAGGTATTTCCATAGGGTTCACCTATGTAATTCACCTCTGCTATTGCAGGGTTCTCAGGATCATAAGCTTCTTCCTCAGAAGATGCCTCTTGAGTACTATTGGATGCAGCTTGCATTCCATTCAGACTTTGAGAAATCATATTGACTTGCTGAGTCAATATTTTATTTTGAGCCAATATGGCATTCAGAGTATCAATTTCAAGAACTCCCTTCTTCTGAGGCATCCCATTACTCACAGGATTCCTCTCAGAAGTGTACATGAACTGGTTATTAGCAACCATGTCAACGAGTTCTTGAGCTTCTACAGGCGTTTTCTTTAGGTGAATGGATCCACCTACAGAAGTATCCAATAACATCTTAGCTAATTCAGACAGACCATCATAGAATATATCCAGGATGGTCCATTCTGAAAGCATGTCAGAAGGACACTTTTTGGTCAGTTGCTTATATCTCTCCCAAGCTTCATAAAGGGATTCAGCTTCTTTCTGTCTGAAGGTTTGAACATCAACTCTAAGCTTACTCAGCTTTTAAGGAGGAAAGAACTTGGCTAAGAAAGTCGTGACCAGCTTATCCCAAGAGTTCAGGCTATCTTTGGATTGAGAGTCTAACCACACTCTAGTTCTGTCTCTTACAGCAAACGGGAAAAGCATAAGCTTGTAGACCTTGGGATCAACCCCATTGGTCTTAACAGTATCACAGATCTGCAAGAATTTAGTTAAGAACTGAAAAGGATCTTCGGATGGAAGTCAACAAAACTTGCAGTTCTGCTGCATCAGAGAAACTAATTGAGGTTTCAGCTCAAAATTGTTTGCTCCAATGGCAGGAATGGAGATGCTTCTTCCATGTAAATTGGAATTAGGTGTAGTAAAGTCACCAAGTATCCTCCTTATATTATTGTTGTTAGGTTCGGCTGCCATCTCCTTTTCTTGTTCGAAAATTTCAGTAAGGTTGTCTCTGGATTGTTGTAATTTAGCTTCTCTTAGTTTCCTCTTCAGAGGCCTTTCAGGTTCTGGATCAGCTTCAACAAGAATGCCCTTTTCCTTGTTCCTGCTCATATGAAAGAGAAGAGAACAAAAAAAGAAGAGGAATCCTCTATGTTACAGTAAAGAGGTTCCTTATTGTTAGTAGAAGAAGAAAGGGAATAAGAGTGAAGAAGAATGGATAATCCAAACACAAGGGTGAGGATAGGAGCAGAGATATGAGATGAAGAGAAGTGTTAGTAAGTAATTAAATAAATAGAAGAAGATGAGAGAGAGAAGTTTTCGAAAATAATTTTTGAAAAGGAGTTGATGATTTTCGAAAATTAAAGGGGAAATAGAATTAAAATTAAAATTTAAAACAATTAATTAATTAAAAAGAATTTTTGAAAAAGAGGGAGGTATTTTCGAAAATTAGAGAGGGAAGAGTAGTTAGGTGGTTTTGAAAAAGATAAGAATCAAATAAAAAGTTAAGTGGTTAATGGAAAGAGATTTTGAAAATCAAATTTTGAAAAGATAAGATTGAAATTTGAAAAAGATATGATTGAAACAAAAAGATATGATTGATTGAAACTTATTTTGAAAAAGATTTGAAAAAGAAATTTAAAAAGATTTGATTTTTAAAATTAAAGTTGATTACTTGACTAAGAAGAAACAAAAAGATATGATTTTAAAATTTAAAGATTGAACCTTTCTTACTAGGCAAGTAACAACTTAATATTTTTGAATCAATCACATTAAATGTTAGTAACTAATTCGAAAATCATGAGCTAAAAAAAAGATTTTTGAAAATTAATTTGAAAAATTTTCGAAAATATTAGAAAGAAATTTTGAAAAAGATTTGAAAAAGATAGAATTTTTAAATTGAAAATTTGATTTGACTCATAAGAAACAACTTGATTTTAAAATTTTTTTTTGAAAAAGTTAACTCAAATTTTCGAATTTGATGAGAAGAAAAAAGGAAAGATATTTTTGAATTTTTAATGAAGAAAGAAAAAAAATAAAACGTCATTTTTGTGTTTTTCTCTTTTCTTTTTGGATCAAAACAAAGAATGCATGCAAGAACACTATGAATGTCAAGATGAACACCAAGAACACTTTGAATGTCAAGATGAATATCAAGACTTATTTTTGAAAATTTTTTTAAGAAAAGAAAAATATGCAAGACACCAAACTTAGAAATTTTCAATAATTAGACAATAACAAATTGAAAATGCATATGAAAAACAAGAAAAGACACAAAACAAGAAAATGTCAAGATCAAACAAGAAGACTTACAAGAACAACTTGAAGATCATGAAGAACACTATGAATGCATGAATTTTCAAAAAATGCATAAATTTTTTAGAAAAAATGCAATTGACACCAACTTAAAAATTGACTCTAGACTCAAACAAGAAACATCAAAAATATTTTTTATTTTATAATTTTATTAATTTTTTTAGATTTTTGTATATTTTTAATTTTTTTTTTGAAAACCTATAGGGAAAAGGAAGCAATGAATTCAAAGTCCTCAATCAAGATTCCAGGAATCATACCAGGTTAGTCTAAAGCTTGATGGCCAGCCAAACTTCAGCATACCATTTTGAAACTTTAGAATTCATTCTTAAAAATTTTAAAATAATTTTCAAAAACAAAGGAAAAATTTTTTTTTGAAAGATTTTTGAAGAATTTTTTTGTATTTTTCGAGATTTAAGAAATAAAAACAAAAAGGTTAAGATTAAAATAAAGTTACCTAATCTGAGCAACAAGATGAACCGTCAGTTGTCCAAACTCGAACAATCCCCGGCAACGGCGCCAAAAACTTGGTGTTGTTGCCGGATCAAAAACATGGCACTGTTGTATCTGGAAACAAATGTGAAATAAGTCCCCGGCAACGGCGCCAAAAACTTGGTGTGCGAAATAGTGATCATTCCATTCCTTGGTAACGGCGCTAAAAACTCAATACGCACGTTCATGATCTTATATCTGTTTCACAACTTCGTACAACTAACCAGTAAGTGCACTGGGTCGTCCAAGTAATAAACCTTACGTGAGTAAGGGTCGATCCCACGGAGATTGTCGGCTTGAACCAAGCTATGGTCACCTTGTAAATCTCAGTCAGGCGGATTAAATTGTATTAAGAAATTATAGTGGATGAAAATTAAATAAAATATAAAATAGGATAGTGGTACTTATGGAATTCATTGGTGAGAATTTCAGATAAGCGTATAGAGATGCTTTCGTTCCTCTGATCTCTGCTTTCCTGCTGTCTTCATCCAATACTTCCTACTCCTTTCCATGGCAAGCTTTATGTAGGGCATCACCGTTGTCAATGGCTACATCCCATCCTCCTGTGAAAATGGTCCAATGCGCTGTCACTGCATGGCTAATCATCTGTCGGTTCTCGATCATACTGGAATAGGATTTACTATCCTTTTGCGTCTGTCACTACGCCCAGCACTCGCGAGTTTGAAGCTCGTCACAGCCATCCCTTCCCAGATCCTACTTGGAATACCACAGACAAGGTTTAGACTTTTCGGATCTCAGGAATGGCCATCCATGGGTTCTAACTTATACCACGAAGACGCTAATAACTCGGACTCAGTCCCCTGTATTAGATATCCAAGAGATATCCATTCAATCGAAGGTAGAACGGAAGTGGTTGTCAGGCACGCGTTCATAGGGGAATGATGATGACTTTGTCACGATCATCACATTCATGTTGAAGTGCGAATGAATATCTTAGAAGTGGAATAAGTTGAATTGAATAGAAAAACAGTAGTACTTTGCATTAATCTTTGAGGAACAGCAGAGCTCCACACCTTAATCTATGGTGTGTAGAAACTCTACTGTTGAAAAATACATAAGTGAAAGGTTCAGGCATGGCCGAATGGCCAGCCCTCACAAAAGTCTAAGATAGCATAAAACTAATCAAAGATCCCCTAACATGATTGTAAAAAGTTCTATTTATACTAAACTAGTTACTAGGGTTTACATAAATGAGTAAATGATGCAGAAATCCACTTCTGGGGCCCACTCTGTGTGTGCTTGTGCTGAGCTTGAAGTTTACACATGGAGAGATCATTCTTGGAGTTGAACGCTAGTTTGTAACGTGTTTCTGGCGTTGAACTCCACTTTGCAACTTGTTTCTGGCGCTGAATGCCAGATTGCAGCATGGAACTGGCGTTGAATGCCAGTTTACGTCATCAATCCTTATTCAAAGTATGAACTATTATATATTTCTGGAAAGCCCTGGATGTCTATTTTCCAACGCATTTAGAAGCGCGCCATTTGGAGTTCTGTAACTTTAGAAAATCCACTTTGAGTGCAGGGAGGTCAGAATCCAACAGCATCTGCAGTCCTTCTTCAACCTCTGAATCTGATTTTTGCTCAGGTCCCTCAATTTCAGCCAGAAAATACCTGAAATCATAGAAAAACAAAAAAACTCATAGTAAAGTCCAGAAATGTGATTTGTAATTAAAAACTAATAAAAATATACTAAAAACTATGTAGAAACAATGCCAAAAAGCGTATAAATTATCCGCTCATCAGTGGACAACCTTGTAACTACCAACAAGCCCCACCCTGTGCCTATAGACCATCCTCTCAACATAACTTTGAACCACCACACTCACAAGCTCCTTTTCACCATTCACCATCATACGATCTTTATTTACCCAAATTCCAATCCAATTACTACCAAACACCACCACTTCCCTATGTACCATGTCCAAATCCATCACCTCGAGAATCACAGGCTCGCCTCAAGGAAACAGTAGATCAACTTCATACAACCCTTCATCAGCTGGAGCAAGCAATATATCAATTATCTTCCAGACGTTTAGACACTCAAGGAACTCCAATAGCTTTATGTGGAGAATCTAATGACAAACGTAGCATGAAGGAGACACTAGAAACCCCAATGGGCAGTAATGAGCATAACTTTGTTTTGGAACAATTGGAAGAAGCTCAAATTATCCAAGAAGAAGAAGTACTGGTCGAAGATTTAGGAGATGCTGAACCTTCATGGGAATCCAGAGTTGTGAAAAATTCCGTCAAGGACATTACAATTGATGCTAAGGAGGATAGTGCACGACCCCCAAAGCAGGTATTTTATGAAGAACTAGACGGAATAACCCAAGACGCAAGTTTCCTTGATGATGATAGTCTCAAGTCAAGTTCTCCTAGTAATGAACTTGCATTCGCAAGTGAATTCTCTGAGATTGAAGAACCTTATCCAAGTGAATACGAAGATGATGTCGAGGTAGATTTTTCTCAACCTCCAACTTATGACTTGAGTGATGCGGAAGATGTCGAAGACTTTGATCAAGACGTGGTTGCATTTGAAGAAGTTTGCAAGGAAGTGGAGGAATTCGCAGAAGATTACAAGGGAGTAGAACTTACAGAACCACTGGAAACACCTATCCCAAGGCCATTACCACCCAATACAAGCTTCAAGTGGGTACAATCCTTAACCTTTAACTTTATTTTCCCACTTGAATATGGTTTGCTTGAAACAGATGGCCAGCTTAGAGCTCTCTGTGGCTTTCAGAGTAAGAGGGAAATGGCTCGTACTCAGAGCTGGTGCACAAGGTTCAATAAGGTTCCACGCTTCAACTCGAAGTGCACGGATTGGTATCATGTTCAATTGAATGGATCTCGGAAAACGTTTGGTCATCTTGGTGAGAATCTAATTTCTAAACCGCCCGGATGGAAAAATATAGATCAAGACAAAGGCGGATTTAAAAGCAAAGTTTAGGATCCTGGAAAATATTCTGATATTCGTCACCCCGGAAACCTGAAAATCTGTGTGAAGCTGCTCAGAAGCTTTACATGCCTAGTTTGGGACCCCGGAGGTTGTTGGCATTCCAAACATTGGTGGAGATTTCTGGATGAATTTAAGCATAAGCCACCATAACAGGAAGCTCATCCAATGTCCAACTTAAGGACTTTAACTAAAAGTGCTAGGTGGGAGACAACCCACCATGGTATGGTCGTTTCTTTTTCAGTCTTATTTCATGTTGTTTATTTTTATATTATATTATTTTTGATTGAACCTGAATATTATTCATTAACATTGTATACTGCATATCTGCATAATTGCAAAATTGCATAATTGCATAAAAAAAGGTAGCGTGTGCGACGCGACCGCATTGCTCACGCGCTCGCATCAGTTATGAAACTACCCCCCACGCGTCTGCGTCAATCACACGAACGTGTGATCTGGAAATCGGCGTAAAAATCAAACGCCCAGAAATCTGGGCTGGAATCGTTCGGCTGGTGTGCATTTAGCACAAAACAGCCCACGCGTTCGCGTCCCTGACGTGACCGCGTCACCTACGAAACATCCATCCCACGCAAAAGCGTGAGCGACGCGTTCGCGTCGCGAGGATATTGTGGCACCCCAATGGAGACAGAGAGTTGCGCTGAAACGACGCTGGAATCGTGCGTTTAGCACAATTTCCAGCGATGCAATCGCGTGCCTCACGCGACCGCGTCATTCATCCTTATACCCATTCCAAGCGATCGCGTCAACCCCACTCCACCCTAGCCACGCGACCGCGTGCCCCACTCGTTCGCGTGGATTCAAATTCACTAATCCCCAGTGACGCGAAACCCTACCCGTCGCGCCCCCCAGTCTCCTTCTTCTTCCTTTCTTCTCTGCAATCCACCCCCCAACCACCACCACTCCCAGCCGATCACCTCCGACCGCCACAACACCCTCAACCACCCGGCCACGACCGCGACACCACCCACACCCCCCTCCTTCTCCCCTCCCCCTTCTCCTCCCTTTTCTTTCCCCCACTCCGCCACTGCCCCTCACCCCCGCGGCCAGCCACCGCCACCGCGATAGCACCGTCGCACCTCCCACCATCTTACCCTACCGCACAACCCTCGAACCCCCCTTCCCCTCCCTGTACCCCAACCCTAACCCAGCACCACCAAACCATCCCTGCCGCCACCACGGTTCACCACCGCGTTCCCGCTACTACCACCACACCCCCGCCATCTCTCTGTTCCCTACTTTCATTCATACGCCTACCAGGTTCCGCCGAACGCCATTTTTCCTTCATTCGTAGTTAGTTGCATTTTTTTCAGTTTATGTTTGAATTTAGGCTAGTTAGAGATGCATGTTTGTAGTGGATTCTAGGTGGTTAGGTAGCTAGGATGTGGTTAGTGGATTTAGGCCTGATAATTGCGCTGTACTTGCTGTTTGTTTTACATATTCTGCAATTCTGTTCTGCCTGTGATGTTAGTATTGTTCATATGATTTTCTTACTGCTCATGCTGCTATTGAGACTGCTCTTTCATGATCATATTATTTATGTCTATTTGCAGCTTTATTTTAATTTATATGAACTATTCTGCTTACTGTTTATTACCCGAGAACATCCAATTTTAGCCGGAATGCTGCCCAATTTTCTATAAATTGTTTTGATTTTCATTCTTGTTTTGGTTTTGGCAATTTGAATTTGGCATTCCTTAGCTTTTCTAAATCACTTCATGAATGCACGGGCCAGCATTCTCATTCCTTTCGTTTCCTGGTTAATAAATTGCACTTTTGATGATTCAATTTTACTTTTTTCTATATCTATATGAATCATCAACAACCTGATTTCCTTGCTTGAATATGAGTTGACTTTTTTTTAAAAAATTGTGAAATTCTTGTTACTTAGAAACCGATTCTCAATGCCACTTACTTCAAGTTTCTTTTTACTAACTCACTGATTTCCGATTTCTAACCTCTTTTTCAAATTTAACCACTTTTAACTTGCTAAACTTACCTCTTTGCTTTTTAACTAACTCCTTCAACTTTTTACTTCATGGGATGATTATTATTTTTCCTAAGTAACAGGTATTTTACTTATAACATATTTTGGATTGTAATTTCTCATCTCAACTTTTTAACTCCAAAACACTCCAAAATGCACAATTATTCAACTCATTTCATTATTCTACTACTCCTTTGCCACTATGTGCTTATCTTGTTATTTGCCTACTTATTTTCCTGCTTTTATTATATCCTAGATTTTTGTTTTTCAGGATGTCTGACCCTCAATGAAAGGGAAAAGGAAAGGCAACAACTGGCAAGCAGAAAAGAGGTGAATCCTCTATGTCCATCCTGGACATCATGCATGATGACTCCTAGCGGAAAAAGCACTTTACCCCACAGGAGAAGGCTGACCAGCTCCTCCCTGCCAATGATCCCATTAAGTTTGCAAACCGATACTGTGAGTTGAAGTATCCCATGTTTGCCACCTCTAGAAATCTGTACCTGGAGAGGACTTTGAAAATTCGAGAAGAACTACAGCAGTACACCTCCGATCAGATCAAACAAAGAGGCTGGTTCTTCTTGGAGAGAAATTTGACTGAGGTCAATGCTTCTTGGGTAAGAGAGTTTTACTGCAACTATTTCAAGACTTCCCTGGATGCAGTGCACCTCAGAGGGAAATAGATATTGGTAACTGAGGAAGCCATTGAGGATATTCTGCGCCTTCAGCCTAAGTCCGATCAGCCGGACGGTTACCAAAAGGCTGAAGAGGACATGCGCTTTATGCGATTTGACTGGGATGCTGTCAAGGAGAGGATAGCCCTTGACCCTACTGTCCCATGGGTCATGGGTAAGAACACCACCATGCCTAAAGGAATCAAGTGAATATACTTGAATGATGAGGCTCGGCTCTGGCACCAGATCCTGAGTAACTTTATTATGCCGAGCGCTCATGAGACAGAGCTGCCTGCCACTATGATCATCCTTCTATGGTGTGTGCTGGAGGGTAAGGACCTGTATCTGCCTCATTTCATCCGGCACTATATGGTCACCCAGCTAGGCCGTCGAGCTGACGTGCCTTGGGAGGATGCTGATGAGAAGCCACCTGTTGCGGACTGCAAGAAGATCATTCCTCACAGCAGGAACTTTCTGGCTTTAGGCTACAGACCTCCATTCTTTACTTCTTCTGATGATACAGCCACACCTTCAGCTGCCCCCTCTTCTTCCACTGCTGCACCAGCCCCACCCACTGCACCTCCAGCTGCTCCTGAGCCTATCTACCATTTGGTGCATCGACTCTTCGCCCGCTTGGATCGTATGGAGCGTCGCAATAAGCAACGCTATGAGCACGTCAAATTGATGATCCGATCTGGCGGCGACATCCCCTCCGAGCCTGACACCCCTTCTGATACATCTGAGGTGGAGGAGGACGATCACGAGGAGGAGACACCTACCCAGGCTACACAGGCAGGACCGGAGTAGGCTGCACCACAGCAGGAGGTGCCACACCAGATTCAGGCCACAGATCTAGAGATTTCTATCCAGTCAGAGCCTCTTCTACAGTAGACAGATCCTCCTACGCTCATCCAGTCTGGAGATCCTCAGGCCACCACAGAGACTTCAGCAGCCCATCCTTCCAGTGATGACATTCCTTCACACCCAGCTTGAGTGAGCATCGATGACGATGCTTTATTTTAAGTGTGGGGAGGTCGCCATCTCTGGCGTATTTTTTTGGTGAACCATTACAGACTCATTTATTTTATTTTGGTTATTTTTCTGTATTTTTATCTTTATTTTTATTTTTATCTTTCAGTACTTATACATTATTCTTTTCATGTGTTTTTACTCTATTTTCTGCATTTTGTACTTTAGTTCATATTTTAGCCATTTAGTTTAGTTTGCAATTCTAAACTTATTAGTTATAGAATATGTGGATTAATTAGTATAGTTTACCCTTTTAGCATATGATAGTTTGGTTTAAATTGAAAATAAAAAAGAAGTAAACTAGAGACTTTAACATAATCAAAAACAATCCACACACCTTGTATATAGAACATAACATGTTAGTTAGTTAACAACATTTCATCAAGGAGGAACACTAAAACTTTAAAGCCACCCAAAAAAAAATTTTACATTGAGAATAATGGGAACTCTTAATTTCTACTTGCATGACATATATAACTGATATCTGATTTTTGAGCTAGAGAACATACAGCCTGTGAGTTTTGAGCTTAATTGTATGGTTACATTCAAACCATAATTTTTATTCCTGTGTGTTTTGCCCTTCTTTTTATTCCGATGTTCTTTGCTTTGTTTTAATCTATATGTTCAATATAGAATATAGATACATACTAAGAGATGATTGAGGCCATTGCTTGAAAAATTTGCTCACTTATCCCAAATTAGCCTACCTTTTACATCACCCTTGTTAGCCCCCTTGAGCTTTTAAACCCATCTTGTTCTATAAACCACATTACTAGCCTTAAGCAGAAAAACAAGATAAAATCCCAAGTTGAATCGTTGGTTAGCTTAAGAGAGAAATTGTGTATCGTTTAAGTGTGGGGAACTTTATGGGAACATGGATGATAGAAACAAAGGTAGAAAGTTAAAAAGAATAAAGATGTTTCAAAATAAAAAAATTTGGGAAGCATGCTCATGTGAAATAAAAACAATTGAATTATCATGTGCATTAAAAAATATATATATATATATATATATATATATATTTTATTTTCGGTATTTAATTAAGGGGATAAAAAAAATTTCCCAATTGCAAAATACAAAGAATCAATGCACATGGGATAAAATTTAAGTTAATGCATGAGCTTGCAATACAAAGTGAGAAAAGTTGGGCAAATAGGTTAAGAAACTTTGAATTACAAAATATGTATGTTAGGTGAGATCTTAGACTAGTCAAAGATTCACTTATTAGCTCACTTAGCCTTATACATACACCCTTACCTTTACCTTGGCCCCATTACAACCTTGAAAAAGACCTCATAATTTTTGTATGTCTGTATTCTATAATTGTTGATTGGTTAGATGAAGAACAAAGTTATAGGAAGTAAGGATAAAAAGAAGAATAGAGTGATTAACCCAATAAACACTGAGTGACTAGAGAGTAAACACAAAATCCAGTGAGGGTTCAATAGCTCATCACCATATATCTCTGTTTTAATTGTTAATTGTCTTGCAAGTTTGAAAAATATTTTTACCCATCTCAATTGTAAAAGTGCTTTAACATTATCTAGGGTTTGGCTATGCATATATGATTCCTTGAGAATGTGAATTAATTTAACTATATGTAAGTTTCATATACAAGTGAATAACAATTAGAATTGCATGATGCATTTAGGTAGTTACATTTAGAATAGATAGCATTGCATGAGATTCCACCACTTTAACCTTACCTTATTCTTTATCTTGGATTAGCATGAGGACATGCTATTGTTTAAGTGTGGGGAGGTTGATAAACCCATATTTTATGATATATATTGTGCTCAATTCAAGAGATTTATTCAATCCTTCACCTACTTATTCATGTAAATTGCATGGTTTTACTTTTCCTTCCTTATTATGTGATATATGTGAAATACATGCTTCCTATGCTTTGAAATTATTTATTTTAATCACCCTTTATTACCATTCGATGCAGTGATTTGTGTGTTGAGAAGTTTCAGATCTTCTAAGGCATGAATGACTTAAAGGATGGAAAAGAAACATACAAAAATGGAAGGAAAGCACAAAATGGAGTTTTTGAAGAAACTGGCAGCGACTCGAACGCATGGACGACGCGGCTGCATGCTTAGCGTGAAAAGATAGCGATGTGAATGCGTGATTGACGCGGACGCGTGCCATGAGCAGAACACAGATGACGCGTACGCATGACCGAAGCGAACGCGTGACAAGGAAAACTCCAGATGACGCGACCGCGTGAACCACGTGGATGCGTGACAGACGCCACGCACCAGAAATTACAGAAAATGCTCCCAGCGATTTCTGAATCCCTTTTTGGCCCAGATCCAAGTCCAAAAGGCACAGATTAGAGGTTATAAAGTGGGGGAATGCATCCATTGAGGGAGAGCTCTAAAATTATTCACTTTTTATAGTTTAGATGTAGTTTTTAGAGAGAGAGGTTCCCTCCTCTCTCTTAGGTTTTAGGATTAGGATTTCTTATTATTTCAATTTAGTATTCCAACTCCTTATCAGGTTCAACATTTCTTTACTTTATATTTCTCTCTTATTTTCAGATACTTTAATGCTTTCCTTTAATTACTTTTGTTGCCAAATTGGCTTACGAACCATTCATGTTTAGATTTGGTTTTCTATTTAATATAATTTGAGGTATTTCAGAATTATGATTGCTTTCATTTATTTCTATTAATAATTTATATTTTCTTCTTTTTGGATTTAGTTGATTAATTGGTAACTCTTGAGTTGTCAAACTCATCGTGACTGATAATTGTTATTTTTTCCAATTGAATTAAACTCCAATAACTCTAGTCCTTTCTTAGGAATTGACTAGGACCTGAGGATCAAACTAATTGGTCCACTTGACTTTCCTTTGCTTTAGTAAAGGCTAACTAAGTGGGATTAAGACTCAATTCTCATCACCATTGATAAGGATAACTAGGATAGGACTTCCAAATTCTCATACCTTGCCAAGAGTTTATTTTATAGTTATTTATTTATTTTACTTGTCATTTAAATTATTCGTTCCTTACTTTCAAAACCCCCAATTTACAAAACTCATAACCAGTAATAAGAACACCTCCCTGCAGTTCCTTGAGAAGACGACCCGAGGTTTAAATACTTTGGTTATCAATTTTAAAAGGGGTTTGTTACTTGTGACAACCAAAACATTTGTAAGAAAGGACTTTTGTTGGTTTAGAAGCTATACCTGCAACGAGAATTTATCTGCGAATTTCTAGACCACGCAAAAGTTCTCTCTTCAATATTTCTCCGGTAAGTTCAACTTCCTCTCATAGTGGAAGGCTCGCTTTTCTAGTTTTTTTGTACTGTTCTTGGGCTTCCTGATTGATGAATGTATCTGGTTGGGTACTCAGCGGCGCAAGAGGAGGATGAGCCAAAGGATTGGCTTTCTCCTTTCCTTTGCGAGGCATCCTGAAAAAGATAAAACAGAGTACAACTTAGGAGAATAGATAAAATTCACAGAAAGAAGGATGGTGCACGAAATTGTGATCTCAGGCAACGGCGCCAAAAACTCTGTACGCACGTCTTAATAAATCGTTTTTCATTCACAACTTCGATACAACTAACCAGCAAGTGCACTGGGTCGTCCAAGTAATAAAACCTTACGTGAGTAAGGGTCGATCCCACGGAGATTGTTGGTATGAAGCAAGCTATGGTCATCTTGTAAATCTCAGTCAGGCGGATAATAATTGATTTTGAAGTTTTCGAAAATAAATAATAAATAGACAGAAAATAAAGATAGAAATACTTATGTATATCATTGGTGAGAATTTCAGATAAAGGAATAGAGATGCTTTCGTCCCTCTGAACTTCTACTTTCCTGCTGTCTTCATCCAATCAATCCTACTCCTTTCCATGGCTGGCTTTATGTAAGAACATCACCATTGTCAATGGCTACTTTTCATCCTCTCTGTGAAAATGGTCCGATGCGCTGTCACTGCATGGCTAATCATCTGGAGGCATCACCGTGGTCAATGGCTGCATCCTATCCTCTTGTGAAAATGGTCCAAATGCTCTGTTACTGCATGACTAATCATCTGAGGTTCTCGATCATACTGGAATAGGAATCACCCTCCTTTTGCGTCTATCACTACGCCCAGCACTCGCGAGTTTGAAGTTCGTCACAGTCATTCAATCCCTGAATCCTACTCGGAATACCACAGACAAGGTTTAGACTTTCCGGATTCTCATGAATGCCGCCATCAATCTAGCTTATACCACGAAGATTCTGATTAAGAGATCCAAGAGATAATCATCCAATCTAAGGTGGAACGGAAGTGGTTGTCAGGCACGCGTTCGTGGGGGAATGATGATGATTGTCACGTTCATCACATTCATGTTGAAGTGCGAATGAATATCTTAGAAGCGGAATAAGTTGAATTGAATAGAAAAATAGTAGTACTTTGCATTAATTCATGAGGAACAGCAGAGCTCCACACCTTAATCTATGGAGTGTAGAAACTCTACCATTGAAAATACATAAGTGATGAAGGTCCAGGCATGGCCGAGAGGCCAGCCCCCTAAACGTGATCAATAGTCTCCTAAGATGAACAATAGATTAAAACTGAGACCAAAGATCTCTAATACAATAGTAAAAAGTCCTATTTATACTAAACTAGCTACTAGGGTTTACAGAAGTAAGTAATTGATGCATAAATCCACTTCCGGGGCCCACTTGGTGTGTGCTTGGGCTGAGCTTGAATGTTACACGTGCAGAGGCTCTTTCTGGAGTTGAACGCCAGGTTGTAACGTGTTTCTGGCGTTCAACTCTGGTTCGTGACGTGTTTCTGGCGTTTAACTCCAGACTGCAGCATAGAACTAGCATTCAACGCCCTTTTGCATCGTCTAAACTCGACCAAAGTATGGACTATTATATATTGCTGGAAAGCCCGGGATGTCTACTTTCCAACGCAATTTGAAGCGCGCCATTTTGAGTTCTATAGCTCCATAAAATCCATTTTGAGTGCAGGGAGGTCAGAATCCAACAGCATTAGCAGTCCTTCTTCAACCTCTGAATCTGATTTTTGCTTAAGTCCCTCAATTTCAGCCAGAAAATACTGAAATCACAGAAAAACACACAAACTCATAGTAAAGTCCAGAAATGTGAATTTAACATAAAAACTAATGAAAACATCCCTAAAAGTAACTAGATCCTACTAAAAACATACTAAAAACAATGCCAAAAAGCGTATAAATTATCCGCTCATCACAACACCAAACTTAAATTGTGTCCCCAAGCAACTAAAAATCAAATAGGATAAAAAGAAGAGAATATACTAGAAATTCCAAACTATCAATGAAACATAGCTCCAATCAGACGAGCGGGACTTGTAGCTTTTTGCCTCTTGAATAGTCTTGGCATCTCACTTTATCCATTGAGGTTCAGAATGATTGGCATCTATAGGAACTCAGAGTTCAGATAGTGTTATTGATTCTCCTAGTTTAGTATGTTGATTCTTGAACACATCTACTTTATGAGTCTTGGCCGTGGCCCTAAGTACTTTGTTTTCCAGTATTACCACCGGATACATAAATGCCACAGACACATAACTGGGTGAACCTTTTCAGATTGTGACTCAGCTTTGCTAAAGTCCCCAATTTGAGGTGTCCAGGGTTCTTAAGCACACTCTTCTTTTGCTTTGGACCTTGACTTTAACCGCTCAGTCTCAAGTTTTCACTTGACACCTTCACGCCACAAGCACATGGTTAGGGACAGCTTGATTTAGCCGCTTAGGCCAGGATTTTATTCCTTTAGGCCCTCCTATCTACTGATGCTCAAAGCCTTGGGATCCTTTTTATTTACCCTTGCCCTTTGGTTTTAAGGGCTATTGGCTTTTTTGCTCTTGCCTTTTGGTTTTAAGAGCTTTGGCTTTTTCTGCTTGCTTTTTCTTTTTCTTTCTAATTTTTTTTCGCTATTTTATTATATTTTTTTTCTGCAAGCTTTGTTCTTTGCTGCTTTTTCTTGCTTCAAGAATCATTTTTATGATTTTTCAGATTATCAAATAACATGTCTCCTTGTCATCATTCTTTCAAGAGCCAACATATTTAACATTTTAAAACAACAACTTCAAAAGATATATGCACTGTTCAGGCATTCATTCAGAAAACAAGAAGCATTGTCACCACATCAATATAATTAAACTAAGTTCAAGGATAAATTCAAAACTCATGTACTTCTTGTTCTTTTGAATTAAAACAGTTTTCATTTAAGAGAGGTGATGGATTCATAGGACATTCATAACTTTAAGACAAAGTTACTAAATACTAATGATCATGTAATAAGACACAAACATGGATAAGCACTTAACATAAAGAAAACAAACAGAGAATGTAAGAACAAGGAATGAGTCCACCTTAGTGATGGTGGAGTTTCCTTCTTGAGGAACCAATGATGTCCTTGAGCTCTTCTATGTCTCTTCCTTGTCTTTGTTGCTCCTCCCTCATTGCTTTTTGATCTTCTCTAATTTCATGAAGGATGATGGAGTGCTCTTGATGTTCCACCCTTAATTGTCCCATGTTGGAACTTAATTCTCCTAGGGAGGTGTTGATTTTCTCCCAATAGTTTTGTGGAGGAAAATGCATTTGAGGCATCTCCGGGATCTCATGGTGATGAGCTTCATGCGTCTCGTGAGCTCCATGAATGGGCTCTCTTATTTGCTCCATCCTTTTCTTAGTGATGGGCTTCTCTTCCTCAATGAGAATGTCTCCTTCTATATCAATCCCAGCCGAATTGCATAGATGGCAAATGAGGTGAGGAAAAGTTAACCTTGCCTTAGTGGAGGACTTGTCAGCCACCTTGTAGAGTTCTTGAGGTATAATCTCATGAACCTCCACCTCTTCTCCAATCATGATGCTATGGATCATGATGGCCCGGTCTATAGTAACTTCAGACCGGTTGCTAGTGGGAATGATTGAGCGTTGAATGAACTCCAACCATCCTCTAGCTACAGGCTTAAGGTCCAGTCTTCTCAGTTGAACCGATTTGCCTTTTGAGTCAATCTTCCATTGAGCTCCTTCCATACATATGTCCATGAGGACTTGGTCCAACCTTTGATCAAAGTTGACTCTCCTTGTGTAGGGGCGTGTGTTCTCTTCCATCATTGGCAAGTTGAACGCCAACCTTACATTTTTCGAACTAAAATCTAAGTAATTCCCCCGAACCATGGTGAGATAATTCTTTGGGTTTGGGTTCTTACTTTGATCATGGTTCCTTGTGATCCATGCATTAGCATAGAACTCTTGAACCATTAGAGTTTCGACTTGTTGGATGGGGTTTGTTAGAACTTCCCAACCTCTTCTATGGATCTCATGTCGGATCTCCAGATACTCATTTCTCTTGAGTTTGAAAGGGACCTCGGGGATCACCTTCTTCTTAGCCACAACATCATAGAAGTGGTCTTGATGAGCTTTGGAGATGAATCTTTCCATCTCCCATGACTCGGAGGTGGAAGCTTTTGTCTTCCCTTCCCCTTCCCTTTTCCTCCAGGGTGTGATTTTTCTTCTGCTACTTTTGATTCTGTTTTTAATTTTTTTGATTTATTTTGTGACTCCACATGATCATGAACCTATAAAGACATATAACTAATAAAAATATAATTAAATAAAAATTGGGTTGCCTCCCAACAAGCGCTTCTTTAATGTCAATAACTTGACAGTGGGCTCTCATGGAGCCTCACAGATGTTCAAAGCATTGTTGAGACTCCCCAACACCAAACTTAGAGTTTGGATATGGGAGTTCAACACCAAACTTAGAATTTGGTTGTGGCCTCCCAACACCAAACTTAGAGTTTGACTGTGGGGGCTCTGGTTGACTCTGTTTTGAGAGAGGCTTACTGTGCCTCTTTTCCATGTTTACAGAAGGAAGTCCTTGAGTTTTAAACTCAAGGGAGTCCTCATTCAATTGAAGGACTAATTCACCTCTGTCAACATCAATCACAGCTCTTGCTGTGGCTAGGAAGGGTCTTCCAAGGATGATGGATTCATCCTCATCCTTCCTAGTATCTAGGATTATGAAATCAGAAGGGATGTAAAGGTCTTCAACCTTTACTAATATGTCCTCTACTTGTCCATAAGCCTGTTTTCTGGAATTGTCTGCCATCTCTAATGAGATTTTAGCAGCTTGTACCTCAAAGATTCCCAGTTTCTCCATTACAGAGAGTGGCATGAGGTTTATTCCTGACCCCAGGTCACATAGAGCCTTCTCAAAGGTCATGGTGCCTCTGGTACAAGGTATCAGAAACTTTCCAGGATCCTGTTTCTTCTGAGGCAATCTCAGTTGATCCAATGCATTCAGTTCATTGGTGAACAGGGGAGGTTCATCTCCCCAAGTCTCACCACCAAATAAATTGGCATTCGGCTTCATGATTGCACCAAGGAACTTGGAAACTTGCTCTTCAGTAACATCCTCATTCTCTTCAGAAGAAGAATACTCATCAGAGCTCATGAAGGGCGTAAGGAGGTTCAATGGAATCTCTATGGTCTCTAGATGAGTCTCAGATTCCTTTGGTTCCTCAGAGGGAAACTCCTTATTGATCACTGGACGTCCCAGGAGGTCTTCCTCCTTGGGATTCACGTCCCCCCTTCTTCCTTGGAATCGGCCATGATGGTTATATCAATGGCCTTGCACTCTCCTTTTGGATTTTCTTCGGTATTACATGGGAGAGTACAAGGAGGGATTTCAATGATCCTTTTACTCAGCTGGCCCACTTGTGCTTCCAAATTTCTAATGGAGGACCTTGTTTCATTCATGAAAATCACAGTGACCTTAGATAGATCAGAGACTAAGTTTGCTAAATTAGAAGTATTTTGTTCAGAATTCTCTGTCTGTTGCTGAGTGGATGATGGAAAAGGCTTGCTATTGCTAAACCTGTTTCTTCCACCATTATTAAAGCCTTGTTGAGGCTTTTGATCCTTCCATGAGAGATTTGGGTGATTTCTCCATGAGGGATTATAGGTGTTTCCATAGGGTTCACCCATGTAATTCACCTCTGCTATTGCAGGGTTCTCAGGATCATAAGCTTCTTCTTCAGAAGATGCCTCTTGAGTACTGTTGGATGCAGCTTGCATCCCATTCAGACTCTGAGAAATCATATTGACTTGCTGAGTCAATATTTTATCCTGAGCCAATATGGCATTCAGAGTATCAATTTCAAGAACTCCCTTCTTCTAAGGCATCCCATTACTCACAGGATTCCTCTCAGAAGTGTACATGAACTGGTTATTAGCAACCATGTCAATGAGTTCTTGAGTTTCTGCAGGCATTTTCTTTAGGTGAATGGATCCACCTGCAGAAGTATCCAATGACATCTTAGCTAATTCAGACAGACCATCATAGAATATATCCAGGATGGTCCATTCTGAAAGCATGTCAGAAGGACACTTTTTGGTCAGTTGCTTGTATCTCTCCCAAGCTTCATAGAGGGATTCACCTTCTTTCTGTCTGAAGGTTTGAACATCCACTCTAAGCTTGCTCAACTTTTGAGGAGGAAAGAACTTGGCTAAGAAAGCTGTGACCAGCTTATCCCAAGAGTTCAGGCTATCTTTGGGCTGAGAGTCCAACCACACTCTAGCTCTATCTCTTACAGCAAACGGGAAAAGCATAAGCCTGTAGACTTCAGGATCTACTCCATTAGTCTTAACAGTATCACAGATCTGCAAGAATTCAGTTAAGAACTGAAAAGGATCTTCAGATGGAAGTCCATGGAACTTGCAGTTCTGCTGCATCAGAGAAACTAATTGAGGTTTCAGCTCAAAATTGTTTGCTCCAATGGTGGGGATGGAGATGCTTCTTCCATGTAAATTAGAATTAGGTGCAGTAAAGTCACCAAGCATCCTCCTTGCATTATTATTATTATTTTCGACTGCCATCTCCTCTTTTTGTTCGAAAATTTCTGAAAGGTTCTTGCTGGATTGTTGTAATTTAGCTTCTCTTAGTTTCCTCTTCAGAGTCCTTTCAGGTTCTGGATCTGCTTCAACAAGAATATTCTTGTCCTTGCTCCTGCTCATATGAAAAAGAGGGAACAGAAAAATAATAATAATAGGGATCCTTTTTACCACAGTATAGAGGTCCCTGTGTGAGTAGAAGAAAAGAATGTAATGTAAGGAAAGAAACACAAGGGTGAGGAGAGCAGAGATGTGAGATGAAGAGAAGTGTTAGTAGATGAATAAATAAATAGAAGGAGATGAGAGAGAAAGAGATTTTTCGAAAATTATTTTTGAAAAATGGTTAGTGATTTTCGAAAATTAAAAGAAAAAATAAATTAAAATTGAATTTTGAAACAATTAGTTAATTAAAAAGAATTTTTTAAAAAAGAGGGAGATATTTTCGAAAATTAGAGAGAGAGGGTTAGTTAGGTAGTTTTGAAAAAGATAAGAAACAAACAAAAAGTTAGTTAGTTAGTTGAAACAAATTTGAAAATCAATTTTGAAAAGATAAGAAGATAAGAAGTTAGAAAAGATATTTTAAAATCAAATTTTTGAAAAAGATAAGATAAAAAGATATTTTTGAAAAGATATGATTGAAATTAGTTTTGAAAAAGATTTGATTTTTAAAATCACAATTAATGACTTGATTCACAAGAAATTACAAGATATGATTCTAGAACTTAAAGTTTGAATATTTCTTAACAAGCAAGTAACAAGCTTGAAATTTTTGAATCAAAACATTAATTGATGATGTTTTTTTCGAAAATTATGTGATAAAGATAAGAAAAAGATTTTTGAAAAATATTTTTCTTATCTTTAAAAATTATGTGTATTCATGCATTTATATGATGTTTTTTTCGAAAATTATGTGATAAACCCCGATTTTGTGGTTTAACTTGTGCTTATTTTGGGGAATTTTATCACCTTTTCTCACATCTATTCAATGAAATAGCATGGTTTTGTAATTCTCCCTTGATTTGTGCTTAAATGTGAAAACATGCTTTTTAGGGCCTAAAATTGATGATTTTAATCCACTTTAATTCCATTCGATGCCTTGATGTGTTTGTTGAGTAATTTCAGGTTTATAAGGCAAGTATTGGATGGAAGAAGTGAGGAGAAAAGCATGCAAAGTGGGAGAACTCATGAAGAAATGAAGGAACCGTAAAGCTGTCAAGTCCGACCTCCTAGTACTCAATCGACCATAACTTGAGCTACAGAGGTCCAAATGAGGCGTTTCTAGTTGCGTTGGAAAGCTAACATCCGGGGCTTCGAAATGATATAAAATTTGCCATATGTTGCTTCGGGTATAGGGGTGCACACACGCACTTTGCGCGCGCGCGCCGATGCTGCTCGGCCCACTAAAGATGAAATCGCCCCCAGCGATTTCTGAAGCACTTTGGGCCCAACCCAACTCATTTCTGATGCTATTCAAGCCAAGGATTGAAGGGGAGTCAACACAAGTAGTCATAGTTTTAGTTTTCATCATGTTTTAGGGTAGAATTCTAGAGAGAGAAGCTCTCTCTTCTCTCTAGAATTTAGGGTAGTTTAGGTTTAATTTTCTTAAATCCAACTTTTAATTCTTGTTTTGATTTAGCTTTCCTTTTAATTTCTTGTTGCTACTACTCTAATCTTCTTAGTTTCTCATGTTCATTTCCTTTATTTTGTTACTTTTATGTTGATGAACCCTTGTTGGATTTCCATTTACTTTTAATGCAATTTAATGTTTGATGTCTTTTTATTGATGAATTGAGTTGTTGATTTACTTTTCTTGCAAATTGTAGTTGGTAGATTTTATTATTCTTGCACTTTTATTATGCTTTCCTTTTATGCCTTCCAAGTGTTTGATAAAATGCTTGGAAGGATGTTAGAGTAGATTTTGAGCATTCTTGGCTTGGAAAGAGTGATTGGGTAATCTTGAGTCATGAAAACCCAACTTATGTTGGTGATCTAGAGTTGTTAGCTAGTATTGTTTCCATTGACGCTAACCTTTTGCTAATTAAATTAGTGAGTTGATTAGGACTTTTGGAATATTGTTTCCATTGACGCTAATCTTTTGCTATTTTAATTAGTAAGTTGGTTAAGACTTTTGGATTGAGATTAGCTAGTTTCGTTAGACTTTCTCCCTATTTGTTGGAGATGACGTAATGAGATAAATTCTTGTTTATATTTGTGACATGATTAATTAGTCTTGTTTGACATTCTCCCGATGTGTGAGTTAACTAAATAAGATGAATTAATCATGCATGACTAGGATAGAAAGCCTATGATCTCAATCCATTGCCATGAATGTCTCTCTTTATTACTTGCTTTCTTTAATTGCTCTCTTTACTTTTCTTGCCATTTATTTTCTTGTCCTCTTATCAACCAAACCCCCCCTTGCATCTTCATAGCCAATAATTGACCACTTCATTGTAACTCTTTGTGAGACGACCCGGAGTCTAAATACTTCGGTTATTTTTCATTGGGGTTTGTTACTTGTGACAACCTAAATTTTTGCATGAAAGGATTATTGATTGGTTTGGAAACTATACTTTACAACGAGACTTCATTAGTTAAATTCTAAACCGTCAAAAGTCTGATCATCAAAATGGCGCCGTTGCCGGGGAGTTGCAATGGTGTTGTTTTATTGTTTATTGTATATATGTGAATATTGTGAATAGCTTGATTTTTGGATTACTTGCTAGTTTTACTAGTTTTAGGATTTGGTTTTCTTTGTTTCTTATTTGATTTTACTTTTCCTTTTCTCTTGCTATCATGAATTCTCACCTTGGCTATGAGTTTGGTTCTAATTGTGTTGTAGAAAATGTGAACTTCAATGACGACACTCATTATGGATGGAACCAACAAAGATGGGAGGAGCCTCAAGGAATTGATCACTCCTATTGGCAACAACCTCCGGATACTTATAGGTATAATTACCATCCTAATACATGTCAATTCAATGGCTATGGTGACTCTTTTTGTGATAATCAAGCACCACCACCATATGCCTATGAACCACCTCCTCAACATAATTTTAAACCACCTTACTCACAAGCCCCTTTTCACCAAACACCTCCATATGACCCCAACCTATATCCACCATACCAACCACCTTATGAACCATATGAACCATATGAAGAACCACCCCAATTCCACCACCAATACCCTCAAGAACCACCACCTCCATACTATTACCAAGATGAATCACCTCCCATGTATGATAACTTTCAACCACATAATGATTTTCCCTTTCCACCACAACCCTCCAAGGAAGAACACCCACATCCATCCATCCAAGAGTCAATGGATCGTCTCAAGGAAGAAATGGATCGACTTCAAGCAATAACCCGTCAAAAGGAGCAAGAGGAAGCCCAAAGGAGGAATTATGAAGCTATTGAGGCTAACCTTGCCAAAATTAAAGCCAACTTGGACTCATGGGACTCATGCAACAAGCAAGGCATCTCCACGGATGAGTGTGAGAAATCAACTGAAGAAAGAAGCATGAAGGAGATTTTAGAATCTCAACATGAGGACAAGGAGATGGGGTATGTCTTGCAACAAGTGGAGGAGGGAGATATTGTTGAAGAAGAAGAAGTGGTTGAAGAGCTAGGAGAAGTTGAACAAGAGGTGAATTCCAAGTTTGGGAACACTTCCACACCAAATGACATTGTTGACGATTTTGTGGAAGTTGTTGAACCTTCTTCCAATGAGCTTGAATTTGGTGTTGAGGAGGATAATGCGCAACCTCCTAAGCATATAATGAATGATGAAGAATTGGAAGAAGGTGAGCAAATGGCAAATCTTCCTCTTGAAGATGATCCCACACCAACACATGATCCTTTGGTACTTAAGGAATCTTCCCCTCTTGAAATTGAGGTGGATGTTAAAAAAAGTTCCACATTACTTCCAAGTTGTGACATGAAGAGTGGAAAAGAGCTAGAAGAAGTTGGTGAGGAAGTGATTGAATGTGAAGAGCATTTTCAAGAGGTGAAGGTTGAAGAAGCTTGCTAAGGGGTGGAGGTATTCAAAGAAGAGCACAAGGGAATGGAACTTACAAGACCATTGGAGACGTCCCTTCCTAAGCCACCATCCTACACAACGTTCAAGTGGGTAAAATCCTTATCTCTAATCTTTACTTTCCCACTTGAATATGGTTTGATTGAAAATGATGGGCAACTTAGAGCTCTTTGTGGGGTTAAGAACAAAAGGAAATTGAGTAGTGGGTGGAAACGCCAATCAAGGTTCCTTATGGTTGGAAACTCAAAGTCTAAGTGCAATGGTTAGTATAGTCCTCAACCAAAAGGGTCTAGGAAGATGCTTTGGTGTTTACTTGAGAATTCGGATCACTTCTCACCCAATTGGAATTGTGATGATCAACTTGAAGATGGGTGTAGAAACATGATTTGGGATCCCGGATCACATAAAAGAGACCAACTTTGGGAGCCTACGGTTTGTGAAGAACTCCATCAAAGCTTGGAGTTATTATCTTTGAATGAGGAAGCACAATGGAAGTCCAAGCATTGGTGGATGTTCAAGGATGGATTCAAGCACAAGCCACCTTGATAAGAGCTCCCCATAAGTCCAACTTAAGGACAATAAACAAAAGTGCTAGGTGGGAGACACCCCACCATGGTAACATCTTTCCCTTCTCCTCTTTGTAAATATTGGTAATTTAGGTTTAATTTCATGTTTTGTTTGATTAGTTGAGTTTATTTGGGAGTCTAGTAGGTTAAATAAGGTTTTATGATATTTTGGTAGTTGTTTGGAGGTTTGGAATGCTTGGTTTGGTGCAAAAACATAGAAAAATTTGAAAAACAGAGCACCACCCACGCGCACGCGCACTCCACGCGTAGGCGCGCCTCAAGCATTTTCGACCATCCACGCGGACGCGCCATGTACGCATACGCGTGGATTGATTTTTTTCCACCCTCCATACATTTTCCCGAGAGTTGTGCCTGGAGTGTGCCAACTTTGTGCCCAAAGGTACGCGCACGCGCAGCTTGCGCGGACGCGCCACTCTCGAAATAACCCACCGTCGCGCATGCGTACCATACGCGTCCGCGTCGCTTCCATTTCATCCATCCATGCTTACGCGCACATGACGCGCACGCGTGGATTGTCCTGTTTCACTCACCTTCTTTTCTTCTCTTCTCTCCATTTCTTTCCTTCTTCTCTCATCTCTTCTTTTCTTTCCACCCTTCAAACATCATCCAACACTATCAAACATCATATACCACCATTTTTCTTAGTTAGTTAAGTTTAATTTTTGTTTAATTTTTGTTTTCCATTATAAGTGTTGGATTACTAATCTTGTTTACTGTTTACTGCTGCTGCTTATTGATAGGATGTTAGTTTAACATCATTGTTGTTATTGTCATTGTTGGATTCTGTGTTGAGGTTATATCTGGTTACTTGGTTTGGAATTTTTGATGTTTAATGCTTTTTGAATACCAAGTACATGTTACGTTGCCTTCATGCATCTTAACTCTTTGAATTGCATGTTTTGGCCACCATGCATTCATCATCCATTGTTAGGCAATTGTACATTATCAATGCATTTTTTTAGGATGCTTGTTCTAATTGATCATCACCTATTTCATGCATTGAGATTGTGGAATTGTGAAATTGGATCGGAAGCTTACCTAGTGACATATTTTTGAGCTTTTCAAGCTTTGTGGATCATGCTTGCTATGTGATTGATTTTCACTACTATATTCTTTTTCCTAAGTTCCATAGCATCCATGTATTTCACTTCTATGTCACTTAGGTGTTGCAATAACTTCAATAGGTGTCATTGATTGTGGTGTAAGTTTCATATACCATTTTGTTCACTAAGTCTACCTACACATCAATCAATGTCCATACATTATCCAATTTCACAATTGCTTGATTTTTGCTTGAATGCTTTTATGCTTCTTCACTACTTGTTTGGTTGCCTTAACCTACAAGTCTTTTAAAGTATATCAAGCACACTAGAATGAGTGAAGTACATGTTTTCTGTGTAATTGTGACAAAACTTTTTTTACTAGTGTGTGTGTGTTCTAAACCGCACGCAATTTTAGAACCCACACACCTATTTTTCATCAATGTCACACTAATCCACTCACTCCATTCTAGTGGTTCTTACCTCATTCCAACAATGTACGCTTCCTAGCTTTTGTATTTTCTTATCTTACGGTGTTTATTTTGTTTTTCATGATTGATGCACTATAAGCAAAAATGGAAGCGGAAGGAAGAACACGCAGCAACCGGTTGACCTACCAGCTGAAGGTAGCAACTGGGAGAGTCGCCGTACCCCTTGCTCATCTTTGAGTGCACCGAGGACGGTGCAAACTTTTAAGTGTGGGGAGGTCGTCCGACCGCTCGGCATTTTTGGGTGACAAGTTCCTAATCCCAACACTTTTGCATTTCATTTTAGGATTCCTAGTTGCACTTTATTATTTTGCATATGTATATATTAAGCTTAGTCAAAATCATGATATTTTTCAAGGATTTTATCTATAGAGCACCCCAATTAAAAAAAAAAAAATTTTTAGAACTTGCTTGAATTATATAGTTTGTGGAACATGATTTTTGAGCTAAGAACACAAGCATGTGAGATTTGAGACTAATTGTGTGGTTACATCATATATAACCACTTATTTTCATTATTGTGTGCATTATTCTCTTCCTATGATTGTAATCTTTGATTTGTTTGATTCTATATGTCCATTATTTTGTGTATACATGCATTTATATGATTGAGGCCATTGTTCAAATAGCTCACTTACCCAAATAAGCCTACCTCTTATCTTCCATTGTTAGCCAAATGTTGAGCCTATGCTTAACCCACTTATTCTTAATTATAGCACATTACAAGCCTAAGTAAAAAACAATAAATGTCCCTTGTTTGGATCTTTGATTAGCTTAGGCTAGTGAGAGTGTTCATTATTTGATTTTGGGAGAGTTGGGGACGTTGGGTAGAGATAAAAGTGTGTTTATATTTTTATTGAAAAATTTTGGAAATTAGGTACATACTCATGTATTAATCAAATGTAAAACCATATGCATTGGTACTTGTATATATACTTTATGAAAAAAAAATTTTGAAATGAGAAGAGTAAAAAATATATATATATATATATAGAAAAAAGAAAGAAAAAGAATTGCAATAAAAAGGGCACAAAATGCCCCAAGGTTCAATAATAATCAATGCATATGTGTGGTGTTTAAAATAGAATGCATGAGTGTGTGAAAAGTGAAGAATGGGTAGTTAGGTTTGTTTAGAATTGTATAGGTTGTCATAGGTTAGGTGGGAAGTTTATGTTAATCAAAGATTCAAATTTCTAGCTCACTTGACCATATGCATCCTACCTTGACCCTAGCCCCATTACAACCTATGGGAAAGCCCTCATGATATTTGTATGCATGCATAAAGTAATTGTTGATTGTTAGATGAAAAACAAATCTTGGAAAACATGATTAGGGGAGAATTGAGTGAATCAACCCCATACACTTGAGTGACTAGAGCGGATACACATCCGGTGAGGGTTCGATTGCTCAATTACATGTTTCCACCCATGATCATCTATTTTCTTGCAAGTTTGTAAAATCTTTCAATATTCAATTCAATTGTGGTTTGCTTTGATTGCTATTGCCTTAGCACTTGTGCTTGCATGCGTATTCTTGGAGATTGATTCATTTTGACTAAGCCATTGCATTCATGTAAATATGTTGCATATAGATAGATTGCATTTAGTTAGTTTGCATTGAATAAATGTTAATACCCTTTGCTTCTTTCCTGATTTTAGCATGAGGACATGCTTAGTTTAAGTGTGGGAATATTTGATAAACCCCGATTTTGTAGTTTATCTTGTGCTTATTTTGGGGGATTTCATCACCTTTTTCAATAAAATAGCATGGTTTTGTAATTCTCCCTTGATTTGTGCTTAAAAGTAAAAACATACTTTTTAGGCCCTAAAATTGGTAATTTTAATTCACTTTAATTCCATTCGATGCCTTGATGTATTTGTTGAAGTGATTTCAGGTTTATAAGGCAAGTATCGGATGGAAGAAGTGAGGAGAAAAGCATGCAAAGTGGGAGAACTCATGAAGAAATGAAGGAACCGTAAAGCTGTCAAGCCGACCTCTTTGCACTCAAACGACCATAACTTGAGTTACAGAGGTACAAATGAGGCGGTTCCAGTTGCGTTGGAAAGATAACATCCGGGGCTTCGAAATGATATAAAATTTGCCATATATTACTTTGCGCGCGCGCCGATGCTACCGTGGCCCACTAAAGTGAATTCGCCCCCAGCGAATTCTGAAGCACTTTGGGCCCAACCCAACTCATTTCTAATGCTATTTCATGCAAAATTCAAGCTTAGGCAAAGGGGGAGCAATTGTGGGTAGCATTAGCATCATGTAGGTTAGTTTCTAGAGAGAGAAGCTCCCTCTTCTCTCTAGAATTAGGTTAGGTTTAGGTTAATCTCTCATAGATCCATGTTTAATTCCTTGCTTTCATCTTGTTTCTTCTACATTTTCATGCTCTAGTAGTGTAACTCTCTTGCTCTCTCTTGTTAATTTCCCTTTTTACTCTCTTTTATGTTGATGAATACTTGTTGGATTTGGATCTCCTTTTAATGCAATTTAATATTTGATGTTCTTTTAATTGTTGATTTGAGTTGTGAATTTACTTTTCTTGCAATTGGTAGTTGTTAGCTTTTATCATTCTTGCATATTTACCATGCTTCCTTTTTATACCTTCCAAGTGTTTGATAAAATGCTTGGTTGGATTCTAGTGTAGATTTTTGTGCTCTTGGCTTGGGAAAGTAACTTAGGAACTCTTGAGTTACTAATGTCCAAGTGATTGATGATTGGGAGCCATTAACGCTAGATCTCACCAATTGATTAGGTGTAGAACTAGGACTTATGGACTTGGATTGACATAGCTCACTTGACTTTCCTCTACTATTAGTTAGGGGTTAACTTAGTGGGGTTGATCCTTGCCAATTCTCATGTTGTGGTTAGTGATTAGGATAGAGATCCTTGACCACCTAACCTTGCCAAGACTTTTTAGTTGTTAGTTTATTTTCATTGCTATTTACATTCCATGTCTCTTATCCCAAAAACCCCAAAATATACTCCATAACCAATAATTGAGCACTTTATTGCAACTCCTTATGAGACGACCCGGAGTCCAAAATACTCCGGTTAATTCTTATTTGGGGTTTGTTAATTGTGACAACCAAAATTTTTGCATGTGAGGATTCTTCGTTGGTGTAGAACTATACTTTACAACGAGAATTCATTCAATTGAGGAAATTCTATATCAACAAGAGTCTGATCATCAAAATGGCGCCGTTGCCGGGGAGTTGCAATGGTGTTGTTTTATTGGTTATTGTATATATGTGAATATTGTGAATAGCTTGATTTTTGGATTACTTGCTAGTTTTACTAGTTTTAGGATTTGGTTTTCTTTGTTTCTTATTTGATTTTACTTTTCCTTTTCTCTTGCTATCATGAATTCTCACCTTGGCTATGAGTTTGGTTCTAATTGTGTTGTAGGAAATGTGAACTTCAATGACGACACTCATTATGGATGGAACCAACAAAGATGGGAGGAGCCTCAAGGAATTGATCACTCCTATTGGCAACAACCTCCGGATACTTATAGGTATAATTACCATCCTAATACATGTCAATTCAATGGCTATGGTGACTCTTTTTGTGATAATCAAGCACTACCACCATATGCCTATGAACCACCTCCTCAACATAATTTTGAACCACCTTACTCACAAGCCCCTTTTCACCAAACACCTCCATATGACCCTAACCCATATCCACCACACCAACCACCTTGTGAACCATATGAACCATATGAAGAACCACCCTAATTCCACCACCAATACCCTTAAGAACCACCAACTCCATACTATTACCAAGATGAATCACCTCCCATGTATAATAACTTTCAACCACATAATGATTTTCCCTTTCCACCACAACCCTCCAAGGAAGAACACCCACATCCATCCATCCAAGAGTCAATGGATCGTCTCAAGGAAGAAATGGATCGGCTTCAAGCAATAATCCGTCAAAAGGAGCAAGAGGAAGCCCAAAGGAGGAATTATGAAGCTATTGAGGCTAACCTTGCCAAAATTAAAGCCAACTTGGACTCATGGGACTCATGCAACAAGCAAGGCATCTCCACGGATGAGTGTGAGAAATCAACCGAAGAAAGAAGCATGAAGGAGATTTTAGAGTCTAAACATGAGGACAAGGAGATGGGGTATGTCTTGCAACAAGTGGAGGAGGGAGAGATTGTTGAAGAAGAAGAAGTGGTTGAAGAGCTAGGAGAAGTTGAACAAGAGGTGAATTCCAAGTTTGGGAACACTTCCACACCAAATGACATTGTTGACGATTTTGTGGAAGTTGTTGAACCTTCTTCCAATGAGCTTGAATTTGGTGTTGAGGAGGATAATGCGCAACCTCCTAAGCATATAATGAATGATGAAGAATTGGAAGAAGGTGAGCAAATGGCAAATCTTCCTCTTGAAGATGATCCCACACCAACACATGATCCTTTGGTACTTAAGGAATCTTCCCCTCTTGAAATTGAGGTGGATGTTGAGACAAGTTCCACATGACCTCCAAGTTGTGACATAAAGAGTGGAAAAGAGCTAGAAGAAGTTGGTGAGGAAGTAATTGAATGTGAAGATCATTTTCAAGAGGTGAAGGTTGAAGAAGCTTGCCAAGGGGTGGAGGTATTCAAAGAAGAGCACAAGGGAATGGAACTTACAAGACCATTGGAGACGTCCCTTCCTAAGCCACCATCCTACACAACGTTCAAGTGGGTAAAATCCTTATCTCTAATCTTTACTTTCCCACTTGAATATGGTTTGATTGAAAATGATGGGCAACTTAGAGCTCTTTGTGGGGTTAAGAACAAAAGGAAATTGAGTAGTGGGTGGAAACGCCAATCAAGGTTCCTTATGGTTGGAAACTCAAAGTCTAAGTGCAATGGTTGGTATAGTCCTCAACCAAAAGGGTCTAGGAAGATGCTTTGGTGTTTACTTGAGAATTCGGATCACTTCTCACCCAATTGGAATTGTGATGATCAACTTGAAGATGGGTGTAGAAACAAGATTTGGGATCCGGGTATATATGAGGATCAATTTTGGGAGCCCTTAGCTTGTGAAGGACTCCATCAAGACTTGTTGCAACTCATTGGATATTTTGGAGCACAAAGGAAAACCAAGCATTGGTGGAGGTTCCAAGATGAATTCAAGCACAAACCACCATAACAAGGAGCTTTCCAATTGTCCAACTTAAGGACTTAAACTAAAAGTGCTAGGTGGGAGACACCCCACCATGGTAAACGCTTTCCACTGTCTTTTAGATTTGGTTAATAAGTGATTTGAGTTGTTGTTAGGTAGTTTTCTTCTTTGCAAACTTTTGTTTTAATATTTTGGTTGTTGGTTTGTTTCATTAGATTTGTGTCTTAAGTTTGTAGCTTAGTTGTTGAGTTTATTCAGTAGTTTATCATGTTAAATAAGGTTTTATGGTGTTTGGTTAGCTGTAGGGTGGTTTGGAATGCTTGGTTTGGTGTAAGAACTTGAAAAATTTTGAAAAACAGAGCACCAACCCGGGCGTGCGCGCACCTGGCGCGTACGCGCGCCTCAAGCATTTTCGATCATCCACGCAGACGCGCCATGAATGCGTACGCGTGGATGCAAAGATTCCACCTCCAAGCCAAATTCCAGAGAGTTGTGCCTAACTTGCGCCTACTTTGTGCGCGAGGCATAAACCAACTCGCGCGTGCGCGCACCTGGCGCGTACGCGTCCATAAGCCAATTGCACAATGCACGCGCACGCACGCTATGCGCGTGCGCGCCGATAGCGCCATTTGCACTCCTGGTACATTTTTCAGAGAGTTGTGCCACTTTTGTGCCTATTCTGTGCCTGCCACCCGCGCGTGCGCGCACTTTGCGCGTCCCCGCCGGTAAAAAAAAAAGAGTTTTTTTCCCTTCTTCCATTTTCTTTTGCCCATTGCATTCGTATACTTCCACTCTTTCCATTTTTATTTTGTTTTTATAGCTTATTTTTACCTTATTTTTTTTTTTGAGTTTCTTATTTTAATAATGGTGTTGCATTTCCCTACTCAATTGTTGAGAATTTCTTGCATTATTTTGGTGCCTCTTGACTTGTTTGATATTAGTTAATATGCCTTTGTTTGAATTGCTTTCTCACTCATATGTTGTAGCTACCATGTAGTGGAGAACCTTATTCTTATTTGGCATTAGCCCCCGCCTATGCTCTATTTGCTTTGATATCTTTGTTGTAGGCTTAATTTCCTTTCTTTCTCTTTCCTTTTAGGTTGGCCACCAAGAAGGAAAGGAATGAGAAAGCTTCTAAATGGGGCAACAAACAAGTTCATCCGCACAACCTTTTGAAGGAGCTCATCAATTGTAGCAACCCGTCCACCTTGCTCTTCTTTGCATGCACCGAGGACGGTGCAAATTTTTAAGTGTGGGGAGGTCGTCCGACCGATCTCCATGGGTAACAACTTCATTTTTCAACACCAATTTTTAATTTTTGTCTTTGTTAGATTAGTTGTTGCATTGCATGATAGATTTCATGTTAGTTAGAAGTTGTACATATTTTACCACTTCTTTTTATGTTAGGACTACTTGGTTAGGGTGATGATTTCTTTTCCAAGAAAACTGTTTTTAGGGCACCCTACCAATTTGAAAAAATTTTTTGTGACAAACTTTCTTGAAGAATTTATTTTGGAACATGGTTTTTGAGCTAAGAACACAAGCATGTGAGTTTTGAGCCTAATTGTGTGGTTACATCTTATAACCACTTATGTTCATTCTTGTGTGCATTGTTCTCTTTCTATGATTGTAATCTTTGATTTGTTTGATTCTCTATGTCCATTATTTTGTGTATTCATGCATTTATATGATTGAGGCCATTGTTTCCTTAGCTCACTTACCCAAATAGCCTTACCTCTTATCATCCATTGTTAGCCAATTTGAGCCTATGATTAACACATTTGTTCTTAATTTAGAACATTACAAGCCTTAAAGTGAAAAACAATAAATGTCCTTTATTTGGATCTTTGATTAGCTTAGGCTAGTGTGTGTGTGTATCATTCAAGTGTGGGAAGTCGTGGGACATTGGGTGAATAAAAAGGGTAGTTTTGTGTTTTTGTTGTAAATATTAGGAATTGGGTACATACTCATATATTGATAAAATGTATAGACCTTATGCATTGATGTTCTTGTATATAGTTTAAAAAGAAAAAGAAAAAGAAAAAAAATTAGAAAGAAAAGAAAAAGAAAGGAAAAGAAATAAAAAAGGGACAAAATGCCCCAAAGTAAAGTGAAGCTCAATAAAGATCAATGCATATGAGTTGTAATCAAAAAGAAAATGCATGAGTATGTGAAAAGTGAAAAAATGGGTAGTTAGGATAGCCTAAATTGTATAGGTTGCTATACAGGTTAGGTGGAAAGTTTAAGGTAATCAAAGATTCAAATTTCAAGTCCACTTGACCAAATATACATCCTTACCTTAACCCTAGCCCCATTACAACCTATGAACAAGTCCTCATGATGAATGTATGCATGCACTGAATAATTGTTGATTGTTAGATAAAAAACAAATCATAGAAAGCATGATTAGAAGCGAATTGAGTGATCGACCCTATACACTAAAGCGACTAGAGCGGATACACATCCGGTGAGGGTTCGATGCTCAATTCCTTGTTCTCGGCTTTCATGAGCTTTTCTTCTTGCAAGTCTACTTGTACTTCATTCTTATACTTGAATTGGTAGGATTCATGAGTCGTCATATGACCTTAGCCCTACCCGTTTATACATGCTCTTGGAGGATTAATTTATTTTTAACCAAGTAGGTAGAATCATTTTTGCATTTAGTTGCATTCATATAGTTTAGGTTGCATATAGTTTATTTACATTGAATAAATGTTGATACCCTTTGTTCTCTCTTGATTTTAGCATGAGGACATGCTTAGTTTAAGTGTGGGGAGATTTGATAAACCCCGATTTTGTGGTTTAACTTGTACTTATTTTGGGGGATTTTATCACCTTTTCTCACATCTATTCAATGAAATAGCATGGTTTTGTAATTCTCGCTTGATTTGTGCTTAAATGTGAAAACATACTTTTTAGAGCCTAAAATTGATGATTTTAATCCACTTTAATTCCATTCGATGCCTTGATGTGTTTGTTGAGTAATTTCAGGTTTATAAGGCAAGTATTGGATGGAAGAAGTGAGGAGAAAAGCATGCAAAGTGGGAGAACTCATGAAGAAATGAAGGAACCGTAAAGCTGTCAAGTCCGACCTCCTGGCACTCAATCGACCATAACTTGAGCTACAGAGGTCCAAATAAAGCGGTTCTAGTTGCGTTGGAAAGCTAACATCCGGGGCTTAGAAATGATATAAAATTTGCCATATGTTGCTTCGGGTATAGGGGCGCGCACGCGCACATTGTGCGCGCGCGTCGATGCTGCTCGGCCCACTAAAGATGAAATCGCCCCCAGCGATTTCTGAAGCACTTTGGGCCCAACCCAACTCATTTCTGATGCTATTCAAGCCAAGGATTGAAGGGGAGTCAACACAAGTAGTCATAGTTTTAGTTTTCATCATGTTTTAGGGTAGAATTCTAGAGAGAGAAGCTCTCTCATCTCTCTAGAATTTAGGGTAGTTTAGATTTAATTTTCTTAAATCCAACTTTTAATTCTTGTTTTGATTTAGCTTTCCTTTTAATTTCTTGTTGCTACTACTCTAATCTTCTTAGTTTCTCTTGTTCATTTCCTTTATTTTGTTACTTTTATGTTGATGAACCCTTGTTGGATTTCCATTTACTTTTAATGCAATTTAATGTTTGATGTCTTTTTATTGATGAATTGAGTTGTTGATTTACTTTTCTTGCAAATTATACTTGGTAGATTTTATTATTCTTGCACTTTTATTATGCTTTCCTTTTATGCCTTCCAAGTGTTTGATAAAATGCTTGGAAGGATGTAGAGTAGATTTTGAGCATTCTTGGCTTGGAAAGAGTGATTGGGTAATCTTGAGTCATGAAAACCTAACTTATGTTGGTGATCTAGAGTTGTTAGCTAGTATTGTTTCCATTGACGCTAACCTTTTGCTAATTAAATTAGTGAGTTGATTAGGACTTTTGGAATATTGTTTCCATTGACGCTAATCTTTTGCTATTTTAATTAGTAAGTTGGTTAGGACTTTTGGATTGAGATTAGCTAGTCTCGTTAGACTTTCTCCCTATTTGTTGGAGATGACGTAATGAGATAAATTCTTGTTTATATTTGTGACATGATTAATTAGTCTTGTTTGACATTCTCCCGATGTGTGAGTTAACTAAATAAGATGAATTAATCATGCATGACTAGGATAGAAAGCCTATGATCTCAATCCATTGCCATGAATGTCTCTCTTTATTACTTGCTTTCTTTAATTGCTCTCTTTACTTTTCTTGCCATTTATTTTCTTGTCCTCTTATCAATCAAACCCCCCTTGCATCTTCATAGCCAATAATTGACCACTTCATTGTAACTCTTTGTGAGACGACCCGGAGTCTAAATACTTCGGTTATTTTTCATTGGGGTTTGTTACTTGTGACAACCTAAATTTTTGCATGAAAGGATTATTGATTGGTTTGGAAACTATACTTTACAACGAGACTTCATTAGTTAAATTCTAAACCGTCAAAAGTCCGATCATCACCACCATCAATCTAGCTTATACCACGAAGATTCTGATTAAGAGATCCAAGAGATAATCATCCAATCTAAGGTGGAACGGAAGTGGTTGTCAGGCACGCGTTCGTGGGGGAATGATGATGATTGTCACGTTCATCACATTCATGTTGAAGTGGCGAATGAATATCTTAGAAGCGGAATAAGTTGAATTGAATAGAAAAACAGTAGTACTTTGCATTAATTCATGAGGAACAGCAGAGCTCCACACCTTAATCTATGGAGTGTAGAAACTCTACCGTTGAAAATACATAAGTGATGAAGGTCTAGGCATGGCCGAGAGGCCAGCCCCCTAAATGTGATCAATAGTCTCCTAAGATGAACAATAGATTAAAACTGAGACCAAAGATCTCTAATACAATAGTAAAAAGTCCTATTTATACTAAACTAGCTACTAGGGTTTACAGAAGTAAGTAATTGATGCATAAATCCACTTCCGGGGCCCACTTGGTGTGTGCTTGGGCTGAGCTTGAATGTTACACGTGCAGAGGCTCTTTCTAGAGTTGAACGCCAGGTTGTAACGTGTTTCTGGCGTTCAACTCTGGTTCGTGACGTGTTTCTGGCGTTTAACTCCAGACTGCAGCGTAGAACTGGTGTTCAACGCCCTTTTGCGTCATCTAAACGCGACCAAAGTATGGATTATTATATATTGCTGGAAAGCCCTGGATGTCTACTTTCCAAAGAAATTGGAAGCGCGCCATTTTGAGTTCTGTAGCTCCCAAAAATCCACTTTGAGTGCAGGGAGGTCAGAATCGAACAGCATCAACAGTCCTTCTTCAACCTCTGAATCTGATTTTTGCTCAAGTTCCTCAATTTCAGCCAGAAAATACCTGAAATCACAGAAAAATACACAAACTCATAGTAAAGTCTAGAAATGTAAATTTAACATAAAAACTAATGAAAACATCCCTAAAAGTAACTAGATCCTACTAAAAACATACTAAAAACAATGCCAAAAAGCGTATAAATTATCCGCTCATCAAAGGAGGATATAATCAAGCAATGCATAATAGAGCCAAAAAGGTAAACAGATACTCAATTGAGGAAAGACATGTATAAGACAGCCAAATGCTCAAAAAGAGTGTATTTCCCACAATCAAGCAACCTAAGTAACATAAAAGAGAATAAACAACAAGGGAAGGATATATATGACTTAGGTGTACAATGGAAGTGAATTGATCCAAAACTTTGTTATTGTCTTAGTGTATTCAAAGTATAAGATTCAATCAAAACTCAGCACTAAGAGAATAACTAGTTTGACAATGAGAAGTTTGCTTATTCATGTTGAAAAGTGGAAGACAATCAAACACATACAGCCCTTTAATAATTACATGAATATTGTATTTCATCATTTATTAAATGGCTCAGATTATAAACGTGAATGTTCTTGACTAATAATTTTTTAATATTTGTTTTCATATACTGCATTATTTTTTTTACAGACATAAAGTACTTTAAACCATCTCGAAACAAAGCGAGCATCAATTAATCAGCAAAGAAGAATCAACTCTATTAACTCAACAAATACAGATCCCTGTTAACGCAACACAAAAACAGATCCTTGCTAACTAACAAAATTAACAACAAACTCTATTAACTCAGCAATTTTTAACAACAATCAAAATTTAACTCACATTTAACAACGAGCAGCATCATATTTATCTCAAAACTCAGAAAATCATAAAACAATTAACTCAAAAAAAGATTCACATAATAGTGAACCAGTGGTAGAGAGAATGATTTTAACAAGGGAGACCGGCCAAGGAGAGAACCTACCACTGCAACACCGAGGAGAACAACACTACAATGACTCCAAAAAGACAACGACGATGGAGAAACATTGAGCGTCGGTGATGAAACAATCCTCACATCTGTTCTCTGTACAGCGACGCCGACCTGGCAAATGGAGGCTCCGTGGGGGCAATTCCCAAATCGACTGCACCTCTTGGGCGACGAGAGTAGCTCAGCGATGGAGAAGGTATAGAGTCAGCGGTGCTAGGGTTCAGGTGAAGTCTCCCTTCTCTGGTGTAGATGATAAGTGAGACTGAGAATAGGTGAGAAGTGAGAAACGTGTTATTCTTTTTGTTTTCGGTCTTTTGAGAGAGACCTTCTTCACCCCTTTTTTCATCAACACTAAATTTTATTTTTTGGTCACAGAATAAAATCTTTTCAAACTTCTTTTTTGTTCTTTAAAAATATTTCTTGTGGACAATTTGAGTTGGGTATGGGTTTTATAGGCAAATATATCTTAATATATATGGAAAACAAAAAAAAATCATCCACTCAAGCCTCTTAACCTAACCTAATAAAAAGTCCTCAGCTATAAAAGCCCAAAAACAAAAGAAAATTATACACAAATAAAACAGATTACTTTTTCATTTACACCCTAATGACAGTTAAATGAAGAGAGAACTTCTGTAGCGTTTCTGTCGCTGTCAACATGCATGATGCAAGGGTATCTTGTTACACTTCTCCCTCACACACGTGTTTCATTGTGAACTCTTCCACATAGGATCCACACATATGGATAATATATTGAATCCACACCATAGAACTTTCCATTAATTAAAATAACCTGAATATGCTATGTTAGTATGTTCTACTACTGACAATCGTAGGATTGGCTATTGAATTTTGTCTTAGCGTAAAATTACGTATGGCAGGAAATTTAAATAAAATTAATGAACGCAAACAAAATTTTTGGGGCAACCAAATTCTTATAACTTAATCTAACAACATTAATTTAGCAAGGGGTTAAAGTGATTAGGAAGAACTCACGTATTTAGTTAGCACCAAGTTAATTATTTAATTAACCGTGTTTCTGGTGATCTGGTGAGGGAATTGATGAGCGGATAATTTCTACCCTATTTGGCATTGTTTTTACATAGTTTTTAGTATGTTTTAGTTATATTTTATTTTATTTTTATCAGTTTTTATGCAAAATCTACATTTCTGGATTTTACTATGAGTTTGTGTATTTTTCTGTAATTTCAGGTATTTTCTGGCTGAAATTGAGGGACCTGAGCAAAAATCTGATTCAGAGGCGGAGAAAGGACTGCAGATGCTGTTGGATTCTGACCCTCCTGCACTCGAAGTAGATTTTCTACAGCTACAAAAGTCCAGTAGGCTCGCTCTCAATTGCATTGGAAAGTAGACATCTTGGGCTTTCCAGCAATGTATAATAGTCCATACTTTGCCTGAGATTTGATGGGCCAAAATGGCGTTCAAACGCCCACTAGAGACCTTTTTCTAGAGTAAAACGCCGGAACTGGCACTAGAACTGGAGTTAAACACCCAAACTGGCACCCAAGCTGGCGTTTAACTCCAAGAATGGCCTATGCACGTAAAGCTCAATGCTCAGCCCAAGCACACACCAAGTGGGCCCCAGAAGTGGATTTCTGTACTATCTGCACTTAGTTACTCATTTTCTGTAAACCTAGGTTACTAGTTTAGTATAAATAGCACTTTTTACTATTGTATTAGGGGATATCTTTAGATACTTCATCATCATATGTTACGTTTTGGAGGCTGGCCATTCGGCCATACCTAGAACTTTTTCTCTTATGTATTTTCTACGGTGGAGTTTTTACACCTCATAGATTAAGGTGCGGAGCTCTGCTGTTCTTCATGAATTAATGCAAGTACTATTGTTTCTCTTTCAATTCATGCTTACTTCTTCTCCAAGATATACTCTCGTATTTAATTCAGTTAAGTCAGAATGAAGGGGTGACCCGTGACAATCACCCACTATCTTCGTTACTCGCTTAGCCAAGATCCGCGTGCCTGACAACCACAAGCGGTCTACATGATGTTCAACGTAGTCATTGGATGACAGCCGGAGTATATTCTCTTGGGTCTCTAATCCACGGACCGAGTCCATTAGATTAGCATCTTCGTGGTATAGGCTAGAACCAATTGGCAGCATTCTTGAGATCCGGAAAGTCTAAACCTTGTCTGTGGTATTCCGAGTAGGATCTGGGAAGGGATGACTGTGACGAGCTTCAAACTCGCGAATGTTGGGTGCAGTGACAGTGTGCAAAAGGATAGAGAGATCATATTTCGACGCTAGTGAGAACCGACAGATGATTAGCCGTGCGGTAGCTGTACCTGGTATTTTTCATCCGAGACGAGAAATCCGACAGTTGATTAGCCGTGCAGAAATCGTACCTGGTATTTTTCATCCGAGAGGATCATACAGCTTGCCATGGAAGGGAGCACGCTTGGTTGGAAGAAGACAATAGGAAAGCAGAGGTTCAGAAGCAACAAAGCATCTCCAAACGCTTATCTGAAATTCCCACCAATGAATTACATAAGTATCTCTATTTTATTTTATGTTTTATTTATCTTTTAATTATCAAAACCTCATAACCATTTGAATCTGCCTGACTAAGATTTACAAGATGACCATAGCTTGCTTCAAGCCGACAATCTCTGTGGGATCGACCCTTACTCACGTAAGGTATTACTTGGACGACCCAGTGCACTTGCTGGTTAGTTGTGCGGAGTTGTGGAAAGTGTGATCACAATTTTGTGCACCAAGTTTTTGGCGTAGTTGTCGGGGATTGTTCAAGTTTGGACAACTGACGGTTCATCTTGTTGCTTAGATTAGGTAATTTTATTTTATGTTTAAGCTTTTTATTTTATTTTCGAAAAAAAAAAACAAAAAACTTTTTGTTTTCGAAAAATTCATAAAAATTTTTAAGAATGAATTCTAGAGCTTCTTGAGATATGTTGAAGCCTGGCTACCTGTTAAGCCATGTCTAATCTTTTGGACCGAGGTTTCCACTTTCCATTGTAGAAAGGACATGTCTGTATTTGTTATGCTAAAGCTTGGCTAGCCATTTGGCCATGTCTAATTGTTTTGGACCGAAGCTTTAGACTAACATTGCATGAATCTTGGAATTCTTATTAAAAATTTTGAATTTCTTTATTTTCTTTTTCCAAAATAATTTCGAAAAATATGCAAAATTTTATTAAAATCATAAAAACCAAAAAAATTTTATGTTTCTTGTTTGAGTATTGTGTCAAATTATAAGTTTGGTGTCAATTGCATGTTTTTAATTTTTCTTGAATTTTCGAAAATTCATCATGTGTTCTTCTTTGATCTTCAAGTTGTTCTTGATGATTTTCCTTGTTTGATCTTTAATTTTTCTTGTTTTGTGTATTTTCTTATTTTTCATATGCATTTTCGAATTCATAGTGTCTAAACACTAAAAATTTCTAAGTTTGGTGTCTTGCATGTCTTTCTTTTCTTAAAAAATTTTCAAAAATATGTTCTTGATGTTCATCATGATCTTCAAAAGTATTCTTGGTGTTCATCTTGACATTCAAAGTGTTCTTGCATGCATTATTTGTTTTAATCTTAAATTCTTATGTCTTGTGTCATTTTGTTGTTTTTCTCTTTCTTCATTAATTCAAAAAAAATAAAAAATAATATCTTTCGCTTATTTTACTCATAAATTTCGAAATTTTGGGTTGACTTAGTAAATAATTTTTAAAATTTAGTTGTTTCTTATTAGTCAAGTCAAAAATTTTAATTTAAAAACTTTATCTTTTCAAATCTTTTTCAAAAATTAAATCTTTTTCATTTTTCTTTCATGTTTTTCAAAAATTCTTCAAAATAAATTTTTCAAAATCTTTTTCTTAATCTATTTCATATTTTCAAAAATCATTGCTAACAATTAATGTTTTGATTCAAAAATTTCATGTTTGTTACTTTCCTATTAAGAAAGGTTCAATCTTTAAATTCTAGAATCATATCTTTTAGCTTCTTGTTAGTCAAGTCATCAACTTTAAATTTCAAAATCAAATCTTTTTAAATTTCTCTTTCAAATCTTTTTCTAACTTCTTATCTTTTCAAAATTTATTTTCAAATCTTTTTCAATTAACCACTTGACTTGTTTGTTTTAATTTTAAAAAGTTTACTATTTCTTATCTTTTTTAAAACCACCTAACTACTTTTCCACTTCTAATTTTTGAAAATCACTAACCACTTTTTCAAATTCTTTTTAATTAACTAATTGTTTTAAATTCTAATTTTATTTTATTTCTTTTCTTAAATTTCGAATTCTAACTCATAATTAAAATAAAAACAAAAATATTTTTCTTTTATTTTAATTAATATTTGAATACTCTCTCTATCTCTCATCTCTTTCTATTTATTTATTTATTTACTAACACTTCTCTTCATCTAATAATTCGAACCCTCTCTCTCTGTGTTCGAATTTCTCTCTCTACCTCATTCTTCTATTCTTCCATTCTTCTACTCACATAAAGGAATCTCTATATTGTGACATAGAGGATTCCTCTTCTCTCTTTGTTCTCTTCTTTTTCATATGAGCAAGAACAAGGATAAGAACATTCTTGTTGAAGCTGATCCTGAACCTGAAAGGACTCTGAAGAGGAAGCTAAGAGAAGTTAAAGCACAACACTCTGGAGAGGACCTTACAGAAATTTTTGAAAAAGTAGAAGACATGGCACCTGAACCCAACAACAATGGTGGAGATGCAAGGAAGATGCTTGGTGACTTTACTGCACCAACTTCTGACTTCTATGGAAGAAGCATCTCAATTTCTACAATTGGATCAAATAACTTTGAGCTTAAGCCTCAATTAGTTTCTCTAATGCAACAGAATTGCAAGTTTCATGGACTTCCATTGGAAGATCCTCATCAGTTCTTAGCTGAATTCTTGCAAATCTGCGACACTGTTAAGACCAATGGGGTTAATCGCGAGGTCTACAGACTTATGCTTTTTCCCTTTGCTGTAAGAGACAGAGCTAGGATATGGTTGGACTCACAACCTAAAGAAAGCCTGAACTCTTGGGAAAAGTTGGTCAATGCTTTCTTGGCCAAATTCTTTCCACCTCAAAAGTTGAGCAAGCTTAGAGTGGAAGTCCAAACCTTCAGACAGAAGGAAGGTAAATCCCTCTATGAAGCTTGGGAAAGATACAAGCAATTGATCAGAAGGTGTCCTTCTAACATGCTTTCAGAATGGAGCATCTTATGTATATTCTATGATGGTCTGTCTGAATTGTCCAAGATGTCATTGGACCACTCTGCTGGTGGATCTCTTCATCTGAAGAAAACACCTGCAGAATCCCAAGAACTTATTGAAATGGTTGTAAATAACCAGTTCATGTATACTTCTGAAAGAAATCCTGTGAATAGTGGGATGACTCAGAAGAAAGGAGTTCTTGAGATTGATACTCAGAATGCCATATTGACTCAGCAAGTCAATATGATTTCTCAGAATCTGACTGGATTGCAAGCTGCATCCGGCAGTACTAAAGAAGCCTCCTCTGAAGGAGAAGCTTATGACCCTGAGAATCCTGGAATGGAGGAAGTGAATTACATGGGAGAATCCTATGGAAACACTTACAATCCTTCATGAAAGAATCATCCTAATTTCTCATGGAAGGATCAGCAGAAGCCTAATCAAGGTTTCAATAATAATAATGGTGTGAGAAATAGGTTTGGCAATAGCAAGCCTTTTCCATCATCTTCTGGGCAACAGACAGAGAATTCTAAGCAGAGCCTCTCTGACTTAGCAACCCTAGTCTCTGATCTATCTAAGACCACTCTCAGTTTTATGACTGAAACAAGGTCCTGCATTAGAAATTTGGAGGCACAAGTGGGTCAGCTAAGTAAAAGAGTTACTGAAACTCCTCATAGTACTCTCCCAAGCAATACAGAAGAGAATCCCAAAAAAGCGTGCAAGGCCATAAATATACCCAAAGTGGCCGAACCTATAAAAGAGGAAGAGGCAGTGATTTTGAGTGAGGAAGACCTCAATGGATGTCCACTGACCACCAAGGAATTCCCTCTTGAGGAACCAAAGGAATCTGAGGCTCATACAGAGACTATAGAGATTCCACCGAACTTACTGTTACCATTCATGATCTCTGATGAGTATTCTTCCTCTGAAGAAGATGAAGATATTGTTGAAGAGCAAGTAGCTCAGTATCTAGGAGCAATCATGAAGCTGAATGCCAAGTTATTTGGTAATGAGACTTGGGAGGATGAACCTCCATTGCTCATCAATAAACTGAATGCCTTGGTTCAACTGAAATTACCTCAGAAGAAACCGGATCCCGAAAAATTCTTAATACCTTGTACCATAGGCACCATGACCTTTGAGAATGCTCTGTGTGACCTTGGTTCAAGTATAAACCTCATGCCACTCTCTGTAATGGAGAAACTAGGGATCTTTGAGGTACAAGCTACAAGAATCTCATTAGAGGTGGCAGAAAAATCAATGAAACATGCTTATGGACTTGTAGAGGATGCCTTAGTGAAGGTTAAAGGCCTGTACATCCCTGGTGACTTCATAATCCTAGACACTGGGAAGGATGAGGATGAATCCATCATCCTTGGAAGACCCTTTCTAGCCACAGCAAGGGCTTTGATTGATGTGGACAGAGGAGAGTTAGTCCTTGAATTGAATGAGGACTACCTTGTGTTTAAGGCTCAAGGATCTTCTTCTGTAACCATGGAGAGAAAGCATGAAAAGCTTCTCTCAATACAAAGTCAAACAGAGCCCCCCACGCTCAACTTCTAAGTTTAGTGTTGAGAGGCCACCATTAAGCTCTGAGTCTCTGTGAAGCTCTCTAAGAGCTCACTGTCAAGCTATTGACATTAAAGAAGTGCTTATTGGGAGGCAACCCAATGTTATTTAATTATATTTATTTTTATAGACATTTGTTTTCCATTGTCATGTTACGTTTCCTTTAGGTAGATGATCATGTAAAGTCACAAAAACAGCTGCAAAATTAAAGCGGAATAAAAAATAGCATAAAAAATAGCACACCTTGGAGGACAAGCTTACTGGCATTTAAACGCCAGTAAGGATAGTAGAATGGGCGTTTAACGCCCAGTCTGGCAGCATTCTGGGCGTTAAACGCCAGAATTAGCAGACAGACTGGCTTTTAATGCCAGAAATGGGTGTCTGGTGTATAGCTGGCGTTAAACGCCAGAATTGGCAGACAGACTGGCGTTTAACGCCAGAAAAGGGTGTCTGATGGGCGTTAAATGCCAGAAAAGGGTATCAGCCTGGTGTTTAACGCCAGAAAAGGTAGCAGAGTTGACGTTAAACGCCAGAAATGGCACACAGAGGGCGTTTAAACGCCAAAAAGGTGCAGAGAGCAGAATTCCTTGACACCTCAGGATCTGTGGGCCCCACAGGATGCCCTCCTACCCCAACTCACTCTCTCTCCTCTTCACACCTCTCCATAACACTCTTTCCCAAATACCCTTGATCAATCACATCAATACCTCTTCCCCAAATACCATTCACCTATCAAATCCTACCCTCTTCTCCATAATCTCTTCACCACTCACATCCATCCATCATAAAACCCCACCTACCTCACCATTCAAATTCAAAACATTTCCCTCCCAAATCCAAACCCCTCATACACGAATTCCCTCTCTCTCTTACCCTATAAATATCCTTCCTTACCTCCTTCAATTTCACACATCATAAACACTTCAACTCCCCTTGGCTGAATCCAACACACCTCTCCATTTCCTCTATTTCTTTTTCTTCTCCTCCCTTCTTTCTTCTTTTGCTCGAGGACGAGCAAACCTTTTAAGTTTGGTGTGGGAAAAAGCTCTGCTTTTTGTTTTTCCATAACCATTAATGGCACCTAAGGCCAGAGAAACCTCTAGAAAGCAGAAAGGGAAGGCAATTGCTTCCACCTCCGAGTCATGGGAGATGGAGAGATTCATCTCAAAGGTCCATCAAGACCACTTCTATGAAGTTGTGGCCAAGAAAAGGGTGATTCCGGAAGTCCCCTTCATGCTAAAAAAGAGTGAATATCCGGAGATCTGACATGAGGTTCGAAGAAGAGGTTGGGAAGCTCTCACCAACCCCATCCAACAAGTCAGAATCTTAATGGTTCAAGAGTTCTATGCTAATGCATGGATCACTAAGAACCATGATCAAAGTGTGAACCCGAACCCAAAGAATTGGCTCACAATGGTTCGGGGGAAATACTTGGATTTCAGTCCAAAAACTGTAAGGTTGGCATTCAACTTGCCAATAATGAGAGGAAATCCTCATCCTTTCACTAGAAGGGTCAACTTTGATCAAAGGTTGGACCAAGTCCTCATGGACATCTGTGTGGAAGGAGCTCAATGGAAGAGAGACTCCAAAGGCAAGCCGGTTCAACTGAGAAGGCTTGACCTCAAACCCGTGGCTAGAGGATGGTTGGAGATCATCCAACGCTTTATCATTCCTACTAGCAACCGATCTGAAGTTATAGTAGACCGGGATATCATGATCCATAGTATCATGAATGGAGAGGAAGTGGATATTCATGATATCATACCTCTAGAACTATACAAGGTGGCGGACAAGCCCTCCACTTTGGCAAGGTTAGCCTTCCCTCATCTCATCTGTAACCTATGCAATTCAGCTGGAATTGTTATAGAGGAAGACATCCTCATTGAAGAGGACAAACCCATCACTAAAAAGAGGATGGAGCAAATAAGAGAGCCCACTCATGGACCTCAACGAGAGCATGAGGAGATTCCTCATCAAGAAATCCCTGAGATGCCTCAAGGGATGCATTTCCCTCCACACAACTATTGGGAACAACTCAACACCTCTTTAGGAGATTTGTGTTCTAACATGGAGCAACTAAGGATGGAGCACCAAGAGCACTCTATTATCCTCCATGAAATCAGAGAGGACCAAAGAGCCATGTGGGAGGAGCAAAAAAGGCAAGGAAGAGATATTGAGGAGCTAAAGCACTCCATAGGATCTTCAAGAGGAAGAACTAGCCACCGTCACTAAGGTGGACCCGTTCTTTAATTTCCTTGTTCTTATTTTTTTGTTTTTCGTTTCTATGCTTTCTATTTTGTCTATGTTTTTGTCTTTATTACATGATCATTAGTGTTTAGTGTCTATGTCTTAAAGCTATGAATGTCCTATGAATCCTTCACCTTTCTTAAATGAAAAATATTTTCTGAAAAAGAAAAAGAAGTACATGAGTTTTGAATTCTATGTTGGAATTAGTTTAATTATTTTGATGTGGTGGCAATACTTTTTGTTTTCTGAATGAATGCTTGAACATTACATATTTTTTATGGTGAAGTTTATGAATGTTAAAATTGTTGGCTCTTGAAAGAATAATGAAGAAAGAGAAATGTTATTGATAATCTGAAAAATCATAAAATTGATTCTTGAAGCAAGAAAAGGTAGTGAAAAACACAAAGCTTGTGAAAAAAAGGCAAAAAATAAAGAGAAAAAGAGAAAGAAAAAGAAAAAGCAAGCAAAAAAAGTCAATAGCCCTTTAAACTAAAAGGCAAGGGTAAAAAGGATCCAAGGCTTTGAGCATTAATGGATAGGAGGGCCCAAAGGAATAAAATCCTGGCCTAAGCGGCTGAATCAAGCTATCCCTAACCATGTGCTTATGGCGTGAAGGTGTCAAGTGAAAAGCTTGAGACTGAGCGGTTAAAGTCGTGGTCCAAAGCAAAAAGAGTGTGCTTAAGAGCTCTGGGCACCTCTAACTGGGGACTCTAGCAAAGCCGAGTCACAATCTGAAAAGGTTCACCCAGTTATGTGTCTGTGGTACTTATGTATCCGGTGGTAATACTGGAAAACAAAGTGCTTAAGGTCACGGCCAAGACTCATAAAGTAGCTGTGTTCAAGAATCAACATACTGAACTAGGAGAATCATTAACACTATCTAAATTCTGAGTTCCTATGGATGCCAATCATTCTGAACTTCAAAGGATAAAGTGAGATGCCAAAACTATTCAGCGGATTTATTGTATTTTCATTGATATTTTGGAATTTATTGTATTTTCTCTTCTTTTTATCCTATTTTGTTTTTAGTTGCTTGGGGACAAGCAACAATTTAAGTTTGGTGTTGTGATGAGCGGATAATTTATACCCTTTTTGGCATTGTTTTTACATAGTTTTTAGTATGTTTTAGTTACTTTTTATTATATTTTTATCAGTTTTTATGCAAAAATCATATTTTTGAACTTCACTATGAGTTTGTGTGTTTTTCTGTAATTTCAGGTATTTTCTAGCTGAAATTGAGGGACCTGAGCAAAAATCTGATTCAGAGGCTGAGAAAGGATTGTAGATGCTGTTGGATTCTGACCCTTCTACACTCTAAGTGGATGTTCTGGAGCTACAGAAGCCCAATTGGCGCGCTCTGAATTACGTTGGCAATTAGACATCTTGGGATTTCCAGCAATGTATAATAGTCTATACTTTTCCAAGATTTGATGGGCCAAACTGGCATTCAAACGCCTACTAGAGACCCTTTTCTGGAGTAAAACGCCGGAACTGGCACCAGAACTGGAGTTAAATGTCCAAACTGGCACCCAAGCTGGCATTTATCTCCAAGAATGGCCTATGCACGTAAAGCTCAATGCTCAGCCCAAGCACACACCAAGTGGGCCCCGGAAGTAGATTTCTGCACTATCTGCACTTAGTTACTCATTTTCTGTAAACCTAGGTTACTAGTTTAGTATAAATAGTACTTTTTACTATTGTATTAGGGGTGATCTTTAGATACTTCATCATCATATGTTACATTTTGGAGGCTGGCGATTCGGCCATGCCTAGACCTTTTTCTCTTATGTATTTTTTACGGTGGAGTTTCTACACCTCATAGATTAAGGTGCGGAGCTCTGCTGTTCTTCATGAATTAATGCAAGTACTATTGTTTCTCTTTCAATTCACATTTACTTCTTCTCCAAGATATACTCTCGTACTTAATTCAGTTAAGTCAGAATGAAGGGGTGACCCGTGACAATCACCCACTATCTTCGTTACACGCTTAGCCAAGATCCGCTTGCCTGACAACCACAAGCGGTCTACATGATGTTCAACGTAGTCGTTGGACGATAGTCGAAGTATATTCTCTTGGGTCTCTAATCCACGGACCGAGTCCGTGAGATTAGGATCTTCGTGGTATAGGCTAGAACCAATTGGCAGCATTCCTGAGATCCGGAAAGTCTAAACCTTGTCTGGGGTATTCCGAGTAGGATCTAGGAAGGGATGACTATGACGAGTTTCAAACTCGCGAATGTTGGGCGCAGTGACAGTGTGAAAAGGGATAGAGAGATCCTATTCCGACGCTAGTGAGAACCAACAGATGATTAGCCGTGCGGTAGCTGTACCTGTATTTTTCATCCGAGACGAGAAATCCGACAGTTGATTAGCCGTGCAGAAACCGTACCTGGTATTTTTCATCCGAGAGGATCATACTGCCTGCCATGGAAGGGAGCACGCTTGGTTGGAAGAAGACAATAGGAAAGCAGAGGTTCAGAAGCAACAAAGCATCTCCAAACGCTTATCTGAAATTCCCACCAATAAATTACATAAGTATCTCTATTTTATTTTATGTTTTATTTATCTTTTAATTATCAAAACCTCATAACTATTTGAATCCGTCTAACTAAGATTTACAAGATGACCATAGCTTGCTTCAAGCTGACAATCTTCGTGGGATCGACCCTTACTCACGTAAGGTATTACTTGGACGACCCAGTGCACTTGCTGGTTAGTTGTGCGGAGTTGTGGAAAGTGTGATCACAATTTCGTGCACCAGGAATCTTCTAGATTTTTTCTTTTGAAGAAAGGATCTGATGGTTTGATTGATGGAGGCGCATCTGACGGAGATGATGGCTTTCTCATGATGTGACAATACATTCAAAAGCATGGTTCGCCACACTCAACCTTGTTGAGAGAGTATGTATTTAAAAAGTGAAAGGGTGATTGTGTGATGATTATTAAAACTATATAAGTATTAAATAAATAAATAAAAATAATAGCTATGCCATGTGTAACACCCTAACTATCAAATTGTCACGCTTCCGGCTGCGCCACTCTAATAGCTCGGGTATTACGACAACTCTTAAAATATTTAATACTAAAATATGAGCCTGTTTAAAAAAACATAAACCGTATAACCACTCAAAAGACTTTTTATCTGATAACATACATCCATACTTACAATACAATTCTTATATATATATATATATATATATATATATATATATATATACATACATATTAATTTACAAGCATTTCATATCAAAATCCTATCCCTCTTATAAAAACTTGTAAGAATAAAGGCGAGGGAAAAAGTAACTAATACAACACAAACATCGTTTAAATAGAAAAGAAAAGAATAAGCTCTTCCGAACTTCGTCGCCTATAACCTGAAAAAGAGAAGACCTGTAGGGGAGTGAGAACATCGTCATCGTTGGTTCTTACTATGGGATTAGAGAATTACTATAATAGGATATGTGAAAAGAAAACCGTTACAGTGATTAATAACCACCTTATGCATCTTTTCAAAACCAAAGACTTAATATCAAAAATCCAAAATCCTTTCTAAAGGAGGAAACTGTTAATTCTTCAAAAATCCAAAAGCTTTTTAAAAGTTTTTTCTAGACAATATGAATGACTAAGCTATTCTAAGCATAGGTTCATTAAGTCTATGCTGAACTAGTTTAGTTTTTCATACTTTTCTAAACCAAAAACAAACGAACAGGCCTTCGCCATCTCATAATCACCGCACACTTTCGCAACAGCATAACCAGGTTTAAAACACAACATGCAACCTGGTTACTAACTCCTAATACATCAATATCGCAAGACTTTATTACAAGGAACAGAATAACGTGGGGTTTTTGAAACATAAATACTCATTGTAACAATGGTGTGCAGAATTAAACTTCGCACAACTGAACCAGCAAGTGCACTGGGTCGTTGATGAGCGGATATTTTATACGCTTTTTGGGGTTAATTTCATATAGTTTTTAGTATGTTTTAGTTAGTTTTTAGTTTATTTTCATAAGTTTCTAGGAAAATTCATATTTCTGGACTTTACTATGAGTTTGTGTGTTTATCTATAATTTCAGGCATTTTTGGGCTGAAATTGAGGGAGCTGAGCAAAAATCTGATTCAGGCTGAAAAGGACTGCTGATGTTGTTGGATCCTGACCTCTCTGCACTCGGAATGGAATTTCTGGAGCTACAAGAGTCCAATTGACGCGCTTCCAATTGCGTTGGAAAGTAGACATCCAGGGCTTTCCAGTAATATATAATAGTCCATACTTTGCTCAAGGATAGAGGACGTAAACTGGCGTTCAACGCCAGTTCCATGTTGCAGTCTGGCGTCCAGCGCCAGAACACGTTACAAGTTGGAGTTCAACGCCAGAAACAGGTTACAGCCTGGCGTTGAACGCCCAAAACAGCCCAGGCACGTGAGAAGCTTTAGTCTCAGCCCCAGCACACACCAATGGCCCAGAAGTGGATTTCTGCACTATCTATCATAGTTTACTCATTTCTGTAAACCTAGGTTACTAGTTTAGTATTTAAACAACTTTTAGAGATTTATTTTGGATCTCATGAATTTTTTTATCTGAATTTTGTACTCTTTGACGGCATGAGTCTCTAAAGCCATTGTGGGGTGAGGAGCTCTGCTGTGTCCTGATGAATTAATACAAGTATTTCTATTTTCTATTCAAACATGCGTGTTCCTATCTAAGATATCCATTCGCACTTCAACATGATGTGATGAACGTGACAATCATCATCATTCCCCACGACGCGTGCCTGACAACCATTTCCGTTCACCGTAGAATGAATGAATATCTCTTGGATCTCTTAATCAGAATTTTCGTGGTATAAGCTAGATTGATGGCAGCATTCAAGAGAATCCGGAAGGTCTAAACCTTGTCTGTGGTATTCCGAGTAGGATTCAGGGATTGAATGACTGTGATGAGCTTCAAACTCGTGAGTGCTGGGCGTCGTGACAGACGCAAAAGGATAGTAAATCCTATTCCGGTACGATTGAGAACCTGCAGATGATTAGCCGTGCGGTGACAGCGCACCTGGACCCTTTTCACTGGAAGGGTGGATGGTAGCCATTGACAACGGTGATCCACCACACAGCTTGCCATAGGAGGACGTGCGTGCGTGAACAAGAAAACAGAGGAAAGCAGAATTTCAGAAGACAAAGCATCTCCAAAACTCCAACATATTCTCCATACAGCATAATAAGTATTTATTTCATGCCCTTTATTCTTGCAATCAAATTTGATAAGTGAATTGTTTTATTGTTTTCCTGACTAAGAGTTACAAGGTAACTATAGATTGCTTCAAGCCAACAATCTCCGTAGGATCGACCCTTACTCACGTAAGGTATTACTTGGACGACCAGTGCACTTGCTGGTTAGTTGTGCGAATTTGTGAAGAATTGTGATTTTCAATTTCGTGCACCAAGTTTTTGGCGCCGTTGCCGGGGATTGTTTGAGTTTGAACAACTAACGGTGAATCCTGTTGCTTAGATTAGGAAAATTTTGTCTTTTGGGTCAAAGTCTTTTATATTCTTTTAAAAAAATATTTTTTTCTTAGTTATTAAAAATACTTTTTCAAAACAAGTGTTACATTTACTGCCCAATTGGCTAGAGCGTTGGTCTGTGTTCTTGATAATGGGTACCTTCTTTTTAAAATTCATTTTCAAAAATAATTTTTACATTAAATCTTGTGCCAAGCTTTAAGTTTGGTGTTTTCTTGTTGATTTTTCTTTGGGTTTTCGAAAATCTTATTTTGATTTTCTAAAATTTTAAGTTTGGTGTTCTTTCTTCATGTCTTGTGTTCTTGTGAATCTTCAAAGTGTTCTTAAGTTTTCCTTGTGTCTTGATCTTAAAATTTTTAAGTTTGGTGTTCCTTGGTGTTTTCCCTCCAAAATTTTCGAAAACAAGGAGCATTAGATCTAAAAATTTTAAATCTTATGCTATCTTATTGTTTTTCTCTCTTCTCTTTGAATTCAAAAATATCTTTTCTCTCTATTTTAAAGCAAATTTTCAAATTTACCTTTAAAATTCAGATTTTTATTTCAAAATTTAAAACCTTTTTCAAAAATCATCATATCCTTTTCAAAACTTCCTAACCACTTTCTCTCTCCTCATTTTTTTCAAAATCTTCACCTATTTTTATTTATTTTATTTTAATTTATTTTATTTTTGAATAAATAAATAAATAAATAAATAAATAAATAAATAAAATAATTTTTTTATTTTACATCATCTCCCTTTATCATCATGGATCTAAGTGGAAATAAACAGTCCAGAAGGACTCTGGGGTCATATGCTAACCCCTCTACTGCTTCATATGGGAGTAGTATTTGCATACCCTCCATTGGAGTCAATAGCTTTTAGTTGAATCCTCAGCTCATTATCATGGTGCAGCAAAGCTGCCAGTATTCCGGTCTTCACAGGAAGAACCTACAGAGTTTCTGGCACAGTTTTTACAAATTACTGACACAGTACATGATAAGGAATTAGATCAGGATGTCTACAGATTATTACTGTTTCCATTTGCTGTAAAGACCAAGCCAAGAGGTGGTTAAATAACCAACCTAAGGCTAGCATAAAGACATGGAAACAGCTGACAGAGAAATTCCTGAATCAATACTTTCATCCAAAACGGATGACACAGCTAAGGCTGGACATCCAAGGCTTTAAACAAGGAGATAATGAATCTCTTTATGATGCCTGGGAGAGATACAGAGAGATGCTAAGAAAATGCCCCTCTGAATGTTTTCAGAGTGGGTTCAGTTAGACATCTTCTATTATTGGCTTGCAGAAAGAGCTCAGATGTCTCTAGACTACTCAGCTGGTGATCTATCCACATGAGAAAGACAATTGAAGAAGCTCAAGAGCTCATTGATACAGTTGCCAGAAATCAGCATCTGTACTTAAGCAGTGACCTTTCCATGAAAGAAGAAGCTAAAACAGTAACTGCTGAACTCAGTCCTGTAGAACAAGCTGCTGAATTCAATCAGCAATTGGACTTTCTAAACACAGCAGTTAGCCAAATTCAAAGATAGACTACAAGAGACAAGGATGGCTAATATAAATATGGAAGAACAATTGAAGCAAACAAAACAGCAGCTGTCAAAACAAATAACAGAAGATGCGAAGCAGTTCAATTAAGAAGTGGGAAAACATTAAATACCCACCTCAAGGCAGCAGGAAGCCAAGAATGAGCAAACCACCCAAATCATTTGAGGATAGTAAGAGCCTAGGAAAAAATATTCTGGCGTTAAAACGCCAGAAATTGGGTGAAGGCTGGCGCTGAACGCCCAGACATGCTCAGGACTGGCGTTCAACGCCAGAAATAAGCAAGGAACTGGCGTTGAACGCCCAAAGAGCACAGTTCTGGCGTTCAGATGCCAGGACAGATGAGGAATTGGCGTCTAACGTCACTCCAGCTTCTAACTCTGGCACTCAAATGCCAGAGAGGGATCAGACACCACAAGTGCTGATGACAACACCTCTAAAAAGGCTTCTTCATCTATTCTGTAGGAAATAAACCTGCAGTAACCAAGGTTGAGGAATATAAGCCAAGATACCTTATCCTCAAAAACTCCGCAAAGAGGAGCAGGATAAGCAATTTGCTCGCTTTGCAGATTATCTCAGGACTCTTGAAATAAAGATTCCGTTTGTAGAAGCACTTGAGCAAATACCTTCTTACGCCAAGTTCATGAAAGAGATCTTGGAGTTCTTGAATCATATAGTCATGTTAGCTTTGGGTAATTAGGGTTTTTGTGGCGTTAAACTAGTTTTCTGAACTTAACTCTCTACGGAATTGAGTGACCACGAGAGTGGCATTTGATGAAAGATAGGGGAGATTAAATCACTAAGAGATTAGGGTTTAATCACTTATGATTTGCCATGCAATGAATCACTCATTGTTAAAATAGTTGGTAAGATGTTTTAATTTGGAAGGATAAACATTTCCGAGACCTTAACTGTTTTCTCATCATCGTTTTACACCAAACCTTTTATTGCTTTTCTTATTTTTTTGCTTATTATTGTTTATGCATTTTACACCTACAAACAACCTTTACTGTTTGTCTGACTAAGTCCAACAGGATAACCATTGCTTGCTCTGTCCAACAATCCTCGTAGGATCGACCCTCACTCACCTGAGGTATTACTTGAATGACCTGGTGCACTTGCCGATTAAGTTGTGCGAGTTCTAATTTCGTACACCAGTGTCCGCTGAATAAACTAACCCCAATAAACAGTGTATGAATTCACTATTCCCACCGCCTGAGGGAATGCAATTCGTCGAAAATGGAACTTGCAGTTGTGGCCTATATTTTTGGAAAATACTTGCTGAAAATGTTTGGCTATTTATATGGAATGATTTGGATTCTTTGGTTTCCTTCGAAGGTTTCCTATAGTTGCTATGTCAACATAATATTTTCTTTGTTATATAACAGTGAGGTCTTCGTCCTAACTGAGCACTGTCTCGGAGACAGGTGTGCTCTGCACCCCCTCTGTCCTGGAGAACGGGTCATGAACGACGTAAGAACGTTATACAACCTTGATCCCATACTATTTTTTTCCTAACAAAATCCTGAAGCCTTGGTCTAACCCTTGTCTTAATCATGAATAAATCATTTTTTGGTTCATCCCATTTGATAGGTGATCTGCCTAGTTCCCATCATGTGCACCGAGGGCGCTATGTCGGAGTCGGTACTCAAGAGGTGGTGGCTTCCCACCTCTTTCCAGTTGAGGAATGCACACAACATCTCCTTCTAAGCGTTATAAAATTGTTGTATATGATTACTTACCATTGCAAAAAATTGCGGTTATTCCAACAAATTATTGTCCAAACACGCTAGAGTACATCAAGCGCAACTTCATGGACAAGGCAGACAAACTGTTTAAGGTAATGTTCTCCATTTGTCATCATATGTTCAATGGGTCTATATATGACAAACATCATCTTTTATTTAATATTCTCAGGTTTACATTCCCTTCTATATGAATGATCATTGGTACTTGATTATCATTGATTTCTTTAATTGGAAGTTGGTGTATCTTGACTCGCTAAAAGATTCCAAAGTTACAAAGGCCCGCAAGGATAAGATGTTGTATATGGTAAGCGCGAGTGATGTAAAAAATATTTTACTTAAGACTTTTATGTGAAAGAAGTGAATGATGCATTTTGTTAAATTAAAATAGGGCATGTTGTCTTCTAGATGAAACAGGCATTTTTCTTGGAGAACTTGTTATGTAATGAGTTTTTCTACGAAGGAACTCCAAATGAAATGCACAAGCCATCCACTTATGAAATAATGGAGCCGGAATCGGGCAATAAGCAGACGGATCGTAAGTATTTATTTTTATTATTTTTTTCATTTCTTGCCCAACTACGTGGCCAATAAAAAAGTTTTCCACTGAGATAGAGTACATTTTTTATAACTGCATAGGCACCTGCTAGGATATAAACTGGTGCCTCATGTTCGCTATGTATAGGTAAATTATGTTTAACTTCTAAATTGTCTTTAATCAAATTATAACATTGTTATTTTAATGGATCAAAAGTCTTGTGGTAGGCAGAACAATATTGTATTATATGATGTACATTATTTAAAAGAATTCACATACCTCCTCCTTGGTTGTTTTCTTGTACCGGTATAACACTGGCAATCTTTTTTCACCATTAGACTGATATATCTCGAGCCCATGTTGACTAATGCTATTAACTTCAGTAATGACTGCGGAGTGTGGGTCATCCAGTGGATGATATAGTCCCATCTGTAGAGTAACTACGATCTACTGGTAACTGCATAACCTAGTTGATGTGCCGTCAATTATTTGGCAAGATCACAGTTCCTAATACTCTTTTTATCGTAACATTTGCCATTTTTTTAAGTGGTTAACGAACATACAAGAATGAGGTTAGCGGTAGATATTATATTGGGAGACACAACCTATTCGAGTTGAAATCGGTCGGAAGGCCGTAGAAGTTTGAGACAAAAGATGCAGGAGGTCAGCCAGAAAGACTAAGAAGTAGACTGGCCAAGTGGATGTTACTACAAGTCCTACCATATAGGATGTACTCATCCAAGTGGTACCCTTTTTTGTTGCCCAGTGATGGGTTATTTAGACATTATAACAAGAGTTTAAGATGTAAAATGCCCATTTAGATCCCCAACATGTTTCCAATATGGGCTGATTGGTTGATATAAAGAGGCCCTTGGTGCA